>NC_135420.1:2827500-3156250 GCF_051991245.1 Festucalex cinctus | reverse complement strand
AATATTGCTCATTTTACCAGGCCAGATGTGTGTGCCAAGTTTCATGAGTTTCTGTGCATGTTTAGACCCTCAAAACTGGCGTTATTTTCTTGGCGAACAGCGCTTAGCCACACCCACAGCAATTCGCAAAAACTCACAAACTTCGTGTTGTGACATCATGAAGGCGGAAACCCTCATCTGAGCAAATATGAGGTAGGTCCAGTTAACGTGTTTGGAGAAAAACGTAGAAGAAAATTCGTAAGAAAAAAAATTGCCACTAGGTGGCGCTATCAGTTAGATGAAATATAAGTCAGTAGATGTCTTTAGGGCTGGACTCTCATCAAATGTGTGAAATTTTGAGAAGATAGGATCATCTCGGTCAAGTTAATGCAGCTTTTATTTTCACGAAAAATCTTCAGACTTTGCGTCACCGTAGCGGCCACGCCCTTTGGCGAAAAGTTACAATATTCGGTGTGGGGCATGATCAACATCTTAAGGCTTTTCTGACCAATTTTCAAATGGATCCCTTCAACAAGCTCAGCACAGTAGCTAAAAACGTAAAGTATGATTTATTGTAACCACTAGGTGGCGCTATATGTATAACTGAATTTTATCATATAGATGTTTTCAGGCCGTGACTATTACGTTGCCTGAGAAGTTTGAGATTTTTTGGAGCTTGAACATGGGAGTTATTAAGCATTTGCTCTTTCTGGACAAATGAAATTTTAAAGGCAATATTTGATGCCCCGCCCCCGTCATATAGTATTTCAAAAAGGCAAGATGTTTTGCCCAGTTGTTCTCTCAGGTCTTGAGATGATAAATGCCAAGTTTGAAGTCAATTGGATGAAAAATGTTTGCAAAGGGGGAAAAAGCATGACCACAGTGAATGTGCCAAAATCGGCCAAAATTGGACATTAAAAAATTCATAGCTCACTTCCTGTACATTTTAGCTACATGGTCCCAATAGACTTTTTTGTGCGTCTCGGTGTGCTACACGTGCCTGCCGATTTTTGTTGCACTAGCTCAAACGTGCCGGGCTTGGTTTTTATTTTTCTACGCTAGGGGGCGCTATCGAGTCGCATTGTTATGACGACTTAATAATATCAAATTTTTCGCCGGGCCTGAGGAGTGTGCAAAGTTCGGTGAGTTTTCGTGAATGTTTAGGTACCCAAAATCGCGATTGTTTGCGGAGAATAAAGAAGAAGAAGAAGAAGAAGAAGAAGAAGAATAATAATAATAATAATAATAATTTTTACAAAAACAATAGGGACCTCGCAGCGGTCGCTGCTCGGGCCCTAATAATAATAATAATAATAATAATAATAATAATAATAATAATAATAATTTTTACAAAAACAATAGGGACCTCGCAGCGGTCGCTGCTCGGGCCCTAATAATAATAATAATTTTTACAAAAACAATAGGGACCTCGCAGCGGTCGCTGCTCGGGCCCTAATAATAACTAGAGCTGCGAGCAGCTATAAAGGACCCTCGCAGCCCGGGCCACGTTGGGGTCCTTGCACGTTGGGGTACTTGCACGTTAGGGTACTGGCACGTTGGGGTACAGGAATATTGGAAGCAAAATTTCTTTGAAAATGGCATAATAAACGTTTACATGTAGAATATTTTTTTTGCCAGTGTCTGTCAAGCTCAACGGGTTTTGGTGATTGTTAAGACCTGCAAAAATCAGCGTCCTTATTTATTTTTAGGCAATGAGTTGCCCTGATTGGTATTTTTTGTAAAAGTGTATATATACATCATCGCTCGTTGTACTCATTGCACAATGTTACTTTTATTGTCCAAAGGGGCAATCAAAAATGAATAAAACAAAATGGAAACGTACATACGTTTGGATCGGTGTGAAGCCAGTGAACAATTTGAGTGGTGGAAACTAAAAGAATATTCATAAATGACTTAGTTATCACACTTAGAATGAGTTTACATTTTTTGTACAAAATACCGTATGTGTTTTTTTTTTTTTTATATAAGCCTCAAGGGCTAGGTGGCGCTGTATTTATAACTGAATGTTGTCATCGAGATACCTTCAGGCCTTGATTATAAGCATACATGTCAAGTGTGGGATTTTTTTTTTGGAGCATGTACCGTGGAGTTATTAAGCATATCCTTCATTCACGATATTGCTTTTAATGTCCATAGAGGCTATCAAAAATAAATAAAAATATATATATGTTTGGATAAGTCTGATGCCAGTGAACATTTTGAGTGGTGGAAACTAAAAGAATATTCATAAATGACTTCGTTATCACACTTAGAATGAGTGTACATTTTTTGTACAAAATACCGTATGTGGGGTATTTTTTTTTCATGCCTCAAGGGCTAGGTGGCGCTGCATATATAACTGAATGTTGTCATAGAGATAACTTCAGGCCTTGACGATAAACATACATGTCAAGTTTGGGATTTTTTGGAGCATGTACCGGGGAGTTATCAAGCATATCCTTTTTCATTGTGAAACACAAATTTTGATGCCCCGCCCTCATCATATAGTATTTCGAAAAGTCAAAATTTTCCCCCCTGTCGTTGGCTCAGGTCTTGACATGGTCCAGGCCAAGTCTTAACTCAGTCGGATGAAACGTGTAGGAGAAGTGGGCAAAAGTCTGCCCCCTGTGAATGTGCAAAAATCGTCAAAAATGGGACATTCAAAAATTCGTAGCTCACTTCCTGTTCATTTTAGCATATGGGTACAAGAGACGTTTTTGTAGGTCTTGGGCTCCCTCATACACCTAAAAATATTCGGCGTTTTTGCTTAAACGTACAACCGGGGCTGCTTCGTTAAAAATTTCGAGGGGGCGCTATTGAGTCATTTTTGTAAAAATAGCACAATCAACAATAAAATATTGCTCATTTTACCAGGCCAGATGTGTGTGCCAAGTTTCAGGAGTTTCTGTGCATGTTTAGACCCTCAAAACTGGCGTTGTTTTCTTGGCGAACAGCGCTTAGCCACGCCTACAGCAATTCGCGAAAACTCACAAACTTCGTGTTGTGACATCATGAAGGCCGAAACCCTCCTCTGAGCAAATATGAGGTAGGTCCAGTTAACGTGTTTGGAGAAAAACGTAGAAGAAAATTCGTAAGAAAAAAAATTGCCACTAGGTGGCGCTATCAGTTAGATGAAATGTAAGTTAGTAGATGTCTTTAGAGCTGGACTCTCATCAAATGTGTGAAATTTTGAGAAGATAGGATCATCTCGGTCAAGTTAATGCAGCTTTTATTTTCACGAAAAATCTTCAGATTTTGCGTCACCGTAGCGGCCACGCCCTTTGATGAAAAGTTACAATATTCGGTGTGGGGCATGATCAACATCTTAAGGCTTTTCTGACCAATTTTCAAATGGATCCCTTCAACAAGCTCAGCACAGTAGCTAAAAACGTAAAGTATGACATTTATTGTAACCACTAGGTGGCGCTATATGTATAACTGAATTTTGTCATATAGATGTTTTCAGGCTGTGACTATTACGTTGCCTGAGAAGTTTGAGATTTTTTGGAGCTTCAACATGGGAGTTATTAAGCATTTGCTCTTTCTGGACAAATGAAATTTTAAAGGCAATATTTGATGCTCCGCCCCCGTCATATAGTATTTCGAAAAGGCAAGATGTTTTGCCCAGCTGTTCTCTTAGGTCTTGAGATGATAAATGCCAAGTTTGAAGTCAATTGGATGAAAAATGTTTGCAAAGGGGGAAAAAGCATGACCACAGTGAATGTGCCAAAATAGGCCAAAATTGGACATTAAAAAATTCATAGCTCACTTCCTGTACATTTTAGCTACATGGTCCCAATAGACTTTTTTGTGCATCTCGGGGTGCTACACGTGCCTGCCAATTTTCGTTGCTCTAGCTCAAACGTGTCGGGCTTGGTTTTTATTTTTCTACGCTAGGGGGCGCTATAGAGCCGCGTTGTTATAACGACTTCATAATATCAAATTTTTCGCCGGACCTGAGGAGTGTGCAAAGTTTGGTGAGTTTTCGTGCATATTTAGGTACCCAAAATCGCGATTGTTTGCGGAGAATAAAGAAGAAGAATAATAATAACTAGAGCTGCGAGCAGCTATAAAGGGCCCTCGCAGCCCGGGCCACGTTGGAGTCCTTGCACGTTGGGGTACTTGCACGTTAGGGTACTGGCACGTTGGGGTACTGGCACGTTGGGGTACTGGCATATTGGAAGCAAAATTTCTTTGAAAATGGCATAATAAACGTTTACATGTAGAATATTTTTTTTGCCAGTGTGTGTCAAGCTCAACGGGTTTTGGTGATTGTTAAGACCTGCAAAAATCAGCGTCCTTTTTTATTTTTAGGCAATGAGTTGCCCTGATTGGTATTTTTTGTAAAAGTGTATATATACATCATCGCTCGTTGTACTCATTGCACAATGTTACTTTTATTGTCCAAAGGGGCAATCAAAAATGAATAAAACAAAATGGAAACGTACATACGTTTGGATCGGTGTGAAGCCAGTGAACAATTTGAGTGGTGGAAACTAAAAGAATATTCATAAATGACTTAGTCATCACACTTAGAATGAGTTTACATTTTTTTGTACAAAATACCGTATGTGGGGTATTTTTTTTTCATGCCTCAAGGGCTAGGTGGCGCTGCATATATAACTGAATGTTGTCATAGAGATAACTTCAGGCCTTGACGATAAACATACATGTCAAGTTTGGGATTTTTTGGAGCATGTACCGGGGAGTTATCAAGTATATCCTTTTTCATTGCGAAACACAAATTTTGATGCCACGCCCTCATCATATAGTATTTCGAAAAGTCAAGATTTTCCCCCCTGTCGTTGGCTCAGGTCTTGACATTGTCCAGGCCAAGTCTTAACTCAGTCGGATGAAACGTGGAGAAGAAGTGGGCAAAAGTATGCCCCCTGTAAATGTGCAAAAATCATTAAAAATGGGACATTCAAAAATTCGTAGCTCACTTCCTGTTCATTTTAGCATATGGGTCCAAGAGACTTTTATGTAGGTCTTGGGCTCCCTCATACACCTAAAATTTTTCGTAGATCTTGCTTAAACGTACAACCGGGGCTGCTTCGTTAAAATTTTCTAGGGGGCGCTATTGAGTCATTTTTGTAAAAATAGCACAATCAACATTAAAATATTGCTCATTTTACCAGGCCAGATGTGTGTGCCAAGTTTCATGAGTTTCTGTGCATGTTTAGACCCTCAAAACCGGCGTTGTTTTCTTGGCGAACAGCGCTTAGCCACGCCCACAGCAATTCACGAAAACTCACAAACTTCGTGTTGTGACATCATGAAGGCCGAAACCCTCATCTGAGCAAATCTGAGGTAGGTCCAGTTAACGTGTTTGGACAAAAACGTAGAAGAAAATTCGTAAGAAAAAAAAAATGCCACTAGGTGGCGCTATCAGTAAGATGAAATATAAGTTCGTAGATGTCTTTAGGGCTGGACTCTCATCAAATGTGTGAAATTTTGAGAAGATAGGATCATCTCGGTCAAGTTAATGCAGCTTTTATTGTCACGAAAAATCTTCAGACTTTGCGTCACCGTAGCGGCCACGCCCTTTGGCGAAAAGTTACAATATTCGGTGTGGGGCATGATCAACATCTTAAGGCTTTTCTGACCAATTTTCAACTGGATCCCTTCAACGAGCTCAGCACTGTAGCTAAAAATGTAAAGTATGACATTTATTGTTACCACTAGGTGGCACTATATGTATAACTGAATTTTATCATATAGATGTTTTCAGGCCGTGACTATTACGTTTTCTGAGAAGTTTGAGATTTTTCGGAGCTTGAACATGGGAGTTATTAAGCATTTGCTCTTTCTGGACAAATGAAATTTTCAAGGCAATATTTGATGCACCGCCCCCGTCATATAGTATTTCAAAAAGTCAAGGTTTTTTGCCCAGTTGTTGTCTCAGGTCTTGAGATGATAAATGCCAATTTTGAAGTCAACTGGATGAAAAATGTTTGCAAAGGGGGAAAAAGCATGACCACAGTGAATGTGCCAAAATAGGCCAAAATTGGACATTAAAAAATTCATAGCTCACTTCCTGTACATTTTAGCGACATGGTCCCAATAGACTTTTTTGTGCGTCTCGGGGTGCTACACGTGCCTGCCAATTTTCGTTGCTCTAGCTCAAACGTGCCGGGCTTGGTTATTATTTTTCTACGCTAGGGGGCGCTATAGAGTCGCGTTGTTATGACGCCTTCATAATATAAAATTTTTCGCCGGGCCCGAAGAGTGCGCAAAGTTCGGTGAGTTTTCGTGAATGTTTAGGTACCCAAAATCGCGATCGTTTGCGGAGAATAAAGAAGAAGAAGAAGAACTAGAGCTGCGAGCAGCTATAAAGGGCCCTCGCAGCCCGGGCCACGTTGGAGTCCTTGCACGTTGGGGTACTTGCACGTTAGGGTACTGGCACGTTGGGGTACTGGCACGTTGGGGTACTGGCATATTGGAAGCAAAATTTGTTTGAAAATGGCATAATAAACGTTTACATGTAGAATATTTTTTTTGCCAGTGTGTGTCAAGCTCAACGGGTTTTGGTGATTGTTAAGACCTGCAAAAATCAGCGTCCTTTTTTATTTTTAGGCAATGAGTTGCCCTGATTGGTATTTTTTGTAAAAGTGTATATATACATCATCGCTCGTTGTACTCATTGCACAATGTTACTTTTATTGTCCAAAGGGGCAATCAAAAATGAATAAAACAAAATTGAAACGTACATACGTTTGGATCGGTGTGAAGCCAGTGAACAATTTGAGTGGTGGAAACTAAAAGAATATTCATAAATGACTTAGTCATCACACTTAGAATGAGTTTACATTTTTTTGTACAAAATACCGTATGTGTTTTTTTTTTTTTTATATAAGCCTCAAGGGCTAGGTGGCGCTGTATTTATAACTGAATGTTGTCATCGAGATACCTTCAGGCCTTGATTATAAGCATACATGTCAAGTGTGGGATTTTTTTTGGAGCATGTACCGTGGAGTTATTAAGCATATCCTTCATTCACGATATTGCTTTTAATGTCCACAGAGGCTATCAAAAATAAATAAAAATATATATATGTTTGGATAAGTCTGATGCCAGTCAACATTTTGAGTGGTGGAAACTAAAAGAATATTCATAAATGACTGAGTTATCACACTTAGAATGAGTTTACATTTTTTGTACAAAATACCGTATGTGGGGTATTTTTTTTTTTATGCCTCAAGGGCTAGGTGGCGCTACATATATAACTGAATGTTGTCATAGAGATAGCTTCAGGCCTTGACGATAAACATACATGTCAAGTTTGGGATTTTTTGGAGCATGTACCGGGGAGTTATTAAGCATATCCTTTTTCAGTGCGAAACACAAATTTTGATGCCCCGCCTTCATCATATAGTATTTCGAAAGGTCAAGATTTTTCCCCCTGTCGTTGGCTCAGGTCTTGACATGGTCCAGGTCAAGTCTTAACTCCGTCAGATGAAACGTGTAGGAGAAGTGGGCAAAAGTCTGCGCCCTGTGAATGTGCAAAAATCGTCAAAAATGGGACATTCAAAAATTCGTAGCTCACTTCCTGTTCATTTTAGCATATGGGTCCAAGAGACTTTTTTGTAGGTCTTGGGCTCCCTCATACACCTAAAAATATTCGTAGATCTTGTTTAAACGTACAACCGGGGCTGCTTCGTTAAAAATTCCTAGGGGGTGCTATTGAGTCATTTTTGTAAAAATAGCACAATCAACAATGAAATATTGTTCATTTTACCAGGCCAGATGTGTGTGCCAAGTTTCATGAGTTTCTGTGCATGTTTAGACCCTCAAAACTGGCGTTGTTTTCTTGGCGAACAGCGCTTAGCCACACCCACAGCAATTCGCGAAAACTCACAAACTTCGTGTTGTGACATCATGAAGGCCGAAACCCTCATCTGAGCAAATATGAGGTAGGTCCAGTTAACGTGTTTGGAGAAAAACGTAGAAGAACATTCGTAATAAAAAAAATTGCCACTAGGTGGCGCTATCAGTTAGATGAAATATAAGTCAGTAGATGTCTTTAGGGCTGGACTCTCATCAAATGTGTGAAATTTTGAGAAGATAGGATCATCTCGGTCAAGTTAATGCAGCTTTTATTTTCACGAAAAATCTTCAGACTTTGCGTCACCGTAGCGGCCACGCCCTTTGGCGAAAAGTTACAATATTCGGTGTGGGGCATGATCAACATCTTAAGCCTTTTCTGACCAATTTTCAAATGGATCCCTTCAACAAGCTCAGCACAGTAGCTAAAAACGTAAAGTATGACATTTATTGTAACCACTAGGTGGCGCTATATGTATAACTGAATTTTATCATATAGATGTTTTCAGGCCGTGACTATTACGTTGCCTGAGAAGTTTGAGATTTTTTGGAGCTTGAACATGGGAGTTATTAAGCATTTGCTCTTTCTGGACAAATGAAATTTTAAAGGCAATATTTGATGCCCCGCCCCCGTCATATAGTATTTCAAAAAGGCAAGATGTTTTGCCCAGTTTTTCTCTCAGGTCTTGAGATGATAAATGCCAAGTTTGAAGTCAATTGGATGAAAAATGTTTGCAAAGGGGGAAAAAGCATGACCACAGTGAATGTGCCAAAATAGGCCAAAATTGGACATAAAAAAATTCATAGCTCACTTCCTGTACATTTTAGCTACATGGTCCCAATAGACTTTTTTGTGCGTCTCGGGGTGCTACACGTGCCTGCCAATTTTTGTTGCTCTAGCTCAAACGTGCCGGGCTTGGTTTTTATTTTTCTACGCTAGGGGGCGCTATCGAGTCGCATTGTTATGACGACTTAATAATATCAAATTTTTCGCCGGGCCTGAGGAGTGTGCAAAGTTCGGTGAGTTTTCGTGAATGTTTAGGTACCCAAAATCGCGATCGTTTGCGGAGAATAAAGAATAATAATAATAATAATAATAATAATAATAATAATAATAATAATAATAATAATAATTTTTACAAAAACAATAGGGACCTCGCAGCGGTCGCTGCTCGGGCCCTAATAATAATAACTAGAGCTGCGAGCAGCTATAAAGGGCCCTCGCAGCCCGGGCCACGTTGGAGTCCTTGCACGTTGGGGTACTTGCACGTTAGGGTACTGGCACGTTGGGGTACTGGCACGTTGGGGTACTGGCATATTGGAAGCAAAATTTCTTTGAAAATGGCATAATAAACGTTTACATGTAGAATATTTTTTTTGCCAATGTGTGTCAAGCTCAACGGGTTTTGGTGATTGTTAAGACCTGCAAAAATCAGCGTCCTTTTTTATTTTTAGGCAATGAGTTGCCCTGATTGATATTTTTTGTAAAAGTGTATATATACATCATCGCTCGTTGTACTCATTGCACAATGTTACTTTTATTGTCCAAAGGGGCAATCAAAAATGAATAAAACAAAATGGAAACGTACATACGTTTGGATCGGTGTGAAGCCAGTGAACAATTTGAGTGGTGGAAACTAAAAGAATATTCAGAAATGACTTAGTCATCACACTTAGAATGAGTTTACATTTTTTTTGTACAAAATACCGTATGTGTTTTTTTTTTTTTTATATAAGCCTCAAGGGCTAGGTGGCGCTGTATTTATAACTGAATGTTGTCATCGAGATACCTTCAGGCCTTGATTATAAGCATACATGTCAAGTGTGGGATTTTTTTTGGAGCATGTACCGTGGAGTTATTAAGCATATCCTTCATTCACGATATTGCTTTTAATGTCCACAGAGGCTATCAAAAATAAATAAAAATATATATATGTTTGGATAAGTCTGATGCCAGTGAACATTTTGAGTGGTGGAAACTAAAAGAATATTCATAAATGACTTAGTTATCACACTTAGAATGAGTTTACATTTTTTGTACAAAATACCGTATGTGGGGTATTTTTTTTTTATGCCTCAAGGGCTAGGTGGCGCTGCATATATAACTGAATGTTGTCATAGAGATAGCTTCAAGCCTTGACGATAAACATACATGTCAAGTTTGGGATTTTTTGGAGCATGTACCGGGGAGTTATTAAGCATATCCTTTTTCAGTGCGAAACACAAATTTTGATGCCCCGCCTTCATCATATAGTATTTCGAAAGGTCAAGATTTTTCCCCCTGTCGTTGGCTCAGGACTTGACATGGTCCAGGTCAAGTCTTAACTCAGTCAGATGAAACGTGTAGGAGAAGTGGGCAAAAGTCTGCCCCCTGTGAATGTGCAAAAATAGTCAAAAATGGGACATTCAAAAATTCGTAGCTCACTTCCTGTTCATTTTAGCATATGGGTCCAAGAGACTTTTTTGTAGGTCTTGGGCTCCCTCATACACCTAAAAATATTCGTCGTTCTTGCTTAAACGTACAACCGGGGCTGCTTCGTTAAAAACTTCTAGGGGGCGCTATTGAGTCATTTTTGTAAAAATAGCACAATCAACAATAAAATATTGCTCATTTTACCAGGCCAGATGTGTGTGCCAAGTTTCATGAGTTTCTGTGCATGTTTAGACCCTCAAAACTGGCGTTATTTTCTTGGCGAACAGCGCTTAGCCACACCCACAGCAATTCGCAAAAACTCACAAACTTCGTGTTGTGACATCATGAAGGCGGAAACCCTCATCTGAGCAAATATGAGGTAGGTCCAGTTAACGTGTTTGGAGAAAAACGTAGAAGAAAATTCGTAAGAAAAAAAATTGCCACTAGGTGGCGCTATCAGTTAGATGAAATATAAGTCAGTAGATGTCTTTAGGGCTGGACTCTCATCAAATGTGTGAAATTTTGAGAAGATAGGATCATCTCGGTCAAGTTAATGCAGCTTTTATTTTCACGAAAAATCTTCAGACTTTGCGTCACCGTAGCGGCCACGCCCTTTGGCGAAAAGTTACAATATTCGGTGTGGGGCATGATCAACATCTTAAGGCTTTTCTGACCAATTTTCAAATGGATCCCTTCAACAAGCTCAGCACAGTAGCTAAAAACGTAAAGTATGATTTATTGTAACCACTAGGTGGCGCTATATGTATAACTGAATTTTATCATATAGATGTTTTCAGGCCGTGACTATTACGTTGCCTGAGAAGTTTGAGATTTTTTGGAGCTTGAACATGGGAGTTATTAAGCATTTGCTCTTTCTGGACAAATGAAATTTTAAAGGCAATATTTGATGCCCCGCCCCCGTCATATAGTATTTCAAAAAGGCAAGATGTTTTGCCCAGTTGTTCTCTCAGGTCTTGAGATGATAAATGCCAAGTTTGAAGTCAATTGGATGAAAAATGTTTGCAAAGGGGGAAAAAGCATGACCACAGTGAATGTGCCAAAATCGGCCAAAATTGGACATTAAAAAATTCATAGCTCACTTCCTGTACATTTTAGCTACATGGTCCCAATAGACTTTTTTGTGCGTCTCGGTGTGCTACACGTGCCTGCCGATTTTTGTTGCACTAGCTCAAACGTGCCGGGCTTGGTTTTTATTTTTCTACGCTAGGGGGCGCTATCGAGTCGCATTGTTATGACGACTTAATAATATCAAATTTTTCGCCGGGCCTGAGGAGTGTGCAAAGTTCGGTGAGTTTTCGTGAATGTTTAGGTACCCAAAATCGCGATTGTTTGCGGAGAATAAAGAAGAAGAAGAAGAAGAAGAAGAAGAAGAATAATAATAATAATAATAATTTTTACAAAAACAATAGGGACCTCGCAGCGGTCGCTGCTCGGGCCCTAATAATAATAATAATAATAATAATAATAATAATAATAATAATAATAATTTTTACAAAAACAATAGGGACCTCGCAGCGGTCGCTGCTCGGGCCCTAATAATAATAATAATTTTTACAAAAACAATAGGGACCTCGCAGCGGTCGCTGCTCGGGCCCTAATAATAACTAGAGCTGCGAGCAGCTATAAAGGACCCTCGCAGCCCGGGCCACGTTGGGGTCCTTGCACGTTGGGGTACTTGCACGTTAGGGTACTGGCACGTTGGGGTACAGGCATATTGGAAGCAAAATTTCTTTGAAAATGGCATAATAAACGTTTACATGTAGAATATTTTTTTTGCCAGTGTCTGTCAAGCTCAACGGGTTTTGGTGATTGTTTAGACCTGCAAAAATCAGCGTCCTTATTTATTTTTAGGCAATGAGTTGCCCTGATTGGTATTTTTTGTAAAAGTGTATATATACATCATCGCTCGTTGTACTCATTGCACAATGTTACTTTTATTGTCCAAAGGGGCAATCAAAAATGAATAAAACAAAATGGAAACGTACATACGTTTGGATCGGTGTGAAGCCAGTGAACAATTTGAGTGGTGGAAACTAAAAGAATATTCATAAATGACTTAGTTATCACACTTAGAATGAGTTTACATTTTTTGTACAAAATACCGTATGTGTTTTTTTTTTTTTTATATAAGCCTCAAGGGCTAGGTGGCGCTGTATTTATAACTGAATGTTGTCATCGAGATACCTTCAGGCCTTGATTATAAGCATACATGTAAAGTGTGGGATTTTTTTTGGAGCATGTACCGTGGAGTTATTAAGCATATCCTTCATTCACGATATTGCTTTTAATGTCCACAGAGGCTATCAAAAATAAATAAAAATATATATATGTTTGGATAAGTCTGATGCCAGTGAACATTTTGAGTGGTGGAAACTAAAAGAATATTCATAAATGACTTAGTTATCACACTTAGAATGAGTTTACATTTTTTGTACAAAATACCGTATGTGGGGTATTTTTTTTTTATGCCTCAAGGGCTAGGTGACGCTGCACATATAACTGAATGTTGTCATTGAGATAGCTTCAGGCCTTGACGATAAACATACATGTCAAGTTTGGGATTTTTTGGAGCATGTACCGTGGAGTTATTAAGCATATCCTTTTTCAGTGCGAAACACAAATTTTGATGCCCCGCCTTCATCATATAGTATTTCGAAAGGTCAAGATTTTTCCCCCTGTCGTTGGCTCAGGTCTTGACATGGTCCAGGTCAAGTCTTAACTCAGTCAGATGAAACGTGTAGGAGAAGTGGGCAAAAGTCTGCCCCCTGTGAATGTGCAAAAATCGTCAAAAATGGGACATTCAAAAATTCATAGCTCACTTCCTGTTCATTTTAGCATATGGGTCCAAGAGACTTTTTTGTAGGTCTTGGGCTCCCTCATACACCTAAAAATATTCGTCGTTCTTGCTTAAACGTACAACCGGGGCTGCTTCGTTAAAAATTTCGAGGGGGCGCTATTGAGTCATTTTTGTAAAAATAGCACAATCAACAATAAAATATTGCTCATTTACCAGGCCAGATGTGTGTGCCAAGTTTCAGGAGTTTCTGTGCATGTTTAGACCCTCAAAACTGGCGTTGTTTTCTTGGCGAACAGCGCTTAGCCACGCCTACAGCAATTCGCGAAAACTCACAAACTTCGTGTTGTGACATCATGAAGGCGGAAACCCTCATCTGAGCAAATATGAGGTAGGTCCAGTTAACGTGTTTGGAGAAAAACGTAGAAGAAAATTCGTAAGAAAAAAAATTGCCACTAGGTGGCGCTATCAGTTAGATGAAATATAAGTCAGTAGATGTCTTTAGGGCTGGACTCTCATCAAATGTGTGAAATTTTGAGAAGATAGGATCATCTCGGTCAAGTTAATGCAGCTTTTATTTTCACGAAAAATCTTCAGACTTTGCGTCACCGTAGCGGCCACGCCCTTTGGCGAAAAGTTACAATATTCGGTGTGGGGCATGATCAACATCTTAAGGCTTTTCTGACCAATTTTCAAATGGATCCCTTCAACAAGCTCAGCACAGTAGCTAAAAACGTAAAGTATGACATTTATTGTAACCACTAGGTGGCGCTATATGTATAACTGAATTTTGTCATATAGATGTTTTCAGGCCGTGACTATTACGTTGCCTGAGAAGTTTGAGATTTTTTGGAGCTTGAACATGGGAGTTATTACGCATTTGCTCTTTCTGGACAAATGAAATTTTAAAGGCAATATTTGATGCCCCGCCCCCGTCATATAGTATTTCAAAAAGGCAAGATGTTTTGCCCAGTTGTTCTCTCAGGTCTTGAGATGATAAATGCCAAGTTTGAAGTCAATTGGATGAAAAATGTTTGCAAAGGGGGAAAAAGCATGACCACAGTGAATGTGCCAAAATAGGCCAAAATTGGACATTAAAAAATTCATAGCTCACTTCCTGTACATTTTAGCTACATGGTCCCAATAGACTTTTTTGTGCGTCTCGGGGTGCTACACGTGCCTGCCAATTTTCGTTGCTCTAGCTCAAACGTGTCGGGCTTGGTTTTTATTTTTCTACGCTAGGGGGCGCTATAGAGTCGCGTTGTTTTAACGACTTCATAATATCACATTTTTCGCCGGACCTGAGGAGTGTGCAAAGTTTGGTGAGTTTTCGTGAATATTTAGGTACCCAAAATCGCGATTGTTTGCGGAGAATAAAGAAGAAGAAGAAGAAGAAGAAGAATTTTTACAAAAACAATAGGGACCTCGCAGCGGTCGCTGCTCGGGCCCTAACTAGAGCTGCGAGCAGCTATAAAGGGCCCTCGCAGCCCGGGCCACTTTGGGGTCCTTGCACGTTGGGGTACTTGCACGTTAGGGTACTGGCACGTTGGGGTACTGGCATATTGGAAGCAACATTTCTTTGAAAATGGCATAATAAACGTTTACATGTAGAATTTTTTTTTTGCCAGTCTGTGTCAAGCTCAACGGGTTTTGGTGATTGTTAAGACCTGCAAAAATCAGCGTCCTTTTTTATTTTTAGGCAATGAGTTGCCCTGATTGGTATTTTTTGTAAAAGTGTATATAGACATCATCGCTCGTTGTACTCATTGCACAATGTTACTTTTATTGTCCAAAGGGGCAATCAAAAATGAATAAAACAAAATGGAAACGTACATACGTTTGGATCGGTGTGAAGCCAGTGAACAATTTGAGTGGTGGAAACTAAAAGAATATTCCTAAATGACTTAGTTATCACACTTAGAATGAGTGTACATTTTTTGTACAAAATACCGTATGTGGTTTTTTTTTTTATTTATATAATATGCCTCAAGGGCTAGATGGCGCTGTATTTATAACTGAATGTTGTCATAGAGATACCTTCAGGCCTTGATTATAAGCATACATGTCAAGTGTGGGATTTTTTTTGGAGCATGTACCGTGGAGTTATTAAGCATATCCTTCATTCACGATATTGCTTTTAATGTCCACAGAGGCTATCAAAAATAAATAAAAATATATATATGTTTGGATAAGTCTGATGCCAGTGAACATTTTGAGTGGTGGAAACTAAAAGAATATTCATAAATGACTTAGTTATCACACTTAGAATGAGTTTACATTTTTTGTACAAAATACCGTATGTGGGGTATTTTTTTTTATGCCTCAAGGGCTAGGTGGCGCTGCATATATAACTGAATGTTGTCATAGAGATAACTTCAGGCCTTGACGATAAACATACATGTCAAGTTTGGGATTTTTTGGAGCATGTACCGGGGAGTTATCAAGCATATCCTTCTTCATTGCGAAACACATATTTTGATGCCACGCCCTCATCATATAGTATTTCGAAAAGTCAAGGTTTTTTGCCCAGTTGTTGTCTCAGGTCTTGAGATGATAAATGCCAATTTTGAAGTAAACTGGATGAAAAATGTTTGCAAAGGGGGAAAAAGCATGACCACAGTGAATGTGCCAAAATAGGCCAAAATTGGACATTAAAAAATTCATAGCTCATTTCCTGTACATTTTAGCTACATGGTCCCAATACTTTTTTGTGCGTCTCGGGGTGCTACACGTGCCTGCCAATTTTCGTTGCTCTAGCTCAAACGTGCCGGGCTTGGTTTTTATTTTTCTATGCTAGGGGGCGCTATAGAGTCGCGTTGTTATGACGACTTCATAATATCAAATTTTTCGCCGGGCCCGAAGAGTGCGCAAAGTTCGGTGAGTTTTCGTGAATATTTAGGTACCCAAAATCGCGATTGTTTGCGGAGAATAAAGAAGAAGAAGAAGAAGAATAATAATAATAATAACTAGAGCTGCGAGCAGCTATAAAGGGCCCTCGCAGCCCGGGCCACGTTGGGCTACTTGCACGTTGGGGAACTTGCACGTTGGGGTACTCGCACGTTGGGGTACTGGCACATTATGAGCAAAATTTCTTTGAACATGGCATGACAAACCTTTACATGTGATTTTTTTTTTGCCAGGTGTGATGTGTGTGACAAGCTCAATGTGTTTTGGTGATTGTCAAGATGTGCAAAAATCAGCTTCATTTTTTATTTTTAGGGAATGAGTTGACCTGACTGTTTTTTTTTTGCAAAAGTATGTATACCCATCATCGCTTGTACTCATTGCACAATGTTGCTTTTATTGTCCATAGAGGCGATCAAAAAAAATGAAACTGAATAAAAAAACTACTGTTGTTTGGATCGGTCTGATACCAGTGAACATCTTGAGTAGTGGAAAGTAAAAGAATATTCATAAATGACTTAGTTATCACACTTAGAATGAGTTTACATTTTTTGTACAAAATACCGTATGTGGGGTATTTTTTTGTTTTGCCTCAAGGGCTAGGTGGCGCTGCATATATAACTGAATGTTGTCATAGAGATACCTTCAGGCCTTGACTATGAGCATACATGTCAAGTTTGGGATTTTTTGGAGGATGTACTGGGAAGTTATTAAGCATATCCTTTTTCAGTTCGAAACACAAAGTTTGATGCCCCGCCTTCATCATATAGTATTTCGAAAAGTCAAGATTTTCCCCCCTGTCGTTGGCTCAGGTCTTGACATGGTCCAGGTCAAGTCTGAAGTCAGTCGGATGAAACGTGTAGGAGAAGTGGGAAAAAGTATGCCCCCTGTAAATGTGCAAATATCGTCAAAAATGGGACATTCAAAAATTCGTAGCTCACTTCCTGTTCATTTTAGCATGTAGGCCCAAGAGACTTTTTTGTAGGTCTTGGGCTCCCTCATACACCTAAAAATATTCGTCGTTCTTGCTTAAACGTACAACCGGGGCTGCTTCGTTAAAAATTTCTAGGGGGCGCTATTGAGTCATTTTTGTAAAAATAGCACAATCAACAATAAAATATTGCTCATTTTACCAGGCCAGATGTGTGTGCCAAGTTTCATGAGTTTCTGTGCATGTTTAGACCCTCAAAACTGGCGTTGTTTTCTTGGCGAACAGCGCTTAGCCACGGCCACAGCAATTCGCGAAAACTCACAAACTTCGTGTTGTGACATCATGAAGGCCGAAACCCTCAACATTTGTCACACTTAGAATGAGTGTACATTTTTTGTACAAAATACCGTATGTGGGGTATTATTTTTTTATATATATATATATATATATATATATATATATATATATGCCTCAAGGGCTAGGTGGCGCTGTATTTATAACTGAATTTTGTCATAGAGATACCTTCACGCCTTGACTATAAATATACATGTCAAGTTTGGGATTTTTTGAAGCATGCACCGGGGAGTTATTAAGCATATCCTTCATTCACGATATTGCTTTTAATGTCCACAAAGGCTATCAAAAATAAATAAAAATATATATATGTTTGGATAAGTCTGATGCCAGTGAACATTTTGAGTGGTGGAAACTAAAAGAATATTCATAAATGACTTAGTTATCACACTTAGAATGAGTTTACATTTTTTGTACAAAATACCGTATGTGGGGTATTTTTTTTTTATGCCTCAAGGGCGAGGTGGCGCTGCATATATAACTGAATGTTGTCATAGAGATACTTTCAGGCCTTGATGATAAACATACATGTCAAGTTTGGGATTTTTTGGAGCATGTACCGGGGAGTTATTAAGCATATCCTTTTTCAGTGCGAAACACAAATTTTGATGCCCCGCCTTCATCATATAGTATTTCGAAAAGTCAAGATTTTTCCCCCTGTCGTTGGCTCAGGTCTTGACATGGTCCAGGTCAAGTCTGAAGTCAGTCGGATGAAACGTGTAGGAGAAGTGGGCAAAAGTATGCCCCCTGTAAATGTGCAAAAATCGTCAAAAATGGGACATTCAAAAATTCGTAGCTCACTTCCTGTTCATTTTAGCATATGGGTCCAAGTGACTTTTTTGTAGGTCTTGGGCTTCCTAATACACCTAAAAAAATTTGTAGCTCTTGCTTAAACGTACAACTGGGGCTGTTTCGTTAAAGATTTCTAGGGGGCGCTATTGAGTCATTTTTGTAAAAATAGCACAATCGACGATAAAAAATTGCTCATTTTGCCAGGCCAGCTGTGTGTGCCAAGTTTCGTGTGTTTCTGTGGCAGTTTAGGCCCTCAAAATTGGCGTTGTTTTCTTGGCGAACAGCGCTTAGCCACACCCACAGCGATTCGCGAAAACTCACAAACTTCATGTTGTGACAGCATGAAGGCCGACACCCTCATCTGAGCAAATATGAGGTAGGTCCAGTTAACATGGTTGGAGAAAAACATTGAAGAAAAATCGTGAGAAAAAAAATTGCAAGTAGGTGGCGCTATCAGTAAGATGAAATATAAGTTTGTAGATGTCTTTAGGGCTGGACTCTCATCAATTGTGTAAAATTTTGAGAAGATAGCATCATCTCGGTCAAGTTAATGCAGCTTTTGTTGTCACGAGAAATCTTCAGACTTTGCGGCACCGTAGCGGCCACGCCCTTTGGCGAAAAGTTACAATATTCGGTGTGGGGCATGATCAACATCTTAAGGCTTTTCTGACCAATTTTCAACTGGATCCCTTCAACGAGCTCAGCACAGTAGCTAAAAACGTAAAGTATGACAATTATTGTTACCACTAGGTGGCGCTACATGGATAACTGAATTTTAGCATATAGATGTTTTCAGGCCGTGACTATTAAGTTGCCTGATAAGTTTGAGATTTTTTGGAGCTTGAACATGGGAGTTATTAAGCATTTGCTCTTTCTGGACAAATGAAATTTTAAAGGCAATATGTGATGCCCCGCCCCCGTCATATAGTATTTCAAAAAGGCAAGATGTTTTGCCCAGTTGTTCTCTCAGGTCTTGAGATGATAAATGCCAAGTTTGAAGTCAATTGGATGAAAAATGTTTGCAAAGGGGGAAAAAGCATGACCACAGTGAATGTGCCAAAATAGGCCAAAATTGGACATTAAAAAATTCATAGCTCACTTCCTGTACATTTTAGCTACATGGTCCCAATAGACTTTTTTGTGCGTCTCGGGGTGCTACACGTGCCTGCCAATTTTTGTTGCACTAGCTCAAACGTGCCGGGCTTGGTTTTTATTTTTCTACGCTAGGGGGCGCTATCGAGTCGCATTGTTATGACGACTTAATAATATCAAATTTTTCGCCGGGCCTGAGGAGTGTGCAAAGTTCGGTGAGTTTTCGTGAATGTTTAGGTACCCAAAATCGCGATCGTTTGCGGAGAATAAAGAAGAAGAAGAAGAAGAAGAACTAGAGCTGCGAGCAGCTATAAAGGGCCCTCGCAGCCCGGGCCACGTTGGGGTCCTTGCACGTTGGGGTACTGGCACGTTGGGGTACTGGCATATTGGAAGCAAAATTTCTTTGAAAATGGCATAATAAACATTTACATGTAGAATATTTTTTTGCCAGTGTGTGTGTCAAGCTCAACGGGTTTTGGTGATTGTTAAGAACTGCAAAAATCAGCGTCCTTTTTTATTTTTAGGCAATGAGTTGCCCTGATTGGTATTTTTTTGTAAAAGTGTATATACACATCATCGCTCGTTGTACTCATTGCACAATGTTACTTTTATTGTCCAAAGGGGCAATCAAAAATGAATAAAAAAAAATGGAAACGTACATACGTTTGGATCGGTGTGAAGCCAGTGAACAATTTGAGTGGTGGAAACTAAAAGAATATTCATAAATGACTTAGTTATCACACTTAGAATGAGTGTACATTTTTTGTACAAAATACCGTATGTGTGGTATTTTTTTTTTTTTATATATAAGCCTCAAGGGCTAGGTGGCGCTGTATTTATAACTGAATGTTGTCATAGAGATACCTTCAGGCCTTGATTATAAGCATACATGTCAAGTGTGGGATTTTTTTTGGGAGCATGTACCGTGGAGTTATTAAGCATATCCTTCATTCACGATATTGCTTTTAATGTCCATAGAGGCTATCAAAAATAAATAAAAATATATATATGTTTGGATAAGTCTGATGCCAGTGAACATTTTGAGTGGTGGAAACTAAAAGAATATTCATAAATGACTTAGTTATCACACTTAGAATGAGTTTACATTTTTTGTACAAAATACCGTATGTAGGGTATTTTTTTTTCATGCCTCAAGGGCTAGGTGGCGCTGCATATATAACTGAATGTTGTCATAGAGATAACTTCAGGCCTTGACGATAAACATACATGTCAAGTTTGGGATTTTTTGGAGCATGTACCGGGGAGTTATCAAGCATATCCTTTTTCATTGCGAAACACACATTTTGATGCCCCGCCCTCATCATATAGTATTTCGAAAAGTCAAAATTTTTCCCCCTGTCGTTGGCTCAGGTCTTGACATGGTCCAGGCCAAGTCTTAACTCAGTCGGATGAAACGTGTAGGAGAAGTGGGCAAAAGTCTGCCCCCTGTGAATGTGCAAAAATCGTCAAAAATGGGACATTCAAAAATTCGTAGCTCACTTCCTGTTCATTTTAGCATATGGGTACAAGAGACTTTTTTGTAGGTCTTGAGCTCCCTCATACACCTAAAAATATTCGTCGTTCTTGCTTAAACGTACAAGCGGGGCTGCTTCGTTAAAAATTTCGAGGGGGCGCTATTGAGTCATTTTTGTAAAAATAGCACAATCAACAATAAAATATTGCTCATTTTACCAGGCCAGATGTGTGTGCCAAGTTTCAGGAGTTTCTGTACATGTTTAGACCCTCAAAACTGGCGTTGTTTTCTTGGCTAACAGCGCTTAGCCACGCCCACAGCAATTCGCGAAAACTCACAAACTTTGTGTTGTGACATCATGAAGGCCGAAACCCTCATCTGAGCAAATATGAGGTAGGTCCAGTTAACGTGTTTGGAGAAAAACGTAGAAGAAAATTCGTAAGAAAAAAAATTGCCACTAGGTGGCGCTATCAGTTAGATGAAATGTAAGTTAGTAGATGTCTTTAGAGCTGGACTCTCATCAAATGTGTGAAATTTTGAGAAGATAGGATCATCTCGGTCAGGTTAATGCAGCTTTTATTGTCACGAAAAATCTTCAGACTTTGCGGCACCGTAGCGGCCACGCCCTTTGGCGAAAATTTACAATATTCGGTGTGGGGCATCATCAACATCTTAAGGCTTTTCTGACCAATTTTCAACTGGATCCCTTCAACGAGCTCAGCACAGTAGTTAAAAACGTAAAGTATGACATTTATTGTAACCACTAGGTGACGCTCTATGTAGAACTGAATTTTGTCATATAGATGTTTTCAGGCCGTGACTATTACGTTGCCTGAGAAGTTTGAGATTTTTTGGAGCTTGTACATGGGAGTTATTCAGCATTTGCTCTTTCTGGACAAATGAAATTTTAAAGGCAATATTTGATGCCCCGCTCCCGTCATATAGTATTTCGAAAAGGCAAGACTTTTTGCCCAGCTGTTCTCTTAGGTCTTGAGATGATAAATGCCAAGTTTGAAGTCAATGGGATGAAAAATGTTTGCATAGGGGGAAAAAGCATGACCACAGTGAATGTGCCAAAATAGGCCAAAATTGGACATTAAAAAATTCATAGCTCACTTCCTGTACATTTTAGCTACATGGTCCCAATAGACTTTTTTGTGCGTCTCGGGGTGCTACACGTGCCTGCCAATTTTCGTTGCTCTAGCTCAAACGTGCCGGGCTTGGTTTTTATTTTTCTATGCTAGGGGGCGCTATAGAGTCGCGTTGTTATAACGACTTACTAATATCAAATTTTTCGCCGGACCTGAGGAGTGTGCAAAGTTCGGTGAGTTTTCGTGAATATTTAGGTACCCAAAATCGCGATTGTTTGCGGAGAATAAAGAATAATAATAACTAGAGCTGCGAGCAGCTATAAAGGGCCCTCAGCCCGGGCCACGTTGGGGTCCTTGCACGTTGGGGTACTGGCACATTGGGGTACTGGCATATTGGAAGCAAAATTTCTTTGAAAATGGCATAATAAACGTTTACATGTAGAATATTTTTTTGCCAGTGTGTGTGTCAAGCTCAACGGGTTTTGGTGATTGTTAAGACCTGCAAAAATCAGCGTCCTTTTTTATTTTTAGGCAATGAGTTGCCCTGATTGGTATTTTTTGTAAAAGTGTATATAGACATCATCGCTCGTTGTACTCATTGCACAATGTTACTTTTATTGTCCAAAGGGGCAATCAAAAATGAATAAAACAAAATGGAAACGTACATACGTTTGGATCGGTGTGAAGCCAGTGAACAATTTGAGTGGTGGAAACTGAAAGAATATTCATAAATGACTTAGTTATCACACTTCGAATGAGTGTACATTTTTTGTACAAAATACCGTATGTGGGGTATTTTTTATTTTTTTTTATATAAGCCTCAAGGGCTAGGTGGCGCTGTATTTATAACTGAATGTTGTCATAGCGATACCTTCAGGCCTTGATTATAAGCATACATGTCAAGTGTGGGATTTTTTTTGGAGCATGTACCGTGGAGTTATTAAGCATATCCTTCATTCACGATATTGCTTTTAATGTCCATAGAGGCTATCAAAAATAAATAAAAATATATATATGTTTGGATAAGTCTGATGCCAGTGAACATTTTGAGTGGTGGAAACTAAAAGAATATTCATAAATGACTTCGTTATCACACTTAGAATGAGTTTACATTTTTTGTACAAAATACCGTATGTGGGGTATTTTTTTTTCATGCCTCAAGGGCTAGGTGGCGCTGCATATATAACTGAATGTTGTCATAGAGATAACTTCAGGCCTTGACTATAAACATACATGTCAAGTTTGGGATTTTTTGGAGCATGTACCGGGGAGTTATTAAGCATATCCTTTTTCAGTGCGAAACACAAAATTTGATGCCCCGCCCTCCTACATATAGTATTTCCAAAAGTCAAGATTTTTCCGCCTGTCGTTGGCTCAGGTCTTGACATGGTCCAGGCCAAGTCTTAACTCAGTCGGATGAAACGTGTAGGAGAAGTGGGCAAAAGTCTGCCCCCTGTGAATGTGCAAAAATCGTCAAAAATGGGACATTCAAAAATTCGTAGCTCACTTCCTGTTCATTTTAGCATATGGGTACAAGAGACTTTTTTGTAGGTCTTGGGCTCCCTCATACACCTAAAAATATTCGTCGTTCTTGCTTAGACGTACAACCGGGGCTGCTTCGTTAAAGATTTCGAGGGGGCGCTATTGAGTCATTTTTGTAAAAATAGCACAATCAACAATAAAATATTGCTCATTTTACCAGGCCAGATGTGTGTGCCAAGTTTCAGGAGTTTCTGTGCATGTTTAGACCCTCAAAACTGGCGTTGTTTTCTTGGCGAACAGCGCTTAGCCACGCCTACAGCAATTCGCGAAAACTCACAAACTTCGTGTTGTGACATCATGAAGGCCGAAACCCTCATCTGAGCAAATATGAGGTAGGTCCAGTTAACGTGTTTGGAGAAAAACGTAGAAGAAAATTCGTAAGAAAAAAAATTGCCACTAGGTGGCGCTATCAGTTAGATGGAATGTAAGTTAGTAGATGTCTTTAGAGCTGGACTCTCATCAAATGTGTGAAATTTTGAGAAGATAGGATCATCTCGGTCAAGTTAATGCAGCTTTTATTGTCACGAAAAATCTTCAGATTTTGCGTCACCGTAGCGGCCACGCCCTTTGGCGAAAATTTACAATATTCGGTGTGGGGCATCATCAACTTCTTAAGGCTTTTCTGACCAATTTTCAACTGGATCCCTTCAACGAGCTAAGCACAGTAGCTAAAAACGTAAAGTATGACATTTATTGTAACCACTAGGTGGCGCTATATGTATAACAGAATTTTGTCATATAGATGTTTTCAGGCCGTGACTATTACGTTGCCTGAGAAGTTTGAGATTTTTTGGAGCTTGTGCATGGGAGTTATTCAGCATTTGCTCTTTCTGGACAAATGAAATTTTAAAGGCAATATTTGATGCCCCGCCCCCATCATATAGTATTTCGAAAAGGCAAGACTTTTTGCCCAGCTGTTCTCTTAGGTCTTGAGATGATAAATGCCAAGTTTGAAGTCAATGGGATGAAAAATGTTTGCATAGGGGGAAAAAGCATGACCACAGTGAATGTGCCAAAATAGGCCAAAATTGGACATTAAAAAATTCCTAGCTCACTTCCTGTACATTTTAGCTACATGGTCCCAATGGACTTTTTTGTGCGTCTCGGGGTGCTACACGTGCCTGCCAATTTTCGTTGCTCTAGCTCAAACGTGCCGGGCTTGGTTTTTATTTTTCTATGCTAGGGGGCGCTATAGAGTCGCGTTGTTATAACGACTTCATAATATCAAATTTTTCGCCGGACCTGAGGAGTGTGCAAAGTTCGGTGAGTTTTCGTGAATATTTAGGTACCCAAAATCGCGATTGTTTGCGGAGAATAAAGAAGAAGAAGAATAATAATAACTAGAGCTGCGAGCAGCTATAAAGGGCCCTCGCAGCCCGGGCCACGTTGGGGTACTTGCACGTTGGGGTACTTGCACGTTGGGGTACTGGCACGTTGGGGTACTGGCAAGTTTAGGTACGGCACATTGGAAGCCGAATTTCTTTGAAAATGGCATGATAAACCTTGACATGTGGATTTTTTTTTTTTTGTAAAAATACCGTTAAGTTGGTGTATTTTTTTTTAATGCCTCTAGGGCTAGGTGGCGCTGTATATATAATGGAAAGTTGCCATAGGGATACCTTCAAGCCTTGACTCTAAACATACATGTCAAGTGTGGGATTTTTTTGGAGCATGTACCGTGGAGTTATTAAGCATATCCTTCATTCACGATATTGCTTTTAATGTCCATTAGAGGCTATCAAAAATAAATAAAAAAGTACATGTTTGGATAAGTCTAATGCCAGTGAACATTTTGAGTGGTGGAAAGTAAAAGAATATTCATAAATGACTTAGTTATCACACTTAGAATGAGTTTACATTTTTTGTACAAAATACCGTATGTGGGGTATTTTTTTTTTTATGCCTCAAGGGCTAGGTGGCGCTGCATATATAACTGAATGTTGTCATAGAGATAGCTTCAGGCCTTGACGATAAACATACATGTCAAGTTTGGGATTTTTTGGAGCATGTATCGGGGAGTTATTAAGCATATCCTTTTTCAGTGCGAAACACAAATTTTGATGCCCCGCGCTCATCATATAGTATTTCCAAAAGTCAAGATTTTTCCGTCTGTTGTTGGCTCAGGTCTTGGCATGGTCCAGGTCAAGTCATAAGTCAGTCGGATAAAACATGTAGGAGAAGTGGGCAAAAGTATGCCCCCTGAAAATGTGCAAAAATCGTCAAAAATGGGACATTCAAAAATTCGTACCTCACTTCCTGTTCATTTTAGCATATGGGTCCAAGAGACTTTTTTGTAGGTCTTTGGCTCCCTCATACACGTAAAAATTTTCGTAGATCTTGCTTAAACGTAGAATCGGGGCTGCTTCGTCACCCCGGGTTTTCACTGGATGCGGTTGCGGTGCGGTTGCGGTGCGGTGCGTCTTGACTGCGTGCTCCGGACGGGTCAATTTTTTTGTCAATCCACACCGGCTCCGCACAGCTGCGGTCCGGCAGCTCCGTCGCCGCCCACTTCCCAACGTGTCTCGCGGGACCGCGCGCGCGCGATCATGTGGCATTTCACAACGAGAGGTGGACTTCTTTTGATTTAACCTTTTCTTCTTCTTCTGCTATGAGATTCCATGCAGCATCCTTTTTTTGGTTGTCCTTGTAAAGTATATTAATAACGAGAGTCGGGTCAGTGCGGGTCCACTCTTTATTTCTGTCTTCCCCGTCCGGCTGCCGCTCAGTACGGCAAGCGAGACGGGCACAACAAGCAATCGCGAACATCAAACTCACAATACATTTCAGTCCTTATAAAAAGGATGTGCCGTGTCATATATTATTTTGTGGTTTTCCACCTCCAATATAAACCTCTCCTCGTCCATGTTCGCTGGTGTCTAAACCGTGAATGAGCACATGGCCCGGCGGCGACGCCCACGTCACGTTTTGCTGAAAAACTTGCGAAATAGGAGCTGGCGAGTGTTTTATTCTGAAAGGTAACCGGAAATTTATTTTGAAACTGCCTCGGTCTTCCTGTCCCGCTCGATGTGTTTTGTGCTAGCTTGCCATTTGCCGGAGGCCTACCGCTGCGGCGTCCGGCAAAAATAGAAAATAGGTCTATCCTTGCGGAAGGCTTGCGGCACGCCGCAGCTGAGACGCAGTCGACACGCAACGCACCCGCAAGCGGTGTAAACTGCACCATTCGAATGAATGGAATCTAATTGCTTGCGTCGCCGGACCGCACCGCAACCGCACCGCAACCGCAACCGGTGAAAACCCGGGGTTAAAAATTTCTAGGGGGCGCTATTGAGTCATTTTTGTAAAAATAGTACAATCAACAATAAAATATTGTTCATTTTACCAGGCCAGATGTGTGTGCCAAGTTTCATGAGTTTCTGCGCATGTTTAGACCCTCAAAACTGGCGTTGTTTTCTTGGCGAACAGTGCTTAGCCACGCCCACAGCGATTCGCGAAAACTCACAAACTTCGTGTTGTGACATCATGAAGGCCGAAACCCTCATCTGAGCAAATATGAGGTTGGTCCAGTTAACGTGTTTGGAGAAAAATGTACAAGAAAATTCGTAAGAAAAAAAATTGCCACTAGGTGGCGCTATCAGTAAGATGAAATATAAGTTCGTAGATGTCTTAAGGGCTGGACTCTCATCAAATGTGTGAAATTTTGAGAAGATAGGATCATCTCGGTCAAGTTCATGCAGCTTTTATTGTCACGAAAAATTTTCGGACTTTGCGTCACCGTAGCGGCCACGCCCTTTGGCGAAAAGTTACAATATTCGGTGTGGGGCATGATCAACATCTTAAGGCTTTTCTGACCAATTTTCAACTGGATCCCTTCAACGAGCTCGGCACAGTAGCTAAAAACGTAAAGTATGACATTTATTGTTACCACTAGGTGGCGCTATATGTATAACTGAATTTTATCATATAGATGCTTTCAGGCCGTGACTATTACGTTGCCTGAGAAGTTTGAGATTTTTTGGAGCTTGAACATGGGAGTTATCACACTTAGAATGAGTTGACATTTTTTGTACAAAATACCGTATGTGGGGTATTTTTTTTTCACGCCTGAAGGGCTAGGTGGCGCTGCATATATAACTGAATTTTGTCATAGAGATACCTTCAGGCTTTGACTATAAACATACATGTCAAGTTTGGGATTTTTTGGAGCATGTACCGGGGAGTTATTAAGCATATCCTTTTTCAGTGCGAAACACAAAATTTGATGCCCCGCCCTCATCATATAGTATTTCCAAAAGTCAAGATTTTTCTGCCTGTAGTTGGCTCAGGTCTTGACATGGTCCAGGTCAAGTCTAAAGTCAGTCGGATGAAATGTGTAGGAGAAGTGGGCAAAAGTATGCCCCCTGAAAATGTGCAAAAATCGTCAAAAATGGGACATTCAAAAATTCATAGCTCACTTCCTGTTCATTTTAGCACATGGGTCCAAGAGACTTTTTTGTAGGTCTTGGACTCCCTCATACACCTAAAAATTTTCGTAGATCTTGCTTAAACGTACAATCGGGGCTGCTTCGTTAAAAATTTCTAGGGGGCGCTATTGAGTCATTTTTGTAAAAATAGGACAATACATGATAAAATATTGCTCATTTTGCCAGGCCAGATGTGTGTGCCAAGTTTCATGAGTTTCTGCGCATGTTTAGACCATCAAAACTAGCGTTGTTTTCTTGGCGAACAGTGCTTAGCCACACCCACAGCGATTCGCGAAAACTCACAAACTTCGTGTTGTGACATCATGAAGGCCGAAACCCCCATCTGAGCAAATATGAGGTTGGTCCAGTTAACGTGTTTGGAGAAAAATGTACAAGAAAATTCGTAAGAAAAAAAATTGCCACTAGGTGGCGCTATCAGTTAGATGAAATATAAGTTCGTAGATGTCTTTAGGGCTGGACTCTCATCAAATGTGTGAAATTTTGAGAAGATAGGATCATCTCGGTCAAGTTCATGCAGCTTTTATTGTCACGAAAAATCTTCAGACTTTGCGTCACCGTAGCGGCCACGCCCTTTGGCGAAAAGTTACAATATTCGGTGTGGGGCATCATCAACATCTTAAGGCTTTTCTGACCAATTTTCAACTGGATCCCTTCAACGAGCTCAGCACAGTAGCTAAAAACGTAAAGTATGACATTTATTGTAACCACTAGGTGGCGCTATATGTATAACTGAATTTTTTCATATAGGTGTTTTCAGGCCGTGACTATTACGTTGCCTGAGAAGTTTGAGATTTTTTGGAGCTTGTACATGGGAGTTATTCAGCATTTGCTCTTTCTGGACAAATGAAATTTTAAAGGCAATATTTGATGCCCCGCCCCCGTCATATAGTATTTCAAAAAGGCAAGACTTTTTGCCCAGCTGTTCTCTTAGGTCTTGAGATGATAAATGCCAAGTTTGAAGTCAATGGGATGAAAAATGTTTGCATAGGGGGGAAAAGCATGACCACAGTGAATGTGCCAAAATAGGCCAAAATTGGACATTAAAAAATTCATAGCTCACTTCCTGTACATTTTAGGAAATGGCTTCCATTGACTTTTTTGTGCGTCTCGGAGTGCTACACGTGCCTGCCAATTTTCGTAGCTCTAGCTCAAACGGGCCGGGATTGGTTTTTATTTTTCTACGCTAGGTGGCGCTATAGAGTCGCGTTGTTATGACAACTACATAATATCAAATTTTTCGCCGGGCCCGAAGAGACTGCAAAGTTTGGTGAGTTTTCGTAAATGTTTAGGCCCTCAAAAATGCGATCGTTTGCGGAGAATAAAGAAGAAGAAGAAGAAGAAGAAGAAGAAGAAGAAGAAGAAGAAGAAGAATTCTTACAAAAACAAGAGGGACCTCGCAGCGGTCGCTGCTCGGGCCCTAACTAGAGCTGCGAGCAGCTATAAAGGGCCCTCGCAGCCCGGGCCACGTTGGGGTACTTGCACGTTGGGGTACTTGCACGTTGGGGTACTGGCACGTTGGGTTACTGGCAAGTTTAGGTACGGAACATTGGAAGCAGAATTTCTTTGAAAATGGCATGATAAACCTTGACATGTGGATTTTTTTGTAAAAATACCGTTAAGTTGGTGTATTTTTTTTTATGCCTCTAGGGCTAGGTGGCGCTGTATATATAATGGAATGTTGTCATAGGGATACCTTCAAGCCTTGACTCTAAACATACATGTCAAGTGTGGGATTTTTTTGGAGCATGTACCGTGGAGTTATTAAGCATATCCTTCATTCACGATATTGCTTTTAATGTCCATTAGAGGCTATCAAAAATAAATAAAAAAAAAGTACATGTTTGGATAAGTCTAATGCCATTGAACATTTTGAGTGGTGGAAAGTAAAAGAATATTCATAAATGACTTAGTTATCACACTAAGAATGAGTTTACATTTTTTGTACAAAATACCGTATGTGGGGTATTTTTTTGTTTTGCCTCAAGGGCGAGGTGGCGCTGCATATATAACTGAATGTTGTCATAGAGATACCTTCAGGCCTTGACGATAAACATACATGTCAAGTTTGGGATTTTTTGGAGCATGTATCGGGGAGTTATTAAGCATATCCTTTTTCAGTGCGAAACACAAATTTTGATGCCCCGCGCTCATCATATAGTATTTCCAAAAGTCAAGATTTTTCCGTCTGTTGTTGGCTCAGGTCTTGGCATGGTCCAGGTCAAGTCATAAGTCAGTCGGATAAAACATGTAGGAGAAGTGGGCAAAAGTATGCCCCCTGAAAATGTGCAAAAATCGTCAAAAATGGGACATTCAAAAATTCGTACCTCACTTCCTGTTCATTTTAGCATATGGGTCCAAGAGACTTTTTTGTAGGTCTTTGGCTCCCTCATACACGTAAAAATTTTCGTAGATCTTGCTTAAACGTAGAATCGGGGCTGCTTCGTTAAAAATTTCTAGGGGGCGCTATTGAGTCATTTTTGTAAAAATAGTACAATCAACAATAAAATATTGTTCATTTTACCAGGCCAGATGTGTGTGCCAAGTTTCATGAGTTTCTGCGCATGTTTAGACCCTCAAAACTGGCGTTGTTTTCTTGGCGAACAGTGCTTAGCCACGCCCACAGCGATTCGCGAAAACTCACAAACTTCGTGTTGTGACATCATGAAGGCCGAAACCCTCATCTGAGCAAATATGAGGTTGGTCCAGTTAACGTGTTTGGAGAAAAATGTACAAGAAAATTCGTAAGAAAAAAAATTGCCACTAGGTGGCGCTATCAGTAAGATGAAATATAAGTTCGTAGATGTCTTAAGGGCTGGACTCTCATCAAATGTGTGAAATTTTGAGAAGATAGGATCATCTCGGTCAAGTTCATGCAGCTTTTATTGTCACGAAAAATTTTCGGACTTTGCGTCACCGTAGCGGCCACGCCCTTTGGCGAAAAGTTACAATATTCGGTGTGGGGCATGATCAACATCTTAAGGCTTTTCTGACCAATTTTCAACTGGATCCCTTCAACGAGCTCGGCACAGTAGCTAAAAACGTAAAGTATGACATTTATTGTTACCACTAGGTGGCGCTATATGTATAACTGAATTTTATCATATAGATGCTTTCAGGCCGTGACTATTACGTTGCCTGAGAAGTTTGAGATTTTTTGGAGCTTGAACATGGGAGTTATCACACTTAGAATGAGTTGACATTTTTTGTACAAAATACCGTATGTGGGGTATTTTTTTTTCACGCCTGAAGGGCTAGGTGGCGCTGCATATATAACTGAATTTTGTCATAGAGATACCTTCAGGCTTTGACTATAAACATACATGTCAAGTTTGGGATTTTTTGGAGCATGTACCGGGGAGTTATTAAGCATATCCTTTTTCAGTGCGAAACACAAAATTTGATGCCCCGCCCTCATCATATAGTATTTCCAAAAGTCAAGATTTTTCTGCCTGTAGTTGGCTCAGGTCTTGACATGGTCCAGGTCAAGTCTAAAGTCAGTCGGATGAAATGTGTAGGAGAAGTGGGCAAAAGTATGCCCCCTGAAAATGTGCAAAAATCGTCAAAAATGGGACATTCAAAAATTCATAGCTCACTTCCTGTTCATTTTAGCACATGGGTCCAAGAGACTTTTTTGTAGGTCTTGGACTCCCTCATACACCTAAAAATTTTCGTAGATCTTGCTTAAACGTACAATCGGGGCTGCTTCGTTAAAAATTTCTAGGGGGCGCTATTGAGTCATTTTTGTAAAAATAGGACAATACATGATAAAATATTGCTCATTTTGCCAGGCCAGATGTGTGTGCCAAGTTTCATGAGTTTCTGCGCATGTTTAGACCATCAAAACTAGCGTTGTTTTCTTGGCGAACATTGCTTAGCCACGCCCACAGCGATTCGCGAAAACTCACAAACTTCGTGTTGTGACATCATGAAGGCCGAAACCCCCATCTGAGCAAATATGAGGTTGGTCCAGTTAACGTGTTTGGAGAAAAATGTACAAGAAAATTCGTAAGAAAAAAAATTGCCACTAGGTGGAGCTATCAGTTAGATGAAATATAAGTTCGTAGATGTCTTTAGGGCTGGACTCTCATCAAATGTGTGAAATTTTGAGAAGATAGGATCATCTCGGTCAAGTTCATGCAGCTTTTATTGTCACGAAAAATCTTCAGACTTTGCGTCACCGTAGCGGCCACGCCCTTTGGCGAAAAGTTACAATATTCGGTGTGGGGCATCATCAACATCTTAAGGCTTTTCTGACCAATTTTCAACTGGATCCCTTCAACGAGCTCAGCACAGTAGCTAAAAACGTAAAGTATGACATTTATTGTAACCACTAGGTGGCGCTATATGTATAACTGAATTTTTTCATATAGGTGTTTTCAGGCCGTGACTATTACGTTGCCTGAGAAGTTTGAGATTTTTTGGAGCTTGTACATGGGAGTTATTCAGCATTTGCTCTTTCTGGACAAATGAAATTTTAAAGGCAATATTTGATGCCCCGCCCCCGTCATATAGTATTTCGAAAACGCAAGATTTTTTGCCTAGTTTTTCTCTTAAGTCTTGAGATGATAAATGCCAAGTTTAAAGTCAATGGGATGAAAAATGTTTGCATAGGGGGAAAAAGTATGACCACAGTGAATGTGCCAAAATAGGCCAAAATTGGACATTAAAAAATTCATAGCTCACTTCCTGTACATTTTAGGAAATGGCTTCCACTGACTTTTTTGTGCGTCTCGTAGTGCTACACGTGCCTGCCAATTTTCGTAGCTCTAGCTCAAACGGGCCGGGATTGGTTTTTATTTTTCTACGCTAGGTGGCGCTATAGAGTCGCGTTGTTATGACAACTACATAATATCAAATTTTTCGCCGGGCCCGAAGAGACTGCAAAGTTTGGTGAGTTTTCGTAAATGTTTAGGCCCTCAAAAATGCGATCGTTTACGGAGAAGAAGAAGAAGAAGAAGAATAACTAGAGCTGCGAGCAGCTATAAAGGGCCCTCGCAACCCGGGCCACGTTGGGGTATTTGCACGTCGGGGTACTGGCATGTTGGGGTACTGTCAAATAGGAAACCATCTAAATTTTAAACGTTTTTGCCATGCTTTGTGTTTGTAAAGTTTCATGGAAAGGCCAAAAATGATGCACAATTAACAAAATAAAATCAAAATGGATTGGCACATGGCTATATAGAATACTTTTTGAATATATTAGGCATGCCTGCCAATATTCACACATCTAGCTGAATCATATAATCGGAAAGACTTCATAAAAATGTCTAGAGGGCGCTATTGAAGCATTTATTGCAAATTTAATAAGAAATCCCTATGCTTATGCTTATGACAAGCCTGATGTGTGTGTAAAGTTTCATGAGTTTTTGCACATGTTTAGACCAAAAAAAAAAAAAAGCAGCATTTTACTTGGCAAACAATGCATCGCCATGAAACGGCGTGGGACAAAATAAATAACTTTCGATAACTTTGTATCTTAAACATCTTAAGGTGAAGCACACCAAGTTTGAAGACAGTCGGATAAATTTTGTAGGAGGAGTTCGTTAAAATATGACCCCTAAAAAAGGCCACAAAAAATGGCTACAAATCCCAACGTAAATCAAAATGGCGGACTTCCTGTTTGTTTTGGAAGATGGTTCCAAGAGACTATTTTGTACATCGCCTCTAAATTATCATAGCGCTAGCTGAAACGTACAACCGGGAATGCTTCGTTAAAGAGGAGTTTTTTACCTCAAAATGTGATGACCGGCCCTTACGGGACTTCCTGTTGGGTTTAGCACATGGCACCAAGAGACTTTTTTGTACATTGTGGGCTGTTAAATTTGTCTCAAAATTTTCGTAGCTCTCGCTGCTTCGTACAACTGTGAATGCTTCATTAAGAGGGAATTTTTTCCTTTGCAAACTGTGCATGCCACGGCAACAGCGTGCGACGAAATAAAAAGCTTTCAATAACTTTTCATCTTCAACATTTTAAGATGAATCACACCAAGTTTGGAGATGATCGGATAAACTCTGTAGGAGGAGTTCGTTAAAATAAGACCCCTATGAAATGGCCCAAAAAATGGCAACACGTTCCAAAGTAAATCAAAATGGCGGACTTCCTGTTCGGTTTAGCATATGGTTCAAAAAGAGTTTTTTGTACCTTGAGGGCTGTTACATATGTCTTCAAATGTTGGTAACTCTAGGTGAAATGTACAGCCGGGAATGCTTCATTAAATAAGAATTTTGAAACACAAAATTTGATGCCTCGCCTCTGGCGGATTTCCTGTTAGGTTTAGCATATGGTTCAAAAAGAGTTTTTTGTAGATCATAGTCTGTTACATATGTGTACCAATTTTCGTGGCTCTCAATTAAACGTACCACGGCAATGCTTTGTTAAGTAAGAATTTTGAAACTGTAAATTTGATGCCCCGCCACCGTCATATAGTATGTCAAAAACTTTAGATTTTTTACCATGATGTTGTCCCAGGTGTTGAGATGGTACAGCCCAAGTTTGAAGTCAATCGGGTTAACCGTGTAGGAGAAGCGGGCAAAAGTATGACCCCTGTAAATGTGCAAAAATGGGCCAAAATTGGACATTCAAATACTCATACCTCACTTCCTGTCTATTTTAGGGTACACATATCAAAGAGGTTTTTGTTCATCTGGATGTGCTACAGGTGCCACACAATTTTCGTAGCCATAGGACAATCGTAGCGGGACAGGGATCCGTTAAACCTATGTAGGTGGCGCTACAGAGCCATTTTTCTGTTATCACGTATGGCGACTTTAAAATATCAAATTTTTCGCCAGGCCCGATCTCCGTGTAAAGTTTGGTGAGTTTTCGTTCATGTTTAGTGCCTCAAAAATGTGGTTGTTTGCGGAAAAGAATAATAACAAAGAAAAAGAAGAAGAAGAAGAATAACTAGAGCTGCGAGCAGCTATAAAGGGCCCTCGCAACCTGGGCCACGTTGGGGTACTTGCACGTCGGGGTACTGGCACGTTGGGGTACTGTCAAATCGGACAAGGACCATCTAAAATGTTTTTGACAAGCTTTGTGAGTGCAAAAGGCCAAAGATGGTGTGCAATTCCCAAAATAAATTCAAATTGGCGGACTTCCTTTTAGGTTTAACATACGGCTACAGAATACTTTTTGTAGGTCTTAAGCTAATAGGTATGCCTCCCAGTTTTCAAAAATCTAGGTCAAGTCATCTTTAGTTGTGTATCGCTTGAATCATACAATTGGAAATGCTCCATAAAAATGCATAGAGGGCGCTATTGAGCACAACGTTGGGTTACTTGCACGTCAGGGTACTGGCACGTTGGGGTACTGTTACATGGAACAAGGACCATTTAAAATGTTAGTTTTTCCCATGCCTTGTCTGTGCAAAGTTCTATGAAAGAGGCCAAAAATGATGTATAATTCCCAAAATAAAATCAAAATAGCGGACTTCCTCTTTGGTTTGGCAAATGGCTACATAATACTTTTTTGTAGGTATGAGGCTGATAGGGGTCTGTCCTAATTTTCACAAATCTAGCAGAATCATACAATCGGAAATACTTCATAAAAATGTCTAGAGGGCGCTATTTATTGCAAATTGCACAATAAATCTCTAAAAATTCATGTTCATGACAAGTCTGATGTGTTTGCAAAGTTTCATGAGTTTTCAGACATGTATAGATAAAAAAACAAAGCAGCACTTTACTTGGCAAACAATGCATCGCTATAGCAGCAGCGTGCGACAAAATAAAAAACTTTCGATAACTTTGCATCTTAAACATCTTAAGATGAAACACACCAAGTTTGAAGACGGTCGGATGAACTTTGTACGAGGAGTTCGTTAAAATATGACCCCTGAAAAAGGCCACAAAAAATGGCAACAAATCCCATCGTAAATCAAAATGGCAGACTTCCTGTTTGGTTTAGCACATGGTTCCAAGAGACTTTTTTGTACATCGTGGGCTCTTATGTATGCCTGCAAATTATCATCGCGCTAGGTGAAACGTACAACCGGGAATGCTTCGTTAAAGAGGAGTTTTCTAGCTCAAAATGTGATGCCCGGCCCCTGGGGGACTTCCTGTTGGGTTTAGCACATGGCACCAAGAGACTTTTTTGTACATTGTGGGCTGTTACATATGTCTACAAATTTTTGTAGCTCTAGCTACTTCGTACAACTGGGAATGCTTCATTAAGAAGGATTTTTTTCCTTTGCAAAAAGTGCATGCCACGACAACAGCGTGCGACGAAATAAAGAGCTTTCAATAACTTTTCATCCTCAACATCTTAAGATGAGTCACACCAAGTTTGAAGATGATCGGATAAACTCTGTAGGAGGAGTTCGTTAAAATATGACCCCTATGAAATGGCCCAAAAAATGGCAACACATTCCAAAGTAAATCAAAATGGCGGACGTCCTGTTAGGTTTAGCATATGGTTCAAAAAGAGTTTTTTGTACCTCGAGGGCTGTTATATACCTCTACAAATTTTGGTAACTCTAGGTGAAACGTACAGCCGGGTATGCTTTGTTAAAGAGGAGTTTTTTAGCTCAAAATGTGATGCCCGGCCCCTGGGGGACTTCCTGTTGGGTTTAGCACAGGGCACCAAGAGACTTTTTTGTACATCTTGGGCTATTACATATGTCTACAAATTTTCGTAGCTCTCGCTGCTTCGTATAAATGGGAATGCTTCTTTAAGGATATTTTTTTTCCTTTGCAAACAGTGCATGCCATGACAACAGCGTGTGACGAACTACAAAGCTTTCAATAACTTTCCATCTTCAACATCTTAAGATGAATTCACACCAAGTTTGAAGATGATCGGATAAACACTGTAGGAGGAGTTCGTTAAAATAAGACCCCAATGAAATGGCCAAAAAAATGGCAACACGTTCCAAAATAAATCAAAATGGTGGACTTCCTGTTAGGTTTAGCATATGGTTCAAAAAGAGTTTTTTGTAGGTCATAGCCTGTTACATATGTGTACCAATTTTCGTAGCTCTAGATTAAACGTACAACCGGCAATGCTTCGTGAAGTAAGAATTTTTAAACTCTAAATTTGATGCGCCACCGCCGTCATATAGTATATCAAAAACTTTTCATTTTTCACAATTATGTTGTCCCAGGTGTTGAGATGGTACATCCCAAGTTTGAAGTCAATCGGGTTAACCGTGTAGGAGAAGCGGGCAAAAGTATGACCCCTGTAAATGTGCAAAAATTGGCAAAAATTGGACATTTAAATACTCATACCTCACTTTCTGTCTATTTTAGGGTACACACTTCAAAGAGGTTTTTGTTCATTGGGATGTGCTACAGGTGCCACACAATTTTCATAGCCGTCGGACAATCGTAGCGGGACAGGGATCCGTTTAACCTATGTAGGGGGCGCTAAGGAGCCATTTTTCTGTTATCATGTATGGCGACTTTAAAATATCAAATTTTTCGCCAGGCCTGATGTGCGTGTAAAGTTTGGTGAGTTTTCGGTCACGTTTAGTGTCTCAAAAATGCGATTGTTTGCGGAGAAGAATAATAATAAGAATAATAATAATAAGAAGAATTCCTACAAAAACAATAGGGCCTCGCAGCGGCACCGCCGCCGCCGCTGCTCGGGCCCTAACTAGAGCTGCGAGCAGCTATAAAGGGCCCTCGCAACCCGGGCCACGTTGGGGTATTTGCACGTCGGGGTACTGGCATGTTGGGGTACTGTCAAATAGGAAACCATCTAAATTGTAAACGTTTTTGCCATGCTTTGTGTTTGTAAAGTTTCATGGAAAGGCCAAAAATGATGCACAATTAACAAAATAAAATCAAAATGGATTGGCACATGGCTATATAGAATACTTTTTGAATATATTAGGCATGCCTGCCAATATTCACACATCTAGCTGAATCATATAATCGGAAAGACTTCATAAAAATGTCTAGAGGGCGCTATTGAAGCATTTATTGCAAATTTAATAAGAAATCTCTAAAATATTCATGCTTATGACAAGCCTGATGTGTGTGTAAAGTTTCATGAGTTTTTGCACGTTTAGACAAAAAAAAAAAAAGCAGCATTTTACTTGGCAAACAATGCATCGCCATGAAACGGCGTGCGCCAAAATAAATAACTTTCGATAACTTTGTATCTTAAACATCTTAAGATGAAGCACACCAAGTTTGAAGACAGTCGGATAAATTTTGTAGGAGGAGTTCGTTAAAATATGACCCCTAAAAAAGGCCACAAAAAATGGCTACAAATCCCAACGTAAATCAAAATGGCGGACTTCCTGTTTGGTTTAGCAGATGGTTCCAAGAGACTTTTTTTGTACATCGTGGGCTCTTATGTATGCCTCTAAATTATCATAGCGCTAGGTGAAACGTACAACCGGGAATGCTTCGTTAAAGAGGAGTTTTTTACCTCAAAATGTGATGACCGGCCCCTACGGGACTTCCTGTTGGGTTTAGCACATGGCACCAAGAGACTTTTTTGTACATCGTGGGCTGTTAAATTTGTCTCCAAATTTTCGTAGCTCTAGCTGCTTCGTACAACTGGGAATGCTTCATTAAGAGGGAATTTTTTCCTTTGCAAACTGTGCATGCCACGGCAACAGCGTGCGACGAAATAAAAAGCTTTCAATAACTTTTCATCTTCAACATTTTAAGATGAATCACACCAAGTTTGGAGATGATCGGATAAACTCTGTAGGAGGAGTTCGTTAAAATAAGACCCCTATGAAATGGCCCAAAAAATGGCAACACGTTCCAAAGTAAATCAAAATGGCGGACTTCCTGTTCGGTTTAGCATATGGTTCAAAAAGAGTTTTTTGTACCTTGAGGGCTGTTACATATGTCTTCAAATGTTGGTAACTCTAGGTGAAATGTACAGCCGGGAATGCTTCATTAAATAAGAATTTTGAAACACAAAATTTGATGCCTCGCCTCTGGCGGACTTCCTGTTAGGTTTAGCATATGGCACCAACAGGCTTTTTTGTAGATCATAGTCTGTTACATATGTGTACCAATTTTCGTGGCTCTCAATTAAACGTACCACCGGCAATGCTTTGTTAAGTAAGAATTTTGAAACTGTAAATTTGATGCCCCGCCACCGTCATATAGTATGTCAAAAACTTTAGATTTTTTACCATGATGTTGTCCCAGGTGTTGAGATGGTACAGCCCAAGTTTGAAGTCAATCGGGTTAACCGTGTAGGAGAAGCGGGCAAAAGTATGACCCCTGTAAATGTGCAAAAATGGGCCAAAATTGGACATTCAAATACTCATACCTCATTTCCTGTCTATTTTAGGGTACACATATCAAAGAGTTTTTTGTTCATCTGGATGTGCTACAGGTGCCACACAATTTTCATAGCCATAGGACAATCGTAGCGGGACAGGGATCCGTTAAACCTATGTAGGTGGCGCTACAGAGCCATTTTTCTGTTATCATGTATGGCGACTTTAAAATATCAAATTTTTCGCCAGGCCCGATCTGCGTGTAAAGTTTGGTGAGTTTTCGTTCATGTTTAGTGCCTCAAAAATGTGGTTGTTTGCGGAAAAGAATAATAACAAAGAAAAAGAAGAATAACTAGAGCTGCGAGCAGCTATAAAGGGCCCTCGCAACCCGGACCACGTTGGGGTACTTGCACGTCGGGGTACTGGCACGTTGGGGTACTGTCAAATAGGACAAGGACCATCTAAAATGTTTTTGACAAGCCTTGTATGTGCAAAGTTTAATCAAAACGCAAAATATGGTGTGCAATTCCCAAAATAAATTCAAAATGGCGGACTTCCTTTTAGGTTTAGCATACGGCTACAGAATACTTTTTGTAGGTCTTAAGCTAATAGGTATGCCTCCCAGTTTTCACAAATCTAGGTCAAGTCATCTTTAGTTGTGTATCGCTTGAATCATACAATTGGAAATCCATCCATCCATCCATTTTCTTGACCGCTTATTCCTCACAAGGGTCGCGGGGGCTGCTGGCGCCTATCTCAGCTGGCTCTGGGCAGTAGGCGGGGGACACCCTGGACCGGTTGCCAGGCAATCGCAGGGCACACAATTGGAAATGCTCCATAAAAATGCATAGAGGGCGCTATTGAGCACAACGTTGGGTTACTTGCACGTCAGGGTACTGGCACGTTGGGGTACTGTTACATGGAACAAGGACCATTTAAAATGTTAGTTTTTTCCATGCCTTGTCTGTGCAAAGTTTAATGAAAGAGGACAAAAATGATGTATAATTCCCAAAATAAAATCAAAATAGCGGACTTCCTCTTTGGTTTGGCAAATGGCTACATAATACTTTTTTGTAGGTATTAGGCTGATAGGGGTCTGTCCTAATTTTCACAAATCTAGCAGAATCATACAATCGGAAATACTTCATAAAAATGTCTAGAGGGCGCTATTTATTGCAAATTGCACAATAAATCTCTAAAAATTCATGTTCATGACAAGTCTGATGTGTTTGCAAAGTTTCATAAGTTTTCACACATGTATAGATAAAAAAACAAAGCAGCACTTCACTTGGCAAACTGCATCTCTATAGCAGCAGCGTGCGACAAAATAAAAAACTTTTGATAACTTTGCATCTTAAACATCTTAAGATGAAACACACCAAGTTTGAAGACGGTCGGATGAACTTTGTACGAGGAGTTCGTTAAAATATGACAACTGAAAAAGGCCACAAAAAATGGCAACAAATCCCATCGTAAATCAAAATGGCGGACTTCCTGTTTGGTTTATCACATGGTTCCAAGAGACTTTTTTGTACATCGTGGGCTCTTATGTATGCCTGCAAATTATCATCGCGCTAGGTGAAACGTACAACCGGGAATGCTTCGTTAAAGAGGAGTTTTCTAGCTCAAAATGTGATGCCCGGCCCCTGGGGGACTTCCTGTTGGGTTTAGCACATGGCACCAAGAGACTTTTTTGTACACTGTGGGCTGTTACATATGTCTACAATTTTTTGTAGCTCTAGCTACTTCGTACAACTGGGAATGCTTCATTAAGAGGGATTTTTTTCCTTTGCAAAAAGTGCATGCCACGACAACAGCGTGCGACGAAATAAAGAGCTTTCAATAACTTTTCATCCTCAACATCTTAAGATGAGTCACACCAAGTTTGAAGATGATCGGATAAACTCTGTAGGAGGAGTTCGTTAAAATATGACCCCTATGAAATGGCCCAAAAAATGGCAACACATTCCAAAGTAAATAAAAATGGCGGACATCCTGTTAGGTTTAGCATATGGTTCAAAAAGAGTTTTTTGTACCTCGAGGGCTGTTATATACCTCTACAAATTTTGGTAACTCTAGGTGAAACGTACAGCCGGGTATGCTTTGTTAAAGAGGAGTTTTTTAGCTTAAAATGTGATGCCCGGCCCCTGGGGGACTTCCTGTTGGGTTTAGCACAGGGCACCAAGAGACTTTTTTGTACATCTTGGGCTGTTACATATGTCTACAAATTTCCGTAGCTCTAGCTGCTTCGTACAACTGGCAATGCTTCTTTAAGGATATTTTTTTTCCTTTGCAAACAGTGCATGCCATGACAACAGCGTGCGACGAAATACAAAGCTTTCAATAACTTTTCATCTTCAACATCTTAAGATGAATCACACCAAGTTTGAAGATGATCGGATAAACACTGTAGGAGGAGTTCGTTAAAATAAGACCCCAATGAAATGGCCAAAAAAATGGCAACACGTTCCAAAATAAATCAAAATGGCGGACTTCCTGTGAGGTTTAGCATATGGTTCAAAAAGAGTTTTTTGTAGGTCATAGCCTGTTACATATGTGTACAAATTTTCGTAGCTCTAGATTAAACGTACAACCGGCAATGCTTCATGAAGTAAGAATTTTTAAACTCTAAATTTGATGCGTCGCCGACGTCATATAGTATATCAAAAACTTTAGATTTTTTACAATGATGTTGTCCCAGGTGTTGAGATGGTCCATCCCAAGTTTGAAGTTAATCGGGTTAACCGTGTAGGAGAAGCGGGCAAAAGTATGACCCCTGTAAATGTGCAAAACTGGGCCAAAATTGGACAGTCAGATGATCATACCTCACTTTCTGTCTATTTTAGGGTACACACATCAAAGAGGTTTTTGTTCATCTGGATGTGCTACGGGTGCCACACAATTTTCGTCGCCATAGGACAATCGTAGCGGGACAGGGATCCGTTTAACCTATGTAGGTGGCGCTATGGAGCCATTTTTCTGTTATCATGTATGGCGACTTTAAAATATCAAATTTTTCGCCAGGCCTGATGTGCGTGTAAAGTTTGGTGAGTTTTCGTTCACGTTTAGCGTCTCAAAAATGCGATTGTTTGCGGAGAAGAATAATAATAAGAATAACTATAAAGGGCCCTCGCAACCCGGGCCACGTTGGGGTATATGCAAGTCGGGGGACTTGCACGTTGGGGTACTGTTAAATAGACAAGGACCATGGAAAATAGAAATGCATTTGCCGTGCCTTGTGTGTAAAAAGGTGCAGTAAAAGGCCAAAAATGATGCACAATTCCCAAAATAAATTCAAAAGTGTGGACTTTCTGATGTGTTTGCAAAGTTTCATGAAAAGTCGCTCGTTTGATATTCAAAACCAGCATCTGTTCATTTGAAAACATTGCATGGCACAGAGATGGTGTGTGAGCAAATAAAAAGCTTTTTGATGACTCTTAATGTGGTGTCGCTGTGCAACACATATGTATTCATGACATAGTGAAGTATTGTGACAGTTTTGTAGGGTCCAGCAAACAGTAAATGTGTGACAGTTATTCAAGAAAAAATGTAGCTTTGAAGCAGGCTAACCAATGACATCATCTAAAGGGGAAAAAAGCACATGAGCAAGCATAGGTATAAGTAGAGGAGAAAAAGAGATGAAAGAAGTGCGAGAGATGGAACAGGAGAGGAATGCAGCTGTTTATGTATAGCTGTTGTAACAGGACAGATTAAATAACACTTTAACCTGGGGTTAACAGCGCCCTAGGACAGATAAACTCTTTAGTGTAAAAGTTTTCTGGGACAGATGAATCCCTTGGGGTCAAAGAGTTTGGGTTAGCACATAGTCTGTCTTAGGATAATGTAACCTCCATGGATGAATTAGTCCTAGGACGCTTTGACCTGCGGGCTAAAACTTCAGGGGGGTTAACCTGTCCTGTTATATTGTGATCATCGTCTTCGTGCATGTCCTCAGTGGCTTCTTCTGTCTCTGTGGCAGCATTTGATACATCTGTAGAACAAAAAAGAATGAAGAATCATGTTAGATCTGTGAAGTTTGGTTGTCTTAGGTGTAGTTTACAGAACAGTCGTGTGCATATTTTTAGCATGGTAGTGTCTTAATACAAATGCATATTATGTAATGCACTGTATATGGATATTACAGACGTAATATTTGACGGTGATCTTATATTCATAGTTTTTGCCCGTTAATAAATAATATAGCTAGTAAGTAATAAGACACGCAAAAATGGTATAGTTGAATCATCTGGGTCAAAAAGCAATGTTTTAGGATTGTGTGATGAAATGATGAATAAAAGTAAGGATACGACAGGTACATAAATGGTTATGTAAGTGTAACGTGTTGGTGCAAAACGTTGTGGTCGTGTTGCATGTTACTCAATGGCTGTGTGTGTCAAAACGAGTTTATTTGAAAGAATATACAAATATATACACACGGACATATATATTTATACAGTATAACAGTACCGCATGTATTGGTTTTAAGGAAAGAGTTGAAAAGCAGTGTTCAGAAAAAAGCATAAGACGCACAAAGTACCATTTCACTACATGTAATAAGTTGTCAAGTAGACATGTGAATTAAGTGGTTAAGATAGTGGCTACTGTGCAAGTAAGCTTCAATTGTCTCTAAAAGGTTAGCATATGTGTTCTACATGATATCAATGGCTAGACGTGCTCGTGGAGAAACATTACAAACAGAAAAACACACTAAAGGTGCCTTTAACAAACCTGTTAATAAATGAGAACTTAATACATATATGTATGGCATACTGTATATGATTGAGAAAGTTGTCCTGTTTAGTTTATGTATTGTATACTTACGGAAAAAAGTTGGCAATCTTTGCGTATGGAGATGATTAGAGGGTCTTTATCAAAAGAGAATTTGCTTGGTGATTTGTTCATGTTCTGTAGAAAAGCAAAGGAGTAGAAATAAATACAGTATCATACTTCATAAACATACAAGAAATTTGTAGCTGTATTAACCATTGTTGGTATTTGAAGTGATAATTTAGGAATAGAAGTGTAGTGATTGCAGAATTTATAGAGTGCTTACCTTGTATGACTTTGTAGATGGAAATGTCTTTTGTTGAAAGAGCTCTTTGTTGTCTACTATATATGCAAGGACAAGCATAAGTAGGTGTGGTTATGAAGTACTTGACCATTGAAATAAAGCAGTGGTATCAAATGTATGGACCGTGGTTTGGCTCAGGCCTGCAAAGGGGTTTAATGTGGCACAAGAGATAATCTTGTAAGGTACAAAAAATAATAATAATATAATAGGTATGCCTCTGAGTTTTCACAAATCTAGGTCAAGTCAAGTCATCTTTAGTTATTTCGCGCTTGAATCATCCAATCGGAAATGCTCCATAAAAAATGTATAGAGGGTGCGATTTATTGCAAATTGCACAAGAAATCTCTAAAAATTCATGTTAATGACAAGTCTGATGTGTGTGCAAAGTTTCACGAGTTTTCACACATGTATAGATAAAAAAAAAACAAAGCAGCACTTTACTTGGCAACCAATGCATCGCTATAGCAGCAGCGTGCGACAAAATAAAAAACTTTCGATAAATTTGCTCTTAAACATCTTAAGATGAAACACACCAAGTTTGAACACGGTCGGATCAATTTTGTAGGAGGAGTTAAAATATGACCCCTAAAAAAGGCCACAAAAAAAGGCTACAAATCCCATCATAAATCAAAATGGCGGACTTCCTGTTTGGTTTAGCACATGGTTCCAAGAGACTTTTTTGTACATCGTGGGCTCTTATGTATGCCTCTAAATTATCATAGCGCTAGGTGAAACGTACAACCGGGAATGCTTCGTTAAAGAGGAGTTTTTTAGCTCAAAATGTGATGCCCGGCCCCTACGGGACTTCCTGTTGGGTTTAGCACATGGCACCAAGAGACTTTTTTGTACATCGTGGGCTGTTACATTTGTCTCCAAATTTTCGTAGCTCTAGCTGCTTCGTACAACTGGGAATGCTTCATTAAGAAGGAATTTTTTCCTTTGCAAACTGTGCATGCCACGGCAACAGCGTGCGACAAAATAAAAAGCTTTCAATAACTTTTCATCTTCAACATCTTAAGATGAATCACACCAAGTTTGGAGATGATCGGATAAACTCTGTAGGAGGAGTTCGTTAAAATAAGACCCCTATGAAATGGCCCAAAAAATGGCAACACGTTCCAAAGTAAATCAAAATGGCGGACTTCCTGTTCGGTTTAGCATATGGTTCAAAAAGAGTTTTTTGTACCTTGAGGGCTGTTACATATGTCTTCAAATATTGGTAACTCTAGGTGAAATGTACAGCCGGGAATGCTTCATTAAGTTAGAATTTTGAAACACAAAATTTGATGCCTCGCCTCTGGCGGACTTCCTGTTAGGTTTAGCATATGGCACCAACAGGCTTTTTTGTAGATCATAGTCTGTTACATATGTGTACCAATTTTCGTAGCTCTAGATTAAACGTACCACCGGCAATGCTTCGTTAAGTAAGAATTTTGAAACTGTAAATTTGATGCCCCGCCACCGTCATATAGTATGTCAAAAACTTTAGATTTTTTACCATGATGTTGTCCCAGGTGTTGAGATGGTACAGCCCAAGTTTGAAGTCAATCGGGTTAACCGTGTAGGAGAAGCGGGCAAAAGTATGACCCCTGTAAATGTGCAAAAATGGGCCAAAATTGGACATTCAAATACTCATACCTCACTTCCTGTCTATTTTAGGGTACACATATCAAAGAGGTTTTTGTTCATCTGGATGTGCTACAGGTGCCACACAATTTTCGTAGCCATAGGACAATCGTAGCGGGACAGGGATCCGTTAAACCTATGTAGGTGGCGCTACAGAGCCATTTTTCTGTTATCATGTATGGCGACTTTAAAATATCAAATTTTTCGCCAGACCCGATCTGCGTGTAAAGTTTGGTGAGTTTTCGTTCATGTTTAGTGCCTCAAAAATGTGGTTGTTTGCGGAAAAGAATAATAACAAAGAAAAAGAAGAAGAAGAAGAATAATAACTAGAGCTGCGAGCAGCTATAAAGGGCCCTCGCAACCCGGGCCACGTTGGGGTATATGCAAGTCGGGGGACTTGCACGTTGGGGTACTGTTAAATAGAAAAGGACCATGGAAAATACAAAGGCATTTGCCGTGCCTTGTGTGTAAATAGGTGCAAGGCCAAAAATGATGCACAACACCCAAAATAAAATCAAAAGTGTGGACTTTCTGATGTGTGTGCAAAGTTTCATGAAAAGTCGCTCGTTTGATATTCAAAACCAGCATCTGTTTATTTGAAAACATTGAATGCCACAGAGATCGTGTGTGATCAAATAAAAAGCTTTTTGATGACTCTTAATGTGGTGTCGCTGTGCAACACATATGTATTCAAGACATAGTGAAGTATTGTGACAGTTTTGTAGGGTCCAGCAAACAGTAAATGTGTGACAGTTATGAAACTAGAAAAAAAAATTTCCCGTGGAAATTTAGGATGTGACTGCTGACTCTTGCAAGGCGGAAAGCCGAATGCACTCTGGGTCACTTCCTACATGTTAACTTTGCAGGAGGATTAGCATGCAAAGCTAACATTAGCATTAGCGTGCTAACTTAGCATGATCATTAGCATGCTAAGCTAACATTAGCATTAGCATGCTAACTTAGCATTAGCATGCTAACGTAGCATTAGCATTAACATGCTAACTTAGCATTAGCATGCTAACGTAGCATTAGCATGCTAAACTTAGCATGAGGAAAAAAAAAGAAAAAAAAATAATAATAATAAAAAAAAAATAAAAAAATAAAAAATAATAAAAAAAAATAAATAAATAAATAAAAAAAATAAAAAATAAAAAAAAACTTAGCATTAGCATGCTAACGTAGCATTAGCATGCTAACTTAGCATTAGCATTAACATGCTAACGTAGCATTAGCATGCCAACGTAGCATTAGCATGCTAAACTTAGCATTAGGAAAAAAAAAAAAAAAAAAAAAAGAATTAAAAAAAAAAATAAGAATTAAAAAAAAAAAAATTAAAAAAAAAAAAAAAAAAAAAAAGAAAACAAATTAGCATTAGCATGCTAACGTAACATTAGCATGCTAACGTAGCATTAGCATGCTAACTTCGCATTAGCATGCTAACGTAACATTAGCATGCTAACTTAACATTAGCATGCTCAGCTAACATTAGCATGCTAACTTAGCACTAGCATGCTCACTTCCTGGTGAATCAGGTCACTTCCTGTTGAAGTCGGGTCACTTCCTGTTGATATTAGGTCACTTCCTGTTGAAATCCGGTCACTTCCTGTTGATTTTAGGTCAGTTCTGGGTCACTTCCTGTAGAAATTAGGTCACTTCCTGTTCAAATTAAGTCACTTCCTGTTGATATCAGGTCATTTTTAGGTCATAGCAGTTCATTACATTACATTTCATCAACAAAAATATTATATTGTGCTTTGATTTTTTTTTATTAAGCGAAAATAGGGAATGATCTGAAGAGTTAAAAATTCGAATGGTTTTAATTGATCAAGAAATGTGGAAGTTAAGCCATAATCACTAAACTGAAAATGGGTTACTGTCACTTTAACAAATATGCGCATTCACGCACACACATTTCCTAAGTACCAGGTGGGCGAACATTTTGCTTGCTTCAATTGAGTTCTATGAGAAAGCGCACACCTCGAACAAAAGGCTCTCACGACTGAACGGTTTAAGATACAGATTTCAGAAATGCCCCGTTAGAACGGCAAGGCTTTGGGGAACGCAAGCATGTTCTCATTTTTTAAATCGGATAAAAAATGACCAAATTAGAGCAGGTTGAAAACGTGTGACTTTTTAAAAAAATGACAAAAAAAGGCGGCGAAAATAACATGGGGCTCAATGGGCGAAAAAGTGCGACTTCCCCTCGCTTCAAGTCAAATAAAAGGTACTAAATGACACCTTAGCCGCACAAAAGTGGGTTTGTCAGAAAGAAGACCCTTGTGACTACAAAATATCCAAATGTGATGTTTACTGAGCAAATATTGTGGCCACGGTGACGAGTTGAAGTGAAATTTTTCGAAAGAATTTTTTTTGTCTCTCCACTCTAGCGCTGATTGCTCCACTCTAGCAAACGCAATACACACTAATGTAAAGAGCCTCTTTTTCTTCATTTCACACCCTGTCTTTGAACCCGCACAGGAGGGAGCGCTTACATTTCTTAAAAAAAATTTCAACACAGAGCTAAAGATGGGAAAAATTGCAACAAAATGAGCTAAAAATCGTCTCGGTCGGTCAATGTATGTGCGCGCAGCGTGGCTTCGAAAAAGGTGTTACATTTGTGGAGGTTTTTTCCCCTTCTCCATTCATTCCTATGGGACTTTTTGGGGGGGTTTTAGGGGAATTGCGTCGCCATGGTAACTCAAAATTCCGAAAAAAAATGGTTCCCCGCCGAGTCAGATCGAGACGCATCTTTTGACACCTCATTTGTGCCGGTACGTTCAACGGTACGACCCGCATTCTTTCTGAAAAATCGGTGGAATAATTAAAAAAAATAATAAACGCCGTTTTCCTGGATAGTAATATGTGACTGCTTTGCAGCAGTCACATAATAATAAAAAATGTAGCTTTGAAGCAGGCTAACCAATGACATCATCTAAAGGGGAAAAAAAGCACATGAGCAAGCATAGGTATAAGTAGAGGAGAAAAAGAGATGAAAGAAGTGCGAGAGATGGAACAGGAGAGGAATGCAGCTGTTTATGTATAGCTGTTGTAACAGGACAGATTAAATAACCTTGCCAACACTTTAACCAGGGGTTAACAGCGTCCTAGGACAGATAAACTCTTGAGTGTAAAAGTTTTCTGGGACAGATGAATCCCTTGGGGTCAAAGAGTTTGGGTTAGCACATAGTCTGTCTTAGGATAATGTAACCTCCATGGATGAATTAGTCTTAGGACGCTTTGACCTGCGGGCTAAAACTTCAGGGGGGTTAACCTGTCCTGTTATATTGTGATCATCGTCTTCGTGCATGTCCTCAGTGGCTTCTTCTGTCTGTGTGGCAGCATTTGATACATCTGTAGAACAAAAAAGAATGAAGAATCATGTTAGATCTTTGAAGTGTGGTTGTCTAAGGTGTAGTTTACAGAACAGTCGTGTGCATATTTGTAGCATGGTAGTGTCTTAATACAAAAGGATATTATGTAATGCACTGTATATGGATATTACAGACGTAATATTTGACGGTGATCGTATATTCATAGTTTTTGCCCGTTAATAAATAATATAGCTTGGATCAGTAAAGTAATAAGACACGCAAAAAGGGTATAGTTGAATCCTCAGGGTCAAAAAGCAATGTTTTAGGATTGTGTGATGAAATGATGAATAAAAGTAAGGATACAACAAGTACATAAATGGTTATGTAAGTGTAAAATTTGGCATGGTGTGTCCAGATACATGCAGGATAAGTATAAAATATTGTGGTGTGTGATTGATTTCTTCTTAGTAAAAATTAGTATTGTAAAGGTCAAGTCACAGTATGTCCCAAAAAAAAATCTAAAAAAATCTATGGTATAGAAACATCAGAATCAGGGGCAAAGACATAAACATAATAATAGTAATTAATAATGATAGAATTTAAATCTTTTCCATGAATATGTCAGTTGTTTTGAGAAGATACAAAAAAAAAAAAAAGAACTTTGAAGTGGTTATCAGTGGATGAAAGAGGGCAAGATCACAGCACAGCTACATGATATCAGTCACATTAGAAAGTAATCAAGTGTAGTATGTATTCACATTATATACATTGAGAAATTGCGGCTCAATAATCAGTCAGTGTTTCAGTTAACAGTCCAATGTTACCTTCAAGATATTCCTAACAGAAAAAAAGGAACGTGCATTAACAAAAAAAAAGTAAAAATGTCCATTGTCAAACATGTCATTCATTATACACAAAGTGTAGGATGGGGATGCTTGCTGTGTTAGTGTTTGTGTGTCTTCCATGTCATATAGCTTACCATCACGGACAAATGCATCACATGCATCCTTTATATCCAATGCAGTCTCGAGTTCTTTCACACGCTTGGTTTTGAAGTCCATCTGTTTTTCAAGTGCTCGATTGACTCGAGTCACATGGACTAGTTGGTTCATCATTTGGGAATGAAGATCAAGGCTGCGCTGGTATAAGTCGTTGCGACTGAAAGCATGATCAATGCATGCATACTGTAATGACAAAGCATTCAATGAAAATCAGTCATGTTAGATTCCATGATTCTAAATAGCAGAGGTAACGTGTTGGTGCAAAACGTTGTGGTCGTGTTGCATGTTACTCAATGGTGGTGTGTGTCAAAACGAGTTTATTTAAAAAAAACAAAACAAAAAAAAACAAAACGAGTTTATTTGAAAGAATATACAAATATATACACACGGACATATATATTGATACAGTATAACAGTACTGCATGTATTGGTTTTAAGGAAAGAGTTGAAAAGCAGTCTTCAGGAAAATGCATAAGACGCACAAAGTACCATTTCACTACAAGTAATAAGTTGTCAATTAGACATGTGAATTAAGTGGTTAAGATAGTGGCTACTGTGCAAGTAAGCTTCAATTGTCTCTAAAAGGTTAGCGTATGTGTTCTACATGATATCAATGGCTAGACGTGCTCGTGGAGAAACATTACAAACAGAAAAACACACAAAAGGTGCCTTTAACAAACCTGTCAAAAAATGAGAACTTAATACATATATGTATGGCATACTGTATATGATTGAGAAAGTAGTCCTGTTTAGTTTATTTATTGTATACTTACGGAAAAAAGTTGGCAATCTTTGCGTATGGAGATGATTAGAGGGTCTTTATCAGAAGAGAATTTGCTCGGTGATTTGTCCATGTTCTGTAGAAAAGCAAAGGAGTAGAAATAAATACAGTGTCATATTTCATAAACATACAAGAAATTTGTAGCTGTATTAACCATTGTTGGTATTTGAAGTGATAATGTAGGAATTGAAGTGTAGTGATGGCAGAATTTACAGAGTGCTTACCTTGTATGACTTTGTAGATGGAAATGTTCTTTGTTGAAAGAGCTCTTTGTTGTCTACTATATATGCAAGTACAAGCATAAGTAGGTGTGGTTATGAAGTACTTGACCATTGAAATAAAGCAGTGGTATCAAAAGTATGGACCGTGGTTTGGCTCAGGCCCGCAAAGGGGTTTAATGTGGCACAAGAGATAATCTTGTAAGGTACAAAAAAATAATAATAATATGAGTAATGTCTTACCAATTAATCAGATGGCCAAAATCAAAAAAAAGAAATGTGTAATTTCAAAAGTAGTTTTTAGGTGACCAATCAATTAGAACACGGAATGGATCAGCATGTTATTATTTGACACACAAGCTAAAGTTATGGATTGTTGGGGGGGGGGAAAAGACAAACATAAATGTGCTGAATATGACACTCATTCAGCTATTGGTAACACAAACACAATATGGTGTGAAATAATGTCCAATAACTTCATTAATTGTGTCACACAGTACATTCTAGAAATAATATATATATGAAAGACAGGTAGATATAACACGCTGGGAACTCATATGGACAGTGTTGCCACTTTCCATTTGCATGTGAGTTATTCTTAGCAAAAATGTATTTACAGTTGAGCCTTGCTATTTAGGGTAGTTCTACAAATAGCAAAAATCTGTCTATAACTGATGCCGATTGTATTTAAGCTATATACCATGATGTTATCAGTCCAGCCAACTTAGTTATAGAGTATATTGTCCTTCATGTGGCCACTGAGCTAATAAAAGTTGATAAAAAAGCATGATCACAAGTGGTGAGTGACTGTTAGTAAGAATAATAATTGTATCTATGTTGTGTGCTACAATGAAAGTATTGATAGTGACATGTTATGATATATAATACAATTTTCTAAGTAGCATTTGAAACATCAGTATCTTTAATTTATTGACAAGAAAACACAGGAATGTATGGATATAGATGTTGATAGATAAAAAAGCAATATTTTCTACATACTATCAGTTAGCATTACAAGTATCCATAGTAAGTAAAAGAAATGCTGTTAATTGTGAAATTGGAGTGCTAAAAATTATCTAAACTTTGCTTGTACATGTGAGGGAATTGTAATCATTAGCAAAGGCAATAGGAAACAAACAGAATGCACATAGCTTACAAAACATAAAAGTAGTAGTATAAAAGTGTTGATGTTTAAATTTCATTGTGTAACAGTGTTGATGTTTAAATTTCATAGAAGTATCATATTTTGCCCGCCCCTTCTGTTCTTATTGGTCAAAAGTCAGACTCTTTCAAGGGCGGCTACATTTAAACCACTGTCACTGAAAGAGACTTCCTCTTGTTGTTCTTCACTGGTTTTGCGTCAGCAGATTCAGAGAGCACAGACAGCAAGATTTCCACAAACGTTATTTCAGCTGTTGGAGTATCCTCTAGAGTGTTTTTATTTATTTATTTATTTATGTTTTTATTTTTTTATTTATTTAGTTAGTAGTAACAGGTAATTGTATATTAAATATTTATTGTAGTAGGAGTGTAGATTGTTAGCTTCTCAGATGCCTCGGGGGAAAGGCTATCATCGTTCGGAGGCAGCCAAGAGGAGGATGACTGAACGTCTTCGACTTGGTGATGTTCAGCAACCATTTCATGCAACTTGCGCACGTAAGTAGCTACCATTTGTATGTAATATTTTAAGCACGAAGACGTCCGATGAATTATTGCGGAGAAAAATTTAAACAGTGTTTTATTTCCTTTGTTGTCATGAAATGTAATTCAATAATGATTATTTCTGTATGTGCTAATAGGTGGTGGTACTGGTGGCCGTCACAAAGTGCAAGAATGGCCAATTTCTTGCGTTACTGGTCGAAGCCACAAGTTGGTCATACCCTCTGAGTGTTCAAACAAGAAGGTATACATGGTTTCTAGTGCTACATTTAAGAAAAAAGTGCAATGGATACTGATTGTGCTAAATTAAATACTGTACATTATGTCATATAGTTTGTCTTGCTCATTGGAGACTCGCACCTACGGAGCATCGCAGATGGTTTTGTGGAGATGCCAAAGGATTTTTTTTCCTTTGGCGTCATGTCGACACCCGGAGCTTGTGCAACCGAGTTGACTACTGAGGTGCAGCATGCTGTTGTGCCTAGAACTCCAGACGTGGTTTGTCTTTTGGCTCCTAGCAATAACCTGACATCCAGCCGCACCCCTGACGAGGCAGGAGCAGATTTCTGCAGACTCCTTGGTAATGTCTGTGGTCGCTGGCCTAATAAGGTACATGTATATTATGTTTATTAATAGATTTGTAATACTATTATGAGGTGTATAGTATACACGATTGCAGTGTGATGTGGAAATATTTTAATGGGTAAAATAGTACAAACGTAAGTTATAAACGCTGCTTGTTTTGAATAGGTGTTTGTCTTGGACTTTCCTCCACGTCTAACCGTGGATGTGACTCAGCAGGATTACTTGCGTCAGGAGTTTCATCGTGTGTCAGCACGTATGGGTGAGTTACTAGATAATGACATTCAGTTAGGTCTTACATGTTTTATCATATGGTGTGCGTTTTTGTTACACTGTAAACTGTGCATCCTACAGAATATAAACTGTGAATGTAAAAAGACTTTAATAGGTAATAAACATAGATATAAAATTATTGATGACTATAGGAGAAAATCATAATGAAGGATGTTCTCTCCCAATGTCTTTTTAAGGGGTCAAGTACATGTCTACTGCAGCGTTCTTCCCTTTGAAGAACTTGAAGCTGTGGAGTAAAGATGGTGTAAGTTCCATTATGGTATAATAATTCAGAATCATTGGATATACACATTGATTAGATTTGTATGGTAGTACTGGAATAAAATAGGTTAGTAGTGTTATAAAATTGTTACTTATTTTTGCAGGTGCACTTGAGTGATGATCATGGGATGAGTATTCTTGTGCAGTTGATGTGTGATGGTGTTCATCAGGTTAGCCATTTTATACTGTAATTTGTTTCATTGTAGTTTTGTATTACGTTTGTAATGTGCTTAAATTGTGTAGTTGTATGGAAATATGTACATTTTTCTGAATGCAGTATATATGTATTTAGATATGTATTTTATATAATGCTGTTTGTGAATCATGATTTAGGCAAATATGAGTGATATATAAGTAACATAAATATTTATCTTCATGTTATTTGTTTTGTTTTTTTTATTATCAGCAACTTGACCTCCAAACACCTAAGTTGGAGATACAAGTAGCATCGAGGCCACCAGCGGTTAAAACTATTCCAAAAATTGTGGTTAAGGGTGAGACTTTGGTTCTTCGTCGATTGAACCCATTTGAGTGGATTGTTGTTGGACCAGGCAGGAAGGTAATGGTTGCATATTGTAATAGCTTGGTTGTTGTTGTAGTTTTTAGTGTTGTGATATATTTGTTTTACATTAGATTCTCCAAAGTTGAGCAAAGTAAAGGTCAGTATAGGTTGATAAATAAAAATGATGATGTCTGTCATTGCAGAGGACGCAAGCAGGACTTGAACAATCCTGTGATGGGGTTCCCAAAAAGAGGAAAATTCAGCCTAATGTTAGTTTGTTTAGAATAATTATATAGTGTATTTGTTATAGACAAGATGCATTCAGTAACATATTTTCAAAATGTGTATTTCACAGGTTGTGCTAAAGGAATGTTTTATTCCTCTAACCCCAGTTTGGTTCAGCAGTGAAATGTTGGGTGCGATGGATAAGATAAAACCATCAGATCTGTCCAGCCCTGTGAAGGCTGCTCCAAGAGACAAAAAGGTAATTTTCATGTAAATTTCATGGTTCAGGTGTTGTCATTAAGTGAGTCCAGTCATTTATGTGACACATTCTTCTTGATTGATAACATTTAAATTGTGTATAATTGTCTAAAGAAGCTGTAATCTGCATGTGTGGAATATATAAATATATATATTTTTTGTCTTTCATTAGAAATCAAATGTGAGATATCAACAGAGAGTTGTTTTCAAAAGGACAAAGTCACAGGTTTGTGTTTTTATTTGTATTTTTTATTGGGGAGTAATGTAAATATTAGACTAGTTTATAATTGCTGTTATTCAGTTTGAGAAGGGGAGAATAAAATGTTTTATAGCAATGAGTAACAATAGTTATTGTAATATAAATAAGTACATTTGTAGTTGTTGTTTTGCAGGCATTACAAAGGATGGTGGTGGATGCCAGTCTTTGTTCTTCCAGTGTTGTGGAAGAGGTTGTGCAGCAAGAGGTTAGTTTATTGCTTTAGAATTTCAGAAAAGAGAGATAAGTGTTTATTAGTGATGTATGGTTGTTGTTATTTATGTTATTGATCTAGCACATTGTTTAAGAATGAACAATATATGTAATTTATGTATAATCAAGTAGACTAGTGAGGAGGAATTAAGTGTACTTTGTAATGTGCAAGTAATAGTAAAACAATAAAAAAAAAAACATACACAGTAGTTTGTTGGCTCAGTGGAGTATGTAACATCATTTCATTATCTAACCTTTTTGCTGTTGTATACATTCTAAGTAGGTATTACTTTTGTTATTGTGTTTAATAGGCAACACCAAGGGCGTTGGTGGATGCAAGTTTGTCTTGTTCCAGTGGTGTGGAAAAGGCTGTGCAGGAGGAGGTTTGTGGCCTGCTTTAGAATGCCACCTTAAAAAAGAGAACATGTTTTGTAGCAATGAGTGACTATTGTTATATAAATGATATAAGTTCATTTGTAGTTGTTGTTTTGCAGGCAACACAAAGGATGGTGGTGGATGCCAGTCTCTGTTCTTCCAGTTTTGTGGAAGAGGTTGTGCAGCAAGAGGTTTGTTTCTTGTTTTAGAATTTCAGAGAAGAGAGATAAGTGTTTATTAGTGATGTATGGTTGTTGTTATTTATGTTATTGATCTAGCACATTGTTTAAGAATGAACAATATTGGTAATTATGTATAATCAAGTAGACTAGTGAGGAGGAATTAAGTGTACTTTGTAATGTGCAAGTAATAGTAAAACAATAAAAAAAAAAAAACATACACAGTAGTTTGTTGGCTCAGTGGAGTATGCAACATCATTTCATTATCTAACCTTTTTGCTGTTGTATACATTCTAAGTAGGTATTACTTTTGTTATTGTGTTTAATAGGCAACACCAAGGCCGTTGGTGGATGCAAGTTTGTCTTGTTCCAGTGGTGTGGAAAAGGCTGTGCAGGAGGAGGTTTGTGGCCTGCTTTAGAATGTCACCTTAAAAAAGAGAACATGTTTTGTAGCAATGAGTGACTATTGTTATATAAATGATATAAGTTCATTTGTAGTTGTTGTTTTGCAGGCAACACAAAGGATGGTGGTGGATGCCAGTCTTTGTTCTTCCAGTTTTGTGGAAGAGGTTGTGCAGCAAGAGGTTTGTTTCTTGCTTTAGAATTTCAGAAAAGAGAGAAAATTATGATAAGTGCTTATTAGTGATGTATGGTTGTTGTTATTTATGTTATTGATCTAACACATTGTTTAAGCATTAACAATACTGGTAATTTATGTATAATCAAGCAGACTAGTGAGGAGGAATTAAGTGTACTTTGTAATGGGCAAGTAATAGTAAAACAACAACAAAAACACACAGTCGTAACCTTTTTGCTGTTGTATACATTCAAAGTATGTATTACTTTTGTTATTGTGTTTAATAGGCAACACCAAGGCCGTTGGTGGATGCAAGTTTGTCTTGTTCCAGTGGTGTGGAAAAGGTTGTGCAGGAGGAGGTTTGTGGCCTGCTTTAGAAAGTCACCTTAAAGAAGAGAACATGTTTTGTAGCAATGAGAGACAATTGTTATATAAATGATATAAGTTAATTTGTAGTTGTTGTTTTGCAGGCAACACAAAGGATGGTGGTGGATGCCAGTCTTTGTTTTTCCAGTGTTGTGGAAGAGGTTGTGCAGCAAGAGGTTTGTTTCTTGCTTTACAATTTCAGAAAAGAAAGAAAATTATGATAAGTGCTTATTAGTGATGCATGGTTGTTGTTATTTATGTTATTGATTTAGCACATTGTTTAAGCTTTAGCAATATTGGAAATTTATGTATAAATCAAGTAAACTAATGAGGGTGAAAGAAGTGAATTTTGTAATGTTGCTTAAGTATGCATAAGTAATATATATATAACCATGAAAACATAGAGTTGTTTGTTGGATGGATTGTTGGAGCATGCAACATCATTTCATCGCCTACCCTTGTTGCTGTTGTATACGTTCACATAGCAAGTATGGATTACTTTTGTTTTGTTTTGTTTTTTGTTTAATAGGTAACACAAAGACCAGTGGTGGATGCAAGTTTGTCTTGTTCCAGTGTTGTGAAAGACGCTGTGCAGGAGGAGGTTGGTGTTCTGCATTAAAATGACAAGTTCCATAAAAGTACATTGTTTTCTATGTAGTGATGTAGTTTGTTGTTGAAGATGTTGCCATTCATCTGGGCGAATGTTGAAGTTGTAAAAATATAGATAACATATGTAACCATTTTCTGCCACGTGTATGCTATGCATGTTCCGTGATGTTGTGTAATGTTAAATTATTAAATGAATCGTTTGTTAAAATGTATTTTTTTGTCATATACCTATAGTTGCCGAGGGAGAGGACTTCTCGCATGGAGCATGCAGCCAAGATCAGTCCCAAGCGTATACAAAGTAAGACCATTGGTAATGCAAATACATCTATGTGTTATGTTTTAGAAGGTGATGTTACATGTAATTCATTCTTGACTGATATGAACACAGCATATGACAGTTATGCACATACTGACAGCTCCAGTATTAATGTTCATTCAATATCATTCGGAGCTCCAAGTGATGCTCTAGAGTGTCAATGCAGAAGTGTGAATGGGTCTTTTCATCAAGGAGACAGTCGGTTGAACCATCCAGGTAAGCAGTGTATGGCTATAGCGTATGTGGGTCTAGCAAATCACACAGCTAGTAGTGCGTTTTCATGGTGTTCAGAAGATTTAGACAAACTTCTTGTTTTAGGTGATCGTTTGTATACATTATTGAAGAATAGTGACAAGTTCAGTAGCTCACATAACTATTTAATGGTGCCAGACTTGCCAAAGCAGCTGGTTTTTGAAGGAACGCTGTTTGAGTTTAAGGAAATAGATGTGGTGTCTGGATTTATACCGATGGTCGATAAAACAATTATTGTGGAATGTCAAGACGTTACTATTTTAAAAGGATTGCAAAAGATACATGATCAAGTTGATTTATGTTTGCTGACCATGGGTTGTTATACATGTGCAATCATTTGCAAAAATGGACAGTATGCAGTATTTGATTCCCATGCTCGCAGTGCTAGTGGAATGCCAGATGGTGATGGTAAAAGTGTTATAGTTTACTTTAATTGTCTTCAAGATGTTTATGATCATATATGTAATTTGACAAAAAAGACATGTAGAGGGCAAACGTTTTTTGAGTTTTCAGGTTTTCATGTTGTGCGGACACAGACAAGTTCATATGAACACTCTGTAAAGGGTGTTGGCATGATTGTATTGGATTCCCTGGCTGAAGTTACACGTAATTTAGGTTTGGATAATAACAGCACAATATTTGAGCTCCATGCGTACACCGAGGCAGAAAAAGTACATTCCCAACCAGTGTCATTTGGAGCTTCAAGTCATGCTTTAGAGCGTTATGATGACAGAAGCTTGAATGGTTTTCATAAGGGAGACACACTACAAGCAATGGCTCAATGTTCAGTGGGTCAACAAGCTAAACCCTCTGTAAAGGATGTAAAAATTACTACACAGGATTCTACTGTATCACAGCAATGTAAGATGTCATTGAGAAGTAGCGTTTCAAGGACAATGCAAAGTTGTGACGCTACTGCACTTAATGCTGATGTGCAGATAATGGGCAATGTGACTCATAAAAAGATGCAATTTAAACCTATTGGTAAACAAGTTGTCCAAGATTTATGTACACGATTTAAATGGGATTTAGAGAAACTTGTTGTAGAGGAGTCTGCAAATGGTGGTTTACTAGGGCTTCCATGCCAGAAAGAGAAAATAATAGGTGATGGGAACTGTTTCTTTCGAGCAGTATCTCAAGCTGTGTGTGGTTCACAAAAGAACCACAGAAAAATCAGACTAGCTGTTGTAAAACAAATGGAATCAAATGCAGTTGTGTATGAAACATTTTTAAGGAGTGAGTACTCTTCAGTGGATGAGTATATAAAAAAATCAAAAATGCGAAATGTTGGCAGTTGGGCTACTGAAGTGGAAATTCAAGCAACAGCAGATTGTTTAGGAGTCAATATATTTATATATTATGATGGTAAGTGGTTAGAATATAGTTCAAAAGCAAAAGAGGGAATTTACCTAGAAAATAGCAATGGTAATCATTATGAAACTGTTATTTGTGTGTATCATCCAGAACTGCAGAAGTGTTATGGATTGTGTAAAGCCTATCTGGCCAACTTCGAAGCATATAATTTAAGAAGGCAAAATATAGTTCAAGGTTCATGTATACAACAAGTAAGTGTTAAAAGTGTAAACAACACTGACAATTTGAATCTAACCAGAACACTAAGTATTAAGAAAGAAATAGTGAATATTGAGGATGATGGTATAGCGCAAACAAAATATTCAAAGAGTAATAGTTTTATTTCAAAGTATTTGATACAGAAATATAGATATCAAAAGAAAACTAATTATCAAGACAACGTATCGCATAGAAATAAACTAAAGGAAATGCGTGTTGCGAAATATCACCTAAATGCATTGCATCGGGACAAACTTAGGGACAAAAGTAGAAAAAAATATTGGGAAAATCCTTTTCTAAGGGAAAAAGTGCAAGAATTGAGTGTAAAGAAATATTGTGAAAACACAGTGCATAGAGAAAAAGTCAAAGACATGAGTATAAAAAAATATTGGCAAAACGAACCGCATAGAAAAAAAATGAAAGAAATGAGTGCAAATAAATATGGGCAAGATGAAACACATAGGGAAAAAGTGAAAGAAATGAGTATAAAGAAATATCGGCAAAATGAATTGCATAAGGAAAAAGTGAAAGAAATGAGTATAAAGAAATATCGGCAAAATGAATTGCATAAGGAAAAAGTGAAAGAAATGAGTATAAAGAAATATCGGCTAAATGAATTGCATAAGGAAAAAGTGAAAGAAATGAGTATAAAGAAATATCGGCAAAATGAATTGCACAAGGAAAAAGTGAAAGAAATGAGCACAATAAATTATTGGCATAACGTGTTGCACAGGAAAAGCGTTAAACTTCGAAGTAAATGTAAGTATGATAGTAATCCCGATCACAAGAAAAAAGTTAAGGCAGCTACCAGATGTAGGATGCAAAAAATTAAAGAGAAGTCAACACAGATAGATTTCATTATGAAAAATTTTTGGGATAAAGTGAAAAATGGGCCGGAATTTGTGTGTAGCGTCTGCCATAGATTGTTATTTAGACGCCAGGTTTTATTTTATAAAACCGATAATTACAAGAAAAATAAAATAGTAGCTGCAATAGCAGAAAAATGTGTAACAGAAAAATATTTGCACAAATGTAGTGTGGACTGTGTAGTACCATGTAGGGCATTACAGTCAGCTAGAGGCCAGCTGTGGATTTGCTTCACCTGCAATGGTAAGATTATTAAAGGCGAAATACCTCCTGAATGCGTAATTAACAATTTGACAGTCCAACCCATTCCACCTGACTTGGCATGTTTGAATAGCTTGGAACAACATTTGATTGCCTTACATATACCATTTATGAAAATGTTAGCTTTACCTAAAGGTGGGCAAAATGGAGTACATGGACCAGTGACGTGTGTTCCAGCAAATATTGTGCAAACAAACAATTTGCTGCCTCGTTCAAATATGGAAGGGTCTTTATTGGCTGTAAAACTGAAGCGAAAATTAACATATAAAGGTTATTATGAATACCAATTTGTTGATACGATGCGCATAAGACAAGCATTACAAATTTTAAAACAAACAAATGTGCATTATAAAGATGTTAATTTTAACGAAACCTGGATAAATGAGTTTTGTAGGGAACAAGGTGAAGTTGTAGAAAATATCAATAATGTTGAAAGTGGTGAAAACTCAAATGTTGAAGACGACCTTTTGCATGATAGACAACAACATTGTATGTTTCAAGACACCTGTTTAATGCCTGTTGATATTGGCCAGGAAGCGCTCGATCAGTACTTTGATGATGTTTTAAATTTGGCACCAGCAGAAGGCAATAATCCTGTGAAATTGCTTTCTGATCATACAAATGAAGCCAAATGCTTCCCAGTCTTATTTCCACAGGGACGAAATACATACCACGATAGTAGGCAATATCGACTTACTTTGGCACGTTATTTCAACAACAGAATTTTACATGCTGATGGAAGGTTTGCACAAAATGTTGAATATATATTTTTTGCTCAGTACATGTCTGAGATAGAGCAGGTTATCTCAAATGTATCCATTGCATTACGCAAAGGAAACAAAGGTCAAACATTTAAAAAGCTGAGCAAAGATATGTTAAAAAATGAAGAATCATTGAGGGATTTATTAAAGTTTGATGAAGGTTATCGTTTCCTTAAACCTATAAGAGGTACCCCAGCTTTTTGGCAGGGAGTACAACGAGACCTGATTGCCTGTGTTCGTCAGCTTGGTGTTCCTACCTGGTTTTGTTCATTTTCTTCGGCTGACATTCGGTGGAAAACCCTTCTGAACAGTATATTAAAAAATAACGGTAGAACACAGACAGCAGAAGAGTTAGAATGGGCAGACAAATGTGAACTGCTTCGTCACAATCCCGTAGCTGCTGCACGATATTTTGATTTTCGCTGGCATATCTTTTTGCGCGAGGTGCTTATGTCTGATTTACATCCAATTGGTAAAATCCTGGATTACTTTCACAGGGTGGAATTTCAGCAGCGTGGTTCACCTCATACTCACTGCTTTTTTTGGATTTTCAATGCTCCACTGATTGACAAAAACACAGATGATGAAGTATGTGAATTTATCGATAAATATGTAACATGTGAATTACCTTCAGAAGATGAGGCATTATTAGACATAGTCACGTCTGTACAGGAGCATTCAAAGCAACATACCAAATCATGTAAAAAGAAAAACACAGTTTGTCGTTTCAATTATCCCAGGCCAGCATCCAGTAGGACATTTATTAGTCGTAGGAAAACTGATGAAAATGACAAAAAACAATGCAAATGTAAGGTAGATAAAGATGCTTTAGCAAAATGTGCATGTAAAAATGAGGAACAGCAAGAATCTATCAGAGCAGCAGAAATTATGACAGCAGTAAAGACTGCTCTTTCAGATAAAAACGCGAGCTTCGACTCTGTGGAACATTTGTTTGAAAGCCTCGGCATAAATCAAGAAACGTTTGAGGATGCATATCAACGCTTTAGTCGAAATACACATGTTGTTTTGAAAAGGGACGTTAAAGCGGTTTGGGTAAATCCGTACAATAAGTCACTGCTAAAATGTTGGAATGCAAACATGGACATACAATACGTTATTGATGCATATGCATGCATAGTGTACATAATTTCTTATATTTCAAAGTCAGAAAGGGAAATGGGATTACTGTTAAGAAATGCTCAAAGTGAAGCCGCAAAAGATGGAAATGTTTCTGCAAAGGCTGCATTAAAAAATCTCGGTAGTGTTTATCTACAGAACAGAGAGGTCTCTGCTCAAGAGGCAGTCTATCGGTTAACAAATATGCATCTGAAGGAATGCTCAAGGAAAGTTGTCTTTGTACCAACAGGGGACAATCAAGTGAAACTAAGTTTGCCTTTAAATGTGTTACGGCAAAAGGCGGCATCACAAAATCTTACCACGGAAGACATGTGGATGACCAGTACAGTAGAACGGTATAAAAATAGACCCAATGATGCCACTTTTAATGATATGTGTATGGCCACATTTGCATCAGAATATCGTGTTTTGAGTAAGAATGAGAAATGCCAAAATCGGATTACACTGAATAATGATTGCGGTTTCATCGCAAAAAGAACACGAACAAAACCTGCAGTAGTTCGATACATGCGCTTTTCTGAAAGTAAAAATTCAGAATTGTTTTACCAAAGTAGGATGCAATTGTTTTTGCCATATCGGGTAGATACACAGCTAAAACCTCCCAACTGCGAATTATTTGAACAGTTTTACAAAAATGGTCATGTGAGATTTAATGATGGTTCAAAACATTCAGTGAAGTCGGTTGTTGATTTGAACAGAAGTAAATTTGAAAAAGAAGCAAATGAATTGGAAGCCATCCAGAATATGATTGATTCAGATGGCATTTTAGAAAATGCTTGGTGTGATCTGTTCCCCGAGCAAGAGCTAGAACGATTACAATGTGAGGAGGAACGGAAAAACAAAGACCAGATAGTAGAAGAAGTAGAAAATATTCCGGATTTAGCTGTAGGTAACCAAAAAATAGCACATTTGGAAAAGAGAAATAACATAATGAGCAGAAGTGATGGCTTGGCTTTAATTAGATCTCTCAATAAGACACAATTGTCTGTTTTCTATCAAATACGACAGTGGTGTTTACAAAAGTTAGCAGGGAAAAATCCCGATCCATTGCATGTATTCATTACAGGTGGTGCCGGGACAGGAAAAACCCATTTAATAAAAGCTATTCAATATGAAGCAACAAGACTGTTGTCAACAGTCTGCCGCCATCCTGACAATGTTTGTGTTTTGATAACTGCTCCAACAGGAATTGCTGCATACAATTTGCATGCATCAACTATTCATCATACATTTAGCATAAGCAAAGATTGTCGCTTACCTTACACACCATTGGGTGAGGAAAAGCTTAATTCATTGCGTGCTAAATATAGTGATTTGCAAATTCTCATAATAGATGAAATATCTATGGTTGATCACAAAATGTTATCATATATTCATGGTAGGTTAAGACAAATTAAACAAACTGGTGATGTTCACCCCTTTGGTAAAGTAAGTGTAATTGCTGTTGGAGATTTTTTCCAATTGCCTCCGGTAAAAGGGAAACCCCTATATGTAGATGATGTTGGCTTTAACTTGTGGTCTAATCGATTTAGACTTGTGGAATTGAAAGATATAGTTAGGCAAAAAGACCATGTTTTTGCAGAGTTGCTGAATAGAATACGAACTCGTTCCAAAGGCACCCCAATGTTAAAAACTGACATAGAAACTCTAAAAAGTTGTGAAACTGGCGAAGTCAGCTCAGCATTGCACATATTTCCTACTAATAAACAAGTAAATGAACACAACATTCAACAGCTATTTAAGACTTGTCCAGAATATATTGAGATAGATGCTCAGGACTTTGTCACTAATAAAAAAACAGGAAAACTAGAGTTAAAAAGTGGACATCACGCTAAAGCACATGATGCATGTTTGGCAGAAAAATTGTTGTTGGGAAAAGATGCACGGGTTATGTTGTGTAAGAATGTTGATGTTATGGATGGTCTGGTTAATGGTGTATGTGGTACAGTAAGACATATTGTTACTTATCAAAATAATAAGTTTCCTCAAAAAGTGTATGTGAAATTTGATGATAATCAAATCGGTGCCCAAAGTAGGAAACAATCTGCAGGTTCCAATCCATTTATTTCAATGGGTGCCACTGCGATTGAGCCAGAGGAAGAAAGGGCCACAAAACAAGGAGGGTTGCGCAGACAGTTTCCACTTAAACTTGCGTGGGCTTGTACAATACATAAAGTACAAGGAATTACAGTTGACAATGTAGTAGTGTCCCTCAAAAAAGTTTTTTCTGCAGGACAGGCGTATGTGGCCTTAAGTCGTGTTACCAGTTTGGCAGGATTAGTTATTCAAGATTTAGAAGATAAAGCTCTGTATTGTAAAGATCACATTAAGGATGCAATTCAGAGCATGCCTAAATTCCTGATAGAAAATGAAACAAAATCCAAATTCAACACACATACTTTTTCTTTATTCATGATGAATGTGCAAAATTTGCCGTGTCATGTTTTTGATCTGGGATTGTGCACACAGCATTTGCAGCTTAACTGTATTGCTGTTATAGAAACCTGGCTACCACCTGTTTTTTCAATGGAAGCAGTCAAACTTGATGGTTACAATTTTCATAGTGCACCACGTGCTTTAGCATACAATGGCAACCACCCTGCTTTGGTTGGTTTGCAACACCAACAACACGGTGGTGTTGGCATGTATATTGCACACAATATGAAATATGACATTCTCAAACTACCAAATGTGAACTTGGAATGCTGGGCTTACAAATGTGCTACTTACAATATATTAGTAGCAGTCATTTATCGACCACCATCATATCCCATGTCTTTATTTAAAGAAAATCTAGGAAAGCTCCTTGATTGGCTAGATCCTCAAAGTAACACAATAGCTGTCATGGGAGATTTCAATGATGATCTTCTAAAATCATCCACAATCTGCAAATTTGTAACAGACAGAGGGTATTCTCAGCTTGTTGGAGAACCCACGACAGAAAAAGGTACACAAATTGATCATGTGTATGTAAAAACTCCATTTTATGATGTAAAATCTATAGTTGTACCAACATATTTCAGTGATCACGAAGGGCTTGTGTGTTCTTTTACATATAAATGTATGAATAATGATCCAAAAAACTAACATATTTTATACACTCAGATTTACAAAGGTGTCAACCTATAGGGATGTCGTTCCAGAACAAATTACCGGTAACTGAATCCTAATACTTTTAAAATTAAACAAGCCCTATAAACAAGCCCTAAAAGTACTTCACAAAAAAACAAAACAAAAAAACATATCATCATTGTCATATCCTGAAAAAGTATGGCCTTTTAACTGGGAAAACATTGTAAAATATACTGATTGTGTCCTTGTTTACAAAATTTTTCATGGTAAAGCTCCACCACCATTATTACAGTTTGTTCAGAGCGACTCTAATAGCTCAACCAGAGCTGGCTCTCGGGGTGACTGGAAAGTGCCACTCAGGAAAACTGCTTTTGGTCAAGCTACCTTCTATCGCTCATCACAAACATGGAACTACATACCAAGTACAATACGAGAATTGCTAAATATATCATTATTTTCTAAGTATTTGAGAACATGGCTATTTGTAAAGCAAATCTGTTAACATAACATTGAATGAAAGCAGTTTTCCAGCTGCCTGTAATGTAATCCTTAGTAGTGTGTGATTGGCCCTGTTTTTGTTATAGAAATGTAATACAACTAAGTATTTTATGGTGATGGCAATAGTATTTTATGTATTATTCTTTTATTTTTTCCTCTTTTAATTGCTTTTACTCTATCCTGTCCCCACTTTGGGGACCTTCCTGCCGATGGGACAAGGGATGCAAATTACTAAAACAGCTAAAATCTTACACATATTTACATTTGTAAATGTTCATTAATATGTTCTGTCCCATTTAAAAACAAAAAAAATAAACAAATGGAAAAATAAATGATGTCAAATGATGTCATTCTGTGAATATAACTTTTTGCGTACCAACATTTATATTATGGCATTGACTTGTGAGACTGATACTGACATCATACTTTTGTGAAAGATGTTTCATGTACACTACCTGTGAAAATTGGAGGTTCTACCTGTGTATAAATGTTGACATGTCAACGAGAGACCGTTTTGTTTATATCTCAACTTCAAACTTCTAATACATTTTTGAAAAACATATATTTGCCTGTTTGACTACCGCTTGTCCTCTCTTTTGCCCGCCGCCACATCCTGCTTGGAGACGGGGCTAGGCGGTGATGAAAGAGTGTGACGTTTTTGCTGTATGGATTCTGCACTGACGGACCGGGACAAGATCTGAGGTGGACCATTTCCCCAGAGGCATTATTATGGAGAAATCTACATCGACTCACCAGACCGGGGCCTGAGCAAGAGTCACAGCGCTTCATCTCAATAAAATGACTGTTGTTTTTGAGCGAATATTGTATAGCACCATACTACTGTATCTGTGAAATGTTGTCCATGTGTCATCCATTGCAGCCTGGTCATCCTGGAAGGGGGATTCTCTCCATCTGTGGCCCCTTCTCAAGGTTTCTCCCTTTTTCCCCAAATGGGTTTTTTTGAGTTTTTCCTTGCCCGGTTGGAGGGTTAGATCAGGGGATGTCACAACTTGTTTATAGTTAAATAAATGTCTTAACAACTTCACGATAGAATTTGTTTTCTATTCTCCAAGGTTGCGGATTGGATTTATCGATTTCAATGTTCCCATAATTTATTCACTAAGAAATATAAATAGACAAGTGTATGAAATACTTAATCTATCATTGTTGGCATGTCACATCACATTTGAGCAATAACATATCTGAAATTAATCATTTAAAAAAATATGCATGCATCTGTGTGCACATAAGTATGCCTTCCAATTTTCACAAATGAAGGTGATTCATGCAATAGGGAATGCTTCATTAATAAAATGTGTAAAAAGTACTGTTGAGCAATTTAGTGGAAACTACACTAGGAATTTGTAAAATATTCATGTTCATGACAGGTCTGACCTGTGCAAAGTTCCAAAAAACTTTCCATAACTTTGCATCTTAAACATCTTAAGATGAAACACACCAAGTTAGAAGACGGTAGGATGAATTTTGTAGGAGGAGTTAAAATATGACCCCTGAAAAAGGCCACAAAAAAAGGCTACAAATCCCATCATAAATCAAAATGGCGGACTTCCTGTTTGGTTTAGCACATGGTTCCAAGAGACTTTTTTGTACATCGTGGGCTCTTATGTATGCCTGTAAATTATCATAGCGCTAGGTGAAATGTACAACCGGGAATGCTTCGTTAACGAGGAGTTTTCTAGCTCAAAATGTGATGCCCGGCCCCTGGGGGACTTCCTGTTGGGTTTAGCACATGGCACCAAGAGACTTTTTTGTACATTGTGGGCTGTTACATATGTCTACAAATTTTTGTAGCTCTAGCTACTTCGTACAACTGGGAATGCTTCATTAAGAGGGATTTTTTTCCTTTGCAAAAAGTGCATGCCACGACAACAGCGTGCGACGAAATAAAGAGCTTTCAATAACTTTTCATCCTCAACATCTTAAGATGAGTCACACCAAGTTTGAATATGATCGGATAAACTCTGTAGGAGGAGTTTGTTAAAATATGACCCCTATGAAATGGTCCAAAAAATGGCAACACATTCCAAAGTAAATCAAAAAGGCGGACGTCCTGTTAGGTTTAGCATATGGTTCAAAAAGAGTTTTTTGTACCTCGAGGGCTGTTATATACCTCTACAAATTTTGGTAACTCTAGGTGAAACGTACAGCCGGGTATGCTTTGTTAAAGAGGAGTTTTTTAGCTCAAAATGTGATGCCCGGCCCCTGGGGGACTTCCTGTTGGGTTTAGCACAGGGCACCAAGAGACTTTTTTGTACATCTTGGGCTGTTACATATGTCTACAAATTTCCGTAGCTCTCGCTGCTTCGTACAAATGGGAATGCTTCTTTAAGGATATTTTTTTTCCTTTGCAAACAGTGCATGCCATGACAACAGCGTGCGACGAAATACAAAGCTTTCAATAACTTTTCATCTTCAACATCTTAAGATGAATCACACCAAGTTTGAAGATGATCGGATAAACACTGTAGGAGGAGTTCGTTAAAATAAGACCCCAATGAAATGGCCAAAAAAATGGCAACACGTTCCAAAATAAATCAAAATGGCGGACTTCGTGTGAGGTTTAGCACATGGTTCAAAAAGAGTTTTTTGTAGGTCATAGCCTGTTACATATGTGTACCAATTTTCGTAGCTCTAGATTAAACGTACAACCGGCAATGCTTCATGAAGTAAGAATTTTTAAACTCTAAATTTGATACATCGCCGCCGTCATATAGTATATCAAAAACTTTAGATTTTTTACAATGATGTTGTCCCAGGTGTTGAGATGGTCCATCCCAAGTTTGAAGTTAATCGGGTTAACCGTGTAGGAGAAGCGGGAAAAAGTATGACCCCTGTAAATGTGCAAAACTGGGCCAAAATTGGACATTCAGATGATCATACCTCACTTTCTGTCTATTTTAGGGTACACACATCAAAGAGGTTTTTGTTCATCTGGATGTGCTACGGGTGCCACACAATTTTCGTCGCCATAGGACAATCGTAGCGGGACAGGGATCCGTTTAACCTATGTAGGTGGCGCTATGGAGCCATTTTTCTGTTATCATGTATGGCGACTTTAAAATATCAAATTTTTCGCCAGGCCTGATGTGCGTGTAAAGTTTGGTGAGTTTTCGTTCACGTTTAGCGTCTCAAAAATGCGATTGTTTGCGGAGAAGAATAATAATAAGAATAATAATAATAAGAAGAATTCCTACAAAAACAATAGGGCCTCGCAGCGGCACCGCCGCCGCCGCTGCTCGGGCCCTAATAAGAATTCCTTCAGGAACAATAGGGACCTCGCAGCGGTCGCTGCTCGGGCCCTAACTAGAGCTGCGAGCAGCTATAAAGGGCCCTCGCAACCCGTGCCACGTTGGGGTATTTGCACATCGGGGTACTGGCACGTTAGGGTACTGTTTAGAGGTGGGAATCTTGGGGCACCTCACGATTCGATTGCGATTACGATTCAGAGGCTACGATTCGATTATAAAACGATTATTGATTTCCCCCCAGGCAGCAGAAAAAAAACAATGTATTTTGGTGCTTTTAATGTTTCGTACATTAGTTACAAAAATAGTACAAAAGTCCTCTCAGGCCTAAATAAACTACTATTTCAGTATCAAGTTAACAGTTCAAAACAGTAAATAAAATACTCAAGTCCTCATTCTGTAACAACAGCTTTTAAGTATATTCAGTCTTCAACAGAATAAAACATAGCATTGAGCAAAAATATATTATTTTTATCCACTCAAAAGTGCACTGAGATATAAATGAAAGACAATGTGAACTACTACTTCAATACAAATGCCTAAAAAAAAAAAAGTGCTTTCCTGCTTTTTAAGTTGTGTAAAGATGAACATGTAAGCATTAAAGTTTCTCAGAGGTACAAAAAAAAAAACCTCGAGTGCTTTTCTGCTTTTTAACTTGTGTAAACATGAACGTGTAAACATTAAAGGGATCGTTCGGCTTTTTTAACATGAATCTCAATTTGATCCTCACCTCCCGTGTGTGCGATCAGCACTGACTTCTTTCTGACAGCGTTCGGTGACACGCGTTCATGTTCGACGTTGGACGAGAGGAAAATAGTCCAGCAAGCTGGCTGGGGTCTCGGAAATAAAGCCTTTTTCTTCTAAAAACTATTTGTTTTCAAAAGCGTGATACATTTCCACCACAATACTCTTTTCTGAATAAAGTCAGACGCCATTACCGCCAGCCACTACTTTTCTGTTCGTTCGTTCGTATCACTGTGCGGCGCCCTGTAGAACGCTAACCGACGCACTGCAGCCAGCTAGCTGATACTTCCGCCTGAAGTTGTTTGCCTTTTCGGAGCAGGTCTGATCTGACGAAGAGGTGGGTTGGTCAGCTCAGTCATGCTTGTTGTTGTTTTGAATGTCGAGGCGTGAGTTGTGGATGTGTACTCTCGGTCCGTCCCATTAAGCGTCCCGAAGACCGCGCGCGCTACTGCGTTTCAGTTCCGCGTACTTTCCGCTCCGGTCCACTTTTAGTTTCGGTTCCCTTGGCATATTTATATAATCGGAATTTGGACTTTTGTGAATCGTTCTCGATTGTTCCACGGCCGAATCGTGAATAATCTAAGAATCGGAAATTTTGCACACCTCTAGTACTGTTTCATAAGAAACCGTCTAAATTGTAAATGTTTTGCCATGCTTTTTGTGTTTGTTCACATTGCTATGGAATGCTTTGTCGAGGTATTCGGCTGATAGGTATGCCTCCCAATATTCACACATCTAGCTGAATCATATAAAAAAAAAAAATCTTTGCAAACAATGCATCGCTACAGCAAAGGCGTGCCACGTTGGGGTACTTGCACGTCGGGGTACTGGCACGTTGGGGTACTGTCAAATAGGACAAGGACCATCTAAAATGTTTTTGACAAGCCTTGTGTGTGCAAAGTTTAATCAAAACGCAAAATATGGTGCGCAATTCCCAAAATAAATTCAAAATGGCGGACTTCCTTTTAGGTTTAGCATACGGCTACAGAATACTTTTTGTAGGTCTTAAGCTAATAGGTATGCCTCCCAGTTTTCACAAATCTAGGTCAAGTCATCTTTAGTTGTGTATCGCTTGAATCATACAATTGGAAATGCTCCATAAAAATGCATAGAGGGCGCTATTGAGCACAACGTTGGGTTACTTGCACGTCAGGGTACTGGCACGTTGGGGTACTGTTACATGGAACAAGGACCATTTAAAATGTTAGTTTTTTCCATGCCTTGTCTGTGCAAAGTTTAATGAAGAAGGCCAAAAATTATGTATAATTTCCAAAATAAAATCAAAATAGCGGACTTCCTCTTTGGTTTGGCAAATGGCTACATAATACTTTTTTGTAGGTCTAGCATAATCATACAATCGGAAATGCTTCATAAAAATGTCTAGAGGGCGCTATTTATTGCAAATTGCACAATAAATCTCTCAGAATTCATGTTCATGACAAGTCTGATGTGTTTGCAAAGTTTCATGAGTTTTCATGTGTATAAAAAAAAAAAAAAGCAGCACTTGACAACTGTTACATGGAACAAGGACCATTTAAAATGTTAGTTTTTTCCATGCCTTGTCTGTGCAAAGTTGAATGAAAAAGGCCAAAAATGATGTATAATTCCCAAAATAAAATCAAAATAGCGGACTTCCTCTTTGGTTTGGCAAATGGCTACATAATACTTTTTTGTAGGTCTAGCATAATCATACAATCGGAAATGCTTCATAAAAAGGTCTAGAGGGCGCTATTTATTGCAAATTGCACAATAAATCTCTGAAAATTCATGTTCATGACAAGTCTGATGTGTTTGCAAAGTTCCATGAGTTTTCATGTGTATAAAAAAAAAAGCAGCACTTGACAAACAATGTATTGCTATGGCAACAGCGTGTTACAAAATAAAAAACTTTCGATTACTTTGCATCTTAAACATCTTAAGATGAAACACACCAAGTTTGAAGACAGTCGGATAAATTTTGTAGGAGGGGTTCGTTAAAATATGACCCCTGAAAGTTTTTCCTTGCCCGGTTGGAGGGTTAGATCAGGGGATGTCGCAACTTGTTTGTGGTTTAGTGCTACAGAAGTAAATGTGTCTTAACAACCTCATGATTGAATGTGTTTTCAATTCTCTAGGATGTGATTGGATTGTATCAATTAAATGTTCTTATAACTGATTCAGTGAGTAGTAAAAATAGTGTGTCAAGTATAATGACATGAAATATAAGGAATACAAAAAACAAAACAAGAACCCTCTAAATTACACATTTTGTTCCAGGCTTTATGTGCGTGCATAGTTTGAGTATACACCTAGGTTTAGGCCAGGAGTGTTCAAACCTTTTGCAAAGAGGGCCGGGTATGGTAAGGTGAAAATGTGTGGGGCCTAATCAACCATTTAGTTTAGCCTGACATAATTTTTTTACATGCATATGTAAATATATATATGTGGACAAATGTGTACATATGTCTACAAATTTTTGTAGCTCGAGCTGCTTCGTCCAACTGGGAACGCTGCATTAAGAAGGATTTTTTTTCCCTTTGCCAACAGTGCATGCCACGACAACAGCGTGCGACGAAATAAAAAGCTTTCAATAACTTTTCATCGTCAACATCTTAAGATGAATCACACCAAGTTTGAAGATGATCGGATAAACTCTGTAGGAGGAGTTCGTTAAAATAAGACCCCTATGAAATGGCCAAAAAAATGGCAACATGTTCCAAAGTAAATCAAAATGGCAGACTTCCTGTTAGGTTTAGCATATGGTTCAAAAAGAGTTTTTTGTACCTCGAGGGCTCTTACATATGTCTTCAAATTTTGGTCACTCTAGGTGAAACGTACAGCCGGAAATGCTTCATTAAGTAAAAATTTTGAAATGCAAAATTTGATGCCCTGCCTCTGGCGGACTTCCTGTTAGGTTTAGCATATGGCACCAACAGGCTTTTTTGTAGATCATAGTCTGTTACATATGTGTACCAATTTTCGTAGCTCTAGATTAAACGTATAACCGGCAATACTTCAGATGAAACATGCCAAAGAATGAAGACAATCTGATAAGTTTTGTAGAAAATATGAGGCCTATAAAAGGCCCCCAAAAAATGGCTACAAATAGCAAAGTAAATCAAAATGCCGGTCTTCCTGTTTGGCTTAGCATATTGTTCTAAAAGACTTTTTTGTACATCGTGGGCTCTTATGTATGCCTCCAAATTATCATTGCGCTAGGTGAAAGGTACAACCGGGAATGCTTCGTTAAAGAGGAGTTTTTTAGCTCAAAAAGTGATGCCCGGCCCTTGCGGGACTTCCTGTTGGGTTTAGCACAAAGCAGCAAGAGACTTTTTTGTACATCGTGGGCTGTTACATATGTCTCCAAATTTTCGTAGCTCTAGCTGCTTCGTACAACTGAGAATTCTTCATTAAGAAGAATTTTTTTCCTTTGCAAACAAGTGCATGCCACGACAACAGCGTGCAGCGAAATAAAAAGCTTTCAATAACTTTTCATCTTCAACATCTTAAGATGAATCACACCAAGTTTGAAGATGATCGGATAAACTCTGTAAGAGGAGTTCGTTAAAATAGGACCCCTATGAAATGGCCAAAAAAATGGGAACACGTTCCAAAGTAAATCAAAATGGTGGACTTTCTGTTAGGTTTAGCATATGGTTCAAAAAGAGTTTTTTGTACCTTGAGGGCTGTTACATATGTCTTTAAATTTTGGTAACTCTAGGTGAAACGTACAGCCGGGAATGCTTCATTAAGTAAGAATTTTGAAACTCAAAATTTGATGCCCCGCCTCTGGCGGACTTCCTGTTGGGTTTAGCATATGGCACCAACAGACTTTTTTGTAGGTCATAGTCTGTTACATATGTGTACCAATTTTCGTAGCTCTAGGTTAAACATACAACCGGCAATACTACGTTTAGTAAGAGTTTTGAAACTCTAAATTTGATGCCCCACCGCCGTCATATAGTATGTCGAAAACTTTAGATTTTTTACCATGGTGTTGTCCCAGGTCTTGAGATGGTACATCCCAAGTTTGAAGTCAATTGGATTACCCGTGTAGGAGAAGCAGGCAAAAGTATGACCCCTGTAAATGTGCAAAAATTGGCCAAAATTGGCCATTTAAATACTCATATCTCACTTCCTGTCTATTTTAGGGTACACACATCAAAGAGGTTTTTGTTCATCTGGATGTGCTACAGGTGCCACACAATTTTCATAGCCGTCGGACAATCGTAGCGGGCCAGGGATCTGTTTAACCTATGTAGGTGGCGCTATGGAGCCATTTTTCTGTTATCACCTATGGCGACTTTAAAATATCAAATTTTTCGCCAGGCCTGACGTGTGTGTAAAGTTTGGTGAGTTTTCGTTCACGTTTAGTGTCTCAAAAATGTGATTGTTTGCGGAAAAGAATAATAACAAATAAAAAGAAGAAGAATAATAAGAATTCCTTGAAAAACAATAGGGACCTCGCAGCGGTCGCTGCTCGGGCCCTAATAAGAATTCCTTCAGGAACAATAGGGACCTCGCAGCGGTCGCTGCTCGGGCCCTAATAATAATTCGAACGAAAAACAATAGGGACCTCGCAGCGGTCGCTGCTCGGGCCCTAATAACTAGAGCTGCGAGCAGCTATAAAGGGCCCTCGCAGCCCGGGCCACGTTGGAGTCCTTGCACGTTGGGGTACTTGCACGTTAGGGTACTGGCACGTTGGGGTACTGGCATATTGGAAGCAAAATTTCTTTGAAAATGGCATAATAAACGTTTACATGTAGAATAGTTTTTTTGCCAGTGTGTATCAAGCTCAACGGGTTTTGGGGATTGTTAAAACCTGCAAAAATCTGCGTCCTTTTTTATTTTTAGGCAATGAGTTGCCCTGATTGGTATTTTTTGTAAAAGTGTATATATACATCATCGCTCGTTGTACTCATTGCACAATGTTACTTTTATTGTCCAAAGGGGCAATCAAAAATGAATAAAACAAAATGGAAACGTACATACGTTTGGATCGGTGTGAAGCCAGTGAACAATTTGAGTGGTGGAAACTAAAAGAATATTCATAAATGACTTAGTCATCACACTTAGAATGAGTTTACATTTTTTGTACAAAATACCGTATGTGGGTTTTTTTTTTTTTATAAAAGCCTCAAGGGCTAGGTGGCGCTGTATTTATAACTGAATGTTGTCATCGAGATACCTTCAGGCCTTGATTATAAGCATACATGTCAAGTGTGGGATTTTTTTTGGAGCATGTACCGTGGAGTTATTAAGCATATCCTTCATTCACGATATTGCTTTTAATGTCCACAGAGGCTATCAAAAATAAATAAAAATATATATATGTTTGGATAAGTCTGATGCCAGTGAACATTTTGAGTGGTGGAAACTAAAAGAATATTCATAAATGACTTAGTTATCACACTTAGAATGAGTTTACATTTTTTGTACAAAATACCGTATGTGGGGTATTTTTTTTTTATGCCTCAAGGGCTAGGTGGCGCTGCATATATAACTGAATGTTGTCATAGAGATAGCTTCAGGCCTTGACGATAAACATACATGTCAAGTTTGGGATTTTTTGGAGCATGTACCGGGGAGTTATTAAGCATATCCTTTTTCAGTGCGAAACACAAATTTTGATGCCCCGCCTTCATCATATAGTATTTCGAAAGGTCAAGATTTTTCCCCCTGTCGATGGCTCAGGTCTTGACATGGTCCAGGTCAAGTCTTAACTCAGTCAGATGAAACGTGTAGGAGAAGTGGGCAAAAGTCTGCCCCCTGTGAATGTGCAAAAATAGTCAAAAATGGGACATTCAAAAATTCGTAGCTAACTTCCTGTTCATTTTAGCATATGGGTCCAAGAGACTTTTTTGTAGGTCTTGGGCTCCCTCATACACCTAAAAATATTCGTCGTTCTTGCTTAAACGTACAACCGGGGCTGCTTCGTTAAAAAACTCTCGGGGGCGCTATTGAGTCATTTTTGTAAAAATAGCACAATCAACAATAAAATATTGCTCATTTTACCAGGCCAGATGTGTGTGCTAAGTTTCATGAGTTTCTGTGCATGTTTAGACCCTCAAAACTGGCGTTGTTTTCTTGGCGAACAGCGCTTAGCCACACCCACAGCAATTCGCGAAAACTCACAAACTTCGTGTTGTGACATCATGAAGGCCGAAACCCTCATCTGAGCAAATATGAGGTAGGTCCAGTTAATGTGTTTGGAGAAAAACGTAGAAGAAAATTCGTAAGAAAAAAAATTGCCACTAGGTGGCGCTATCAGTTAGATGAAATATAAGTCAGTAGATGTCTTTAGGGCTGGACTCTCATCAAATGTGTGAAATTTTGAGAAGATAGGATCATCTCGGTCAAGTAAATGCAGCTTTTATTTTCACGAAAAATCTTCAGACTTTGCGTCACCGTAGCGGCCACGCCCTTTGGCGAAAAGTTACAATATTCGGTGTGGGGCATGATCAACATCTTAAGGCTTTTCTGACCAATTTTCAAATGGATCCCTTCAACAAGCTCAGCACAGTAGCTAAAAACGTAAAGTATGACATTTATTGTAACCACTAGGTGGCGCTATATGTATAACTGAATTTTATCATATAGATGTTTTCAGGCCGTGACTATTACGTTGCCTGAGAAGTTTGAGATTTTTTGGAGCTTGAACATGGGAGTTATTAAGCATTTGCTCTTTCTGGACAAATGAAATTTTAAAGGCAATATTTGATGCCCCGCCCCCGTCATATAGTATTTCAAAAAGGCAAGATGTTTTGCCCAGTTGTTCTCTCAGGTCTTGAGATGATAAATGCCAAGTTTGAAGTCAATTGGATGAAAAATGTTTGCAAAGGGGGAAAAAGCATGACCACAGTGAATGTGCCAAAATAGGCCAAAATTGGACATTAAAAAATTCATAGCTCACTTCCTGTACATTTTAGCTACATGGTCCAAATAGACTTTTTTGTGCGTCTCGGGGTGCTACACGTGCCTGCCAATTTTTGTTGCTCTAGCTCAAACATGCCGGGCTTGGTTTTTATTTTTCTACGCTAGGGGGCGCTATCGAGTCGCATTGTTATGACGACTTAATAATATCAAATTTTTCGCCGGGCCTGAGGAGTGTGCAAAGTTCGGTGAGTTTTCGTGAATGTTTAGGTACCCAAAATCGCGATCGTTTGCGGAGAATAAAGAATAAGAATAATAATAATAACTAGAGCTGCGAGCAGCTATAAAGGGCCCTCGCAGCCCGGGCCACGTTGGGGTCCTTGCACGTTGGGGTACTTGCACGTTGGGGTACTGGCACGTTGGGGTACTGGCATATTGGAAGCAAAATTTCTTTGAAAATGGCATAATAAACGTTTACATGTAGAATATTTTTTTTGCCAGTGTCTGTCAAGCTCAACGGATTTTGGTGATTGTTAAGACCTGCAAAAATCAGCGTTCTTATTTATTTTTAGGCAATGAGTTGCCCTGATTGGTATTTTTTTGTAAAAGTGTATATACACATCATCGCTCGTTGTACTCATTGCACAATGTTTACTTTTATTGTCCAAAGGGGCAATCAAAAATGAATAAAACAAAATGGAAACGTACATACGTTTGGATCGTGTGAAGCCAGTGAACAATTTGAGTGGTGGAAACTAAAAGAATATTCATAAATGACTTAGTTATCACACTTAGAATGAGTGTACATTTTTTGTACAAAATACCGTATGTGGGGTATTTTTTAAATTTTTTTATATAAGCCTCAACGGCTAGGTGGCGCTGTATTTATAACTGAATGTTGTCATAGAGATACCTTCAGGCCTTGATTATAAGCATACATGTCAAGTGTGGGATTTTTTTTGGAGCATGTACCGTGGAGTTATTAAGCATATCCTTCATTCACGATATTGCTTTTAATGTCCATAGAGGCTATCAAAAATAAATAAAAATATATATATGTTTGGATAAGTCTGATGCCAGTGAACATTTTGAGTGGTGGAAACTAAAAGAATATTCATAAATGACTTCGTTATCACACTTAGAATGAGTGTACATTTTTTGTACAAAATACCGTATGTGGGGTATTTTTTTTTCCATGCCTCAAGGGCTAGGTGGCGCTGCATATATAACTGAATGTTGTCATAGAGATAACTTCAGGCCTTGACGATAAACATACATGTCAAGTTTGGGATTTTTTGGAGCATGTACCGGGGAGTTATCAAGCATATCCTTTTTCATTGCGAAACACAAATTTTGATGCCCCGCCTTCATCATATAGTATTTCGAAAGGTCAAGATTTTTCCCCCTGTCGTTGGCTCAGGTCTTGACATGGTCCAGGTCAAGTCTTAACTCAGTCAGATGAAACGTGTAGGAGAAGTGGGCAAAAGTCTGCCCCCTGTGAATGTGCAAAAATTGTCAAAAATGGGACATTCAAAAATTCGTAGCTCATTTCCTGTTCATTTTAGCATAAGGGTCCGAGAGACTTTTTTGTAGGTCTTGGGCTCCCTCATACACCTAAAAATATTCGTCGTTCTTGCTTAAACGTACAACCGGGGCTGCTTCGTTAAAAATTTCGAGGGGGCGCTATTGAGTCATTTTTGTAAAAATAGCACAATCAACAATAAAATATTGCTCATTTTACCAGGCCAGATGTGTGTGCCAAGTTTCAGGAGTTTCTGTGCATGTTTAGACCCTCAAAACTGGCGTTGTTTTCTTGGCGAACAGCGCTTAGCCACACCCACAGCAATTCGCGAAAACTCACAAACTTCGTGTTGTGACATCATGAAGGCCGAAACCCTCATCTGAGCAAATATGAGGTAGGTCCAGTTAACGTGTTTGGAGAAAAACGTAGAAGAAAATTCGTAAGAAAAAAAATTGCCACTAGGTGGCGCTATCAGTTAGATGAAATATAAGTCAGTAGATGTCTTTAGGGCTGGACTCTCATCAAATGTGTGAAATTTTGAGAAGATAGGATCATCTCGGTCAAGTTAATGCAGCTTTTATTTTCACGAAAGATCTTCAGACTTTGCGTCACCGTAGCGGCCACGCCCTTTGGCGAAAAGTTACAATATTCGGTGTGGGGCATGATCAACATCTTAAGGCTTTTCTGACCAATTTTCAAATGGATCCCTTCAACGAGCTCAGCACAGTAGCTAAAAACGTAAAGTATGACATTTATTGTTACCACTAGGTGGCGCTATATGTATAACTGAATTTTATCATATAGATGTTTTCAGGCCGTGACTATTACATTGCCTGAGAAGTTTGAGATTTTTTGGAGCTTGAACATGGGAGTTATTAAGCATTTGCTCTTTCTGGACAAATGAAATTTTAAAGGCAATATTTGATGCCCCGCCCCCGTCATATAGTATTTCAAAAAAGCAAGATATTTTGCCCAGTTGTTCTCTCAGGTCTTGAGATGATAAATGCCAAGTTTGAAGTCAATTGGATGAAAAATGTTTGCAAAGGGGGAAAAAGCATGACCACAGTGAATGTGCCAAAATAGGCCAAAATTGGACATAAAAAAATTCATAGCTCACTTCCTGTACATTTTAGCTACATGGTCCCAATAGACTTTTTTGTGCGTCTCGGGGTGCTACACGTGCCTGCCAATTTTTGTTGCTCTAGCTCAAACGTGCCGGGCTTGGTTTTTATTTTTCTACGCTAGGGGGCGCTATCGAGTCGCATTGTTATGACGACTTAATAATATCAAATTTTTCGCCGGGCCTGAGGAGTCTGCAAAGTTCGGTGAGTTTTCGTGAATGTTTAGGTACCCAAAATCGCGATCGTTTGCGGAGAATAAAGAAGAAGAAGAATAATAATAACTAGAGCTGCGAGCAGCTATAAAGGGCCCTCGCAACCCGGGCCACGTTGGGGTATATGCAAGTCGGGGGACTTGCACGTTGGGGTACTGTTAAATAGACAAGGACCATGGAAAATAGAAATGCATTTGCCGTGCCTTGTGTGTAAAAAGGTGCAGTAAAAGGCCAAAAATGATGCACAATTCCCAAAATAAATTCAAAAGTGTGGACTTTCTGATGTGTGTGCAAAGTTTCATGAAAAGTCGCTCGTTTGATATTCAAAACCAGCATCTGTTTATTTGAAAACATTGCATGGCACAGAGATGGTGTGTGATCAAATAAAAAGCTTTTTGATGACTCTTAATGTGGTGTCGCTGTGCAACACATATGTATTCATGACATAGTGAAGTATTGTGACAGTTTTGTAGGGTCCAGCAAACAGTAAATGTGTGACAGTTATTCAAGAAAAAATGTAGCTTTGAAGCAGGCTAACCAATGACATCATCTAAAGGGGAAAAAAGCACATGAGCAAGCATAGGTATAAGTAGAGGAGAAAAAGAGATGAAAGAAGTGCGAGAGATGGAACAGGAGAGGAATGCAGCTGTTTATGTATAGCTGTTGTAACAGGACAGATTAAATAACACTTTAACCTGGGGTTAACAGCGCCCTAGGACAGATAAACTCTTTAGTGTAAAAGTTTTCTGGGACAGATGAATCCCTTGGGGTCAAAGAGTTTGGGTTAGCACATAGTCTGTCTTAGGATAATGTAACCTCCATGGATGAATTAGTCCTAGGACGCTTTGACCTGCGGGCTAAAACTTCAGGGGGGTTAACCTGTCCTGTTATATTGTGATCATCGTCTTCGTGCATGTCCTCAGTGGCTTCTTCTGTCTGTGTGGCAGCATTTGATACATCTGTAGAACAAAAAAGAATGAAGAATCATGTTAGATCTGTGAAGTTTGGTTGTCTTAGGTGTAGTTTACAGAACAGTCGTGTGCATATTTTTAGCATGGTAGTGTCTTAATACAAATGCATATTATGTAATGCACTGTATATGGATATTACAGACGTAATATTTGACGGTGATCTTATATTCATAGTTTTTGCCCGTTAATAAATAATATAGCTAGTAAGTAATAAGACACGCAAAAATGGTATAGTTGAATCCTCTGGGTCAAAAAGCAATGTTTTAGGATTGTGTGATGAAATGATGAATAAAAGTAAGGATACGACAGGTACATAAATGGTTATATATACACACGGACATATATATTTATACAGTATAACAGTGCCGCATGTATTGGTTTTAAGGAAAGAGTTGAAAAGCAGTGTTCAGAAAAAAGCATAAGACGCACAAAGTACCATTTCACTACATGTAATAAGTTGTCAAGTAGACATGTGAATTAAGTGGTTAAGATAGTGGCTACTGTGCAAGTAAGCTTCAATTGTCTCTAAAAGGTTAGCATATGTGTTCTACATGATATCAATGGCTAGACGTGCTCGTGGAGAAACATTACAAACAGAAAAACACACTAAAGGTGCCTTTAACAAACCTGTTAATAAATGAGAACTTAATACATATATGTATGGCATACTGTATATGATTGAGAAAGTTGTCCTGTTTAATTTATGTATTGTATACTTACGGAAAAAAGTTGGCAATCTTTGCGTATGGAGATGATTAGAGGGTCTTTATCAAAAGAGAATTTGCTTGTTGATTTGTTCATGTTCTGTAGAAAAGCAAAGGAGTAGAAATAAATACAGTATCATACTTCATAAACATACAAGAAATTTGTAGCTGTATTAACCATTGTTGGTATTTGAAGTGATAATTTAGGAATAGAAGTGTAGTGATTGCAGAATTTATAGAGTGCTTACCTTGTATGACTTTGTAGATGGAAATGTCTTTTGTTGAAAGAGCTCTTTGTTGTCTACTATATATGCAAGGACAAGCATAAGTAGGTGTGGTTATGAAGTACTTGACCATTGAAATAAAGCAGTGGTATCAAATGTATGGACCGTGGTTTGGCTCAGGCCTGCAAAGGGGTTTAATGTGGCACAAGAGATAATCTTGTAAGGTACAAAAAATAATAATAATATAATAGGTATGCCTCTGAGTTTTCACAAATCTAGGTCAAGTCAAGTCATCTTTAGTTATTTTGCGCTTGAATCATCCAATCGGAAATGCTCCATAAAAAATGTATAGAGGGTGCGATTTATTGCAAATTGCACAAGAAATCTCTAAAAATTCATGTTAATGACAAGTCTGATGTGTGTGCAAAGTTTCACGAGTTTTCACACATGTATAGATAAAAAAAAACAAAGCAGCACTTTACTTGGCAACCAATGCATCGCTATAGCAGCAGCGTGCGACAAAATAAAAAACTTTCGATAAATTTGCATCTTAAACATCTTAAGATGAAACACACCAAGTTTGAACACGGTCGGATGAATTTTGTAGGAGGAGTTAAAATATGACCCCTAAAAAAGGCCACAAAAAAAGTCTACAAATCCCATCATAAATCAAAATGGCGGACTTCCTGTTTGGTTTAGCACATGGTTCCAAGAGACTTTTTTGTACATCGTGGGCTCTTATGTATGCCTCTAAATTATCATAGCGCTAGGTGAAACGTACAACCGGGAATGCTTCGTTAAAGAGGAGTTTTTTAGCTCAAAATGTGATGCCCGGCCCCTACGGGACTTCCTGTTGGGTTTAGCACATGGCACCAAGAGACTTTTTTGTACATCGTGGGCTGTTACATTTGTCTCCAAATTTTCGTAGCTCTAGCTGCTTCGTACAACTGGGAATGCTTCATTAAGAAGTAATTTTTTCCTTTGCAAACTGTGCATGCCACGGCAACAGCGTGCGACAAAATAAAAAGCTTTCAATAACTTTTCATCTTCAACATCTTAAGATGAATCACACCAAGTTTGGAGATGATCGGATAAACTCTGTAGGAGGAGTTCGTTAAAATAAGACCCCTATGAAATGGCCCAAAAAATGGCAACACGTTCCAAAGTAAATCAAAATGGCGGACTTCCTGTTCGGTTTAGCATATGGTTCAAAAAGAGTTTTTTGTACCTTGAGGGCTGTTACATATGTCTTCAAATATTGGTAACTCTAGGTGAAATGTACAGCCGGGAATGCTTCATTAAGTTAGAATTTTGAAACACAAAATTTGATGCCTCGCCTCTGGCGGACTTCCTGTTAGGTTTAGCATATGGCACCAACAGGCTTTTTTGTAGATCATAGTCTGTTACATATGTGTACCAATTTTCGTAGCCCTAGATTAAACGTACCACCGGCAATGCTTCGTTAAGTAAGAATTTTGAAACTGTAAATTTGATGCCCCGCCACCGTCATATAGTATGTCAAAAACTTTAGATTTTTTACCATGATGTTGTCCCAGGTGTTGAGATGGTACAGCCCAAGTTTGAAGTCAATCGGGTTAACCGTGTAGGAGAAGCGGGCAAAAGTATGACCCCTGTAAATGTGCAAAAATGGGCCAAAATTGGACATTCAAATACTCATACCTCACTTCCTGTCTATTTTAGGGTACACATATCAAAGAGGTTTTTGTTCATCTGGATGTGCTACAGGTGCCACACAATTTTCGTAGCCATAGGACAATCGTAGCGGGACAGGGATCCGTTAAAGGGTACTGGCACGTTGGGGTACTGTTACATGGAACAAGGACCATTTAAAATGTTAGTTTTTTCCATGCCTTGTCTGTGCAAAGTTTAATGAAGAAGGCCAAAAATTATGTATAATTCCCAAAATAAAATCAAAATAGCGGACTTCCTCTTTGGTTTGGCAAATGGCTACATAATACTTTTTTGTAGGTCTAGCATAATCATACAATCGGAAATGCTTCATAAAAAGGTCTAGAGGGCGCTATTTATTGCAAATTGCACAATAAATCTCTGAAAATTCATGTTCATGACAAGTCTGATGTGTTTGCAAAGTTCCATGAGTTTTCATGTGTATAAAAAAAAAAAAGCAGCACTTGACAAACAATGCATTGCTATGGCAACAGCGTGTTACAAAATAAAAAACTTTCGATTACTTAGCATCTTAAACATCTTAAGATGAAACACACCAAGTTTGAAGACAGTCGGATAAATTTTGTAGGAGGGGTTCGTTAAAATATGACCCCTGAAAGTTTTTCCTTGCCCGGTTGGAGGGTTAGATCAGGGGATGTCGCAACTTGTTTGTGGTTAAGTGCTACAGAAGTAAATGTGTCTTAACAACCTCATGATTGAATGTGTTTTCAATTCTCTAGGATGTGATTGGATTGTATCAATTAAATGTTCTTATAATTGATTCAGTGAGTAGTAAAAATAGTGTGTCAAGTATAATGACATGAAATATAAGGAATACAAAAAACAAAACAAGAACCCTCTAAATTACACATTTTGTTCCAGGCTTTATGTGCGTGCATAGTTTGAGTATACACCTAGGTTTAGGCCAGGAGTGTTCAAACCTTTTGCAAAGAGGGCCGGGTATGGTAAGGTGAAAATGTGTGGGGCCAAATCAACCATTTAGTTTAGCCTGACATAATTTTTTTACATGCATATGTAAATATATATATGTGGACAAATGTGTACATATGTCTACAAATTTTTGTAGCTCGAGCTGCTTCGTCCAACTGGGAACGCTGCATTAAGAAGGATTTTTTTTTCCTTTGCCAACAGTGCATGCCACGACAACAGCGTGCGACGAAATAAAAAGCTTTCAATAACTTTTCATCGTCAACATCTTAAGATGAATCACACCAAGTTTGAAGATGATCGGATAAACTCTGTAGGAGGAGTTCGTTAAAATAAGACCCCTATGAAATGGCCAAAAAAATGGCAACATGTTCCAAAGTAAATCAAAATGGCAGACTTCCTGTTAGGTTTAGCATATGGTTCAAAAAGAGTTTTTTGTACCTCGAGGGCTGTTACATATGTCTTCAAATTTTGGTCACTCTAGGTGAAACGTACAGCCGGAAATGCTTCATTAAGTAAAAATTTTGAAATGCAAAATTTGATGCCCTGCCTCTGGCGGACTTCCTGTTAGGTTTAGCATATGGCACCAACAGGCTTTTTTGTAGATCATAGTCTGTTACATATGTGTACCAATTTTCGTAGCTCTAGATTAAACGTATAACCGGCAATACTTCAGATGAAACATGCCAAAGAATGAAGACAATCTGATAAGTTTTGTAGAAAATATGAGGCCCATAAAAAGCCCCCAAAAAATGGCTACAAATAGCAAAGTAAATCAAAATGCCGGACTTCCTGTTTGGCTTAGCATATGGTTCTAAAAGACTTTTTTGTACATCGTGGGCTCTTATGTATGCCTCCAAATTATCATAGCGCTAGGTGAAAGGTACAACCGGGAATGCTTCGTTAAAGAGGAGTTTTTTAGCTCAAAAAGTGATGCCCGGCCCTTGCGGGACTTCCTGTTGGGTTTAGCACAAAGCAGCAAGAGACTTTTTTGTACATCGTGGGCTGTTACATATGTCTACAAATTTTCGTAGCTCTAGCTGCTTCGTACAACTGAGAATTCTTCATTAAGAAGAATTTTTTGCCTTTGCAAACAAGTGCATGCCACGACAACAGCGTGCAGCGAAATAAAAAGCTTTCAATAACTTTTCATCTTCAACATCTTAAGATGAATCACACCAAGTTTGAAGATGATCGGATAAACTCTGTAAGAGGAGTTCGTTAAAATAGGACCCCTATGAAATGGCCAAAAAAATGGGAACACGTTCCAAAGTAAATCAAAATGGTGGACTTTCTGTTAGGTTTAGCATATGGTTCAAAAAGAGTTTTTTGTACCTTGAGGGCTGTTACATATGTCTTTAAATTTTGGTAACTCTAGGTGAAACGTACAGCCGGGAATGCTTCATTAAGTAAGAATTTTGAAACTCAAAATTTGATGCCCCGCCTCTGGCGGACTTCCTGTTGGGTTTAGCATATGGCACCAACAGACTTTTTTGTAGGTCATAGTCTGTTACATATGTGTACCAATTTTCGTAGCTCTAGGTTAAACATACAACCGGCAATACTACGTTTAGTAAGAGTTTTGAAACTCTAAATTTGATGCCCCACCGCCGTCATATAGTATGTCGAAAACTTTAGATTTTGTACCATGGTGTTGTCCCAGGTCTTGAGATGGTACATCCCAAGTTTGAAGTCAATTGGATTAACCGTGTAGGAGAAGCAGGCAAAAGTATGACCCCTGTAAATGTGCAAAAATTGGCCAAAATTGGACATTTAAATACTCATATCTCACTTCCTGTCTATTTTAGGGTACACACATCAAAGAGGTTTTTGTTCATCTGGATGTGCTACAGGTGCCACACAATTTTCATAGCCGTCGGACAATCGTAGCGGGCCAGGGATCTGTTTAACCTATGTAGGTGGCGCTATGGAGCCATTTTTCTGTTATCACCTATGGCGACTTTAAAATATCAAATTTTTCGCCAGGCCTGACGTGTGTGTAAAGTTTGGTGAGTTTTCGTTCACGTTTAGTGTCTCAAAAATGTGATTGTTTGCGGAAAAGAATAATAACAAATAAAAAGAAGAAGAATAATAAGAATTCCTTGAAAAACAATAGGGACCTCGCAGCGGTCGCTGCTCGGGCCCTAATAATAATAATAATAATAATTTTTACAAAAACAATAGGGACCTCGCAGCGGTCGCTGCTCGGGCCCTAATAATAATAATAATAATAATAATAATAATAATTTTTACAAAAACAATAGGGACCTCGCAGCGGTCGCTGCTCGGGCCGTAATAACTAGAGCTGCGAGCAGCTATAAAGGGCCCTCGCAGCCCGGGCCACGTTGGAGTCCTTGCACGTTGGGGTACTTGCACGTTAGGGTACTGGCACGTTGGGGTACTGGCACGTTGGGGTACTGGCATATTGGAAGCAAAATTTCTTTGAAAATGGCATAATAAACGTTTACATGTAGAATATTTTTTTTGCCAGTGTGTGTCAAGCTCAACGGGTTTTGGTGATTGTTAAGACCTGCAAAAATCAGCGTCCTTTTTTATTTTTAGGCAATGAGTTGCCCTGATTGGTATTTTTTGTAAAAGTGTATATATACATCATCGCTCGTTGTACTCATTGCACAATGTTACTTTTATTGTCCAAAGGGGCAATCAAAAATTAATAAAACAAAATGGAAACGTACATACGTTTGGATCGGTGTGAAGCCAGTGAACAATTTGAGTGGTGGAAACTAAAAGAATATTCAGAAATGACTTAGTCATCACACTTAGAATGAGTTTAAATTTTTTTGTACAAAATACCGTATGTGGGTTTTTTTTTTATATAAGCCTCAAGGGCTAGGTGGCGCTGTATTTATAACTGAATGTTGTCATCGAGATACCTTCAGGCCTTGATTATAAGCATACATGTCAAGTGTGGGATTTTTTTTGGAGCATGTACCGTGGAGTTATTAAGCATATCCTTCATTCACGATATTGCTTTTAATGTCCACAGAGGCCATCAAAAATAAATAAAAATATATATATGTTTGGATAAGTCTGATGCCAGTGAACATTTTGAGTGGTGGAAACTAAAAGAATATTCATAAATGACTTAGTTATCACACTTAGAATGAGTTTACATTTTTTGTACAAAATACCGTATGTGGGGTATTTTTTTTTTATGCCTCAAGGGCTAGGTGGCGCTGCATATATAACTGAATGTTGTCATAGAGATAGCTTCAGGCCTTGACGATAAACATACATGTCAAGTTTGGGATTTTTTGGAGCATGTACCGGGGAGTTATTAAGCATATCCTTTTTCAGTGCGAAACACAAATTTTGATGCCCCGCCTTCATCATATAGTATTTCGAAAGGTCAAGATTTTTCCCCCTGTCGTTGGCTCAGGTCTTGACATGGTCCAGGTCAAGTCTTAACTCAGTCAGATGAAACGTGTAGGAGAAGTGGGCAAAAGTCTGCCCCCTGTGAATGTGAAAAAACCCTAACCCTAACCCTAACCCGAAACCTCGATAGTCTACACACGGACGAAGGGTCTTATCTTTTTTCTCAATAAAGAAAAACCCCGCCCCCACGGGTGATTTAGACGGACGGATCTGACCGGTGGCCAGCGAATTCGAAATGTACTCCCGAAGGGCTTCTTGTTCCGGCTGGGATACTTGATATAGGCGTGAACTCGGCAACGGTGCATTGGGAATCAGTTCTATCGCACAATCGTACGGTCTATGGGGCGGCAACGCCTGTGCGCGATCCTTACTAAAAACTTTACCTAAATCATGATACTCTTCCGGGACCTGATCTAGGCAAATCGCTTCGGGGGCTGGATTAACGAGAGCGGTGGTAGGTCCCTCTGCCGACTTCAAACAGTGGGCATGACAGAAGGGACTCCAAGTTCTCTAAGGCGGGTTTATCCCAATCAATGTGGGGAATATGGGTCTTTAGCTACGGGAGCCCCAATACTAGGGGAGTAGCGCGGGATGGCATAATAAAAAAGCTCCTTTTCTCCACATGATTCCCCGAAAGCCTCAAAGTAAGTGGACCGGTAATATGTCGAACCTGCGCCAGAAGACGCCCATCGAGGTCGAAAACCTCCTTAATCTTCTCTAAGGGTTCCACCGGGCTTCCTAACGCCTCTACCACACACGGATCGACGAAACAATCGTCTGCACCCGAATCAATAAGTGCTCTGATCTTAAGATTCATACCGAAGCTTGACAACTCCCCTGACAATTCCAGCCGTCTGTTATCACAGCTAGACCTAATCGACGGGCTTGGTTCGGTTCCCCCCGGTTTGTGCTTACCCTGGTTCGAGTCCGTTCCGGACCCCTGGGTCTCGTTGGCTCGTCCTCCTAGTCGGGTGCAGGCGCCCACCTCCGATCTGCATGGGCTCCCCTAGGTCGGCTGGGGCGCCCGGAGGGGAACGTGCTTCCGCGTCGTCGACGAGGGTGAGTCCGGACATGCGGTGGTTGGCGGCCGGCCCATGCCGCTCACAAGCACGCTCTCGGTGCCGTTCTCGTAAACGGTTATCCAAACGGATGGTAAGCTCAATAAGTCCTTCAAGAGAGCTCGTATCGTCACGGACCGCCAGTTCATCTTTAAGTACGGTATTCAGTCCCCGACGAAAGATACTTCGCAACGCACAGTCATCAAATCCGCTCTCTGCGGCCAGAATACGAAACACGATCGAGTAGTCAGCGACAGATCTTTCTCAAAACTTTGCTTTTTTCTTATACCTTTGATTAGGGACTTTTAAACAGCTTTAATTAAGTGTTTTTTTTAATTATTATTTTTATTTTTATTTTTATTTTTATTTTTATTTTTTATTTTTATCATTATCATTATAAACTTCCTTATGTTAAATTTTTTAAAGTTTGTTGAATAATGTTTTAAGATTGTTAGTTTGTAACCTATTTTCATTTATTTTTCTTCCTCTGAATGTTAACTACTGTTTCTTGATGCTTATGTGTTGTCTTTCCTCGTGTAAAGCACATTGAGTTACCTTGTGTATGAAATGTGCTATACAAATAAACTTGCCTTGCCTTGCCTCCTTGCACCAAGTCTAACAACCGACCTCCGGCCTCTTTCCCTTTGACTGGATGGTCAAACACACGTTGAAATTCTAAAACAAAGGTCGGGAAAGAGGACCGGAGGTCTGGTCGTGAGTTGCTCACCACCATCGCCCATGTAGCGGCTTGACCAGACAGGAGGCTCATAATGAAAGCTATCTTAGACTGATCACGAGCGTAGGTGTACGGTTGCTGGTCGAAAATAAGAGAACATTGATGCAAGAACTGACCGCAACCTCCAGGCTGTCCATCGTAACGCGACGGGTGGGGCAAAACGGGTTCCCTTGGCGCTGCTGGGGGAGCCGACGTGGCTGGGTCTGTTCGCGGAAGTTCCGGGTTTTGCACTCCGCGGGAACCGAGCTGCTCGAGCCTCGCGAACATTTGCTCGCACCGGTGAGCAAGTCTGCCGACCACCTCTTAGAGTCCCACCAAGGTGGTTTCAGTTTGCCCAACCCGTTGCCCCTGACTGGCCAATGCCCTTCTCACCTTCTCTGAGTCTGCAGGATCCATGGTCGGATTATTCTGTTAGGGCTCAACAGAGTCGAGGAAAAAGCAGATCCCACAAACGCAGGCTCAGAGGAGGAAAAATACAATTCGCTTTATTTCTTTTGCAAACCGAGTAATCAAGCTTGCTCGCAGGCAAGACAACGATAATTACAAACAGCGCTTGCACACAGCAAGGAACACGAAGGTAACAAAAACACTTGCAAAAAGCAAGGACGGAATAGATAACACAAAACACTTGCAAAAGGCAAGGAACGCGAATGTAACAAAAAAACACTTGCAAAAGGCAAGGAGCACGAACGTAACAAAAACACTTGCAAACGGCAAGGAGCACTAACGTAACCAAAGACACTTGCAAAAGGCAAGGACATGAAATAGAAGAACACAAAACACTTGCAACCGGCAAGGACTACTCGAAATGTACACGGAATCAATCAACACGAAAATACAACAAAAGGCGACACGGATACTCACACGTGAATACAAACTAAACTTAGGACGACAGCAAATTCAAAACTTATCAACAGGAGAACGCGGAGAACACTTGGACACAATGGTGAGCAAATAATAATCCGACAGCTGGCAGTGCTGCTCGGAGTCCTTTTAAAGTCCTGATTGCCAACGCGATGCAGGTGCGGGGCTGGGGAACGCCCCCCTCGTTATTGGCACTGAAACACAAACAAGAGCACAACAGGGCTGAGAACCGAACCATGACAGCTCGCATTTACTGCACCGTAAGCTAAGAAAATTGTCCACTACTGTTTAGACAAAAACATCTTGTGGAATTTTTTTGTTTTTTTGGAGAGCTCAATCAACACATTTAGGACTATTATACTTTAGGATATCTGTAAAATTCTATTTCTAATAATAATTGACAGATCCTATAACTTGAGAGAGCCAATTGCCATTGAGCTTCACAAGGTAGGGTCAGACCCTCATGTTTTTCCACCAGCTCTAATGGTGACCAACTCAGCATTAAACATTCAAGAATGCAAGCTGTAAATTACACCTTCTAACAATATATATCACAAAAGTGAAATAACTCCAACCACCTGTTATCATCATGAGTCGACAGATGTGCCATAACATAATCATCACAAGCTTTACAGGATAGGCTCTAATTGCTATTATAACAGCCCAGTTATACAGTGTTTCTATTGAAATGAGCACTTTTCACCACAGACTAAAATCATATACTTATTCCATAGCATACCTGTACACAAAGCACATCCAGTTGAAGAGTGAGACCTTTGAATTTCTGAATATAGATCTGTGTCTAATTGACCTCTTCAGTTTCCTCCCTCTGTGTTTCTGGCTTTTGCAAACCCTGAAAATACATACAAATAATGATAAGAACGTGACATACGTGGGGAGCATCTAGAGCAGTGATTTTCAAAAACTTTCGTGCCAAGGACCTCGAATTAATGTGTCCCATCTGAAAATATTTCTTGCCAGGAACTGACATAAAACGTGTTTAATACATTCCTTAGTGCTTATTTTTTTTTCAGTATACTGTATATTTTTTTCTGAAAATAGCAGATCTATAAACTCTACACAAAATGAAGTGTTCTTGTGATTATATTCTTGTAGATTACTGTAGTAATAGTCGTAACAGTTGTAGTAGTACTAGTAGTGCAATTGTGTATTTGTAGACTAGCGCCAAAGTAAATCAATATATATTGCTCACTCTTATTAGCTCACAATTAATTTTCACTAGAATAATGAAACAAAATATCCATGTATGTTGTCATTTCATGCAATACAAATGTACATACCATGCATAGTTGTCCACACAAACCGATTTCTTGAATTTCATCTTGAGTTTGCATTTTTGGCATTTCATCTGTCTTCTTAGAAGCCTTTTCTTCTGCATCCATTTGATTAATTTTCCGTGTCTTCTTTTAGATTTAGTTCTGCCTTCAATAAGCTCTCTTAGCTCAGTGGCTAAACCTGGCATTATGGCTACCTGCAATATGACTTTAGCGCCTACGTATGTTCAAATCCTCTGTTCTTTCCGCATACAAGTGTCCCAAATCCGCGTTTCCATAGCTCCCGCCAGATCGTTCTTTTCCCTCCGACGAAATACAATCGTACTATTGGTCGAAACAGGCCAATCATGATTGTGACAGGTTCTTACTTCATGTTGGTTGGTTGTCAATCACCTCGCACCACTGGTGAGTGACAGTCGAGGTAGACATGCCCATCCTTCGTGGCTACTGGCTTCACTCAACGCAGCAAGTTCATTTTGGCGGCTGCAGCTAGCATTAGCATCGATTTCCAACAATGAACACACGGTCCGGTAAAATGTTTGATAGCTGTGTTCCCAACAATGATACACAAAATACTGAGATACATCCAGGTACTGCCGGGAGAAAGAGAAAGAAGTCAACAGCTGGCACTTCCAGTAAAAAGACAACTTCACCCGTGGGATACGTACACATGGACAACAGCAATGACGGTAAGCATACTATCTGCGAGTTATATTTTCGTTAAAGATGTTTGATCAGATAGCATAAATTTGTGCTATATAATACAACCAGATTAGTGAACTGTCCAATGTTTAATTTGTTGTTTATGTTTGAGTGCGCACGAACGAATTGTGTGTCTAAAAAGAAGGTACAATTAGTCTCCCTATGAGTTGTAAAACTTGCTGTAGGCGTACTGTTTGTCGAATGGTTATTTTTGAGAAGCAACACAGGCTGCATACAACCTATAGACCCTTCCAGACCCTTCCTTTGTCATGTTTTTTTTGTTTATTTTTTGTTTGTTTTTTACCCAAACTGGTCTAGCTGGAAAAATGTCCAGAATAACTGAATTGGCTGTAAAACAGTCAAACAAGAACTATCATACTGCTGTGATTGTATGCATCAAAAGTTTGATTCAAGTGTTAGGCAAAACTTAACATCAAAATATCAAGATATTCCAAAAGGCCATATTGCCGAGCTCTATGTATATATACAGCATGTATATATAATAATAGTCTATAATAATAACAATAGTATATAATATTAATAGTCTATTCAAATAGACTGTACATACATAACTATTCATGTATTGGTGATGGGTGATGATGATGTTCACTTATTCAAAGATCGAGTGCAGATATCTATTGCCAGATACTCATTGTGTTTTACATTCACCTGGCTTTTATGATTATAGATGTTTTCATTTAATATCCTATCATTCCAGATTCGGAGGCAACGGCTCCAACATTATTTTTAGTTAAGGAGAACCAGCGTAAGCTCTGTGAGGCCAAGAAGCAGCACACAGTCACAGAAAAAATTTGTGAAGACTCCCTCCGCCAAAATGCTGGTCAAAGTAAGTAGTCCTAACACTTTCTTGGGAAAACATGTTTGTTCATCTGAAAATGATACTTGGAAACTAAAAACCTAATAAATAATGTTGATAAGAATATACACAATACGTAGGTTGAATTGTGTCATTATACGTAGTAGTGCATTTAGTATTGTGTTTTCTATTATGTTGTAGATGCAGATGATGGTGGGACAATTGACACATCTTCCTCAGCCAGCTCTTCTCCTGCTTCCTTCTCTATGTCCTCCACTCCATCCAACTCCTCTTTATCCAGCTCCTCATCTTCATCATCTGATTCTTCCGATTCAGACAACAAATTGAAGAAAAGACGTAAGAAGAAAAAGAACCACCACCACCAGAGACGTAAGAAAAAGGACAAGAGGAAGAAAAAAAGAAGAAAAAAAGACATGGCAAGCAGAGAGGTAGGCCTAAATGTAAAGAGAGGAAAGCAAAACGCCTACTACCCTCATGTGTGTCAGGCAGGCCTGTACAAAAGTCAAAATTGAATTGAGAATGACGCCTAGTTTTGAATTCAGTCCTTGAATTTAAATTGAGGTGGCAAACAGGAAACAGAATTGTGGTTCAAATTCAAATTGCAGGAAGTAGAACTGAAATTCCATGAAATTCAAAGAAAGTCGTGGTATTTAGCAATGACGCTTTATATAGTATATAAGACAAATATTATTGTAAGGACTTCATCTACACAAGACTTAATCATAGTGAATAATAAAGTGTAGTAACTGTTTTCATTAACATTAAATGTGGACTCGGATAAAACGGATCATCAAAATTGTAAAAACCTTGACATAGTTTATGATGGAAGGACAGCACTTCATTTCCCAAAATACCTTACTTTAATCGCAGCCTTTAAAGCAGGGGTGTCAAACTCATGTTAGCTCAGGGGGCGTATGGAGGCAAATATATTATCAAGTGGGCCGCATCGAGAAAATAACTTAAAACAATTGCCGTCATTTATACACAGATTTTCGTGGACCAGCCCTAAATTACGGAGCTCAACTGTTATCATATTGTTCCGAAAAATAACACGAATGCAAATGGAACGCGAACACTTTGCCGGTATACGTTCCAGACGTGGCCCCCCTCTGGAGCCAGGCCCGGAGGTGGGGCTCATTGGCGAGCGCCTGGTGGCCGGGCCTGCACCCATGGGGCCCGGCCGAGCACAGCCCGAAAAGGCAACGTGGGTCCCCCTTCCCACGGGCTCACCACCGGTGGGAGGGGCCAAAGGGGTCGGGTGCAGTGTAGGCTGGGTGGCAGCCAAGAGAGGAGACCTTGGCGGACCGACCCCCGGCTACAGAAGCTGGCTCTTGGGACATGGAATGTCACCTCTCTGGCAGGGAAGGAGCCCGAGTTGGTGTGTGAGGCGGAGAAGTTCCGACTAGACATAGTCGGACTCTCCTCCACACACGGCTTGGGCTCTGGTACCAGTCCTCTCGAGAGGGGTTGGACTCTCTTCCACTCTGGAGTTGCCCACGGTGAGAGGCGCAGAGCAGGTGTGGGCATACTTATTGCCCCCCGGCTCGGCGCCTGTACGTTGGGGTTTACCCCGGTAGACGAGAGGGTAGCCTCCCTCCGCCTTCGGGTGGGGGGACGGGTCCTGACTGTTGTTTGTGCATATGCACCAAACAGCAGTTCAGAGTACCCACCCTTTTTGGAGTCCTTAGAGGGTGTGCTGGAGAGCGCTCCCCCTGGGGACCCCCTCGTCCTGCTGGGGGACTTCAACGCTCACGTGGGCAATGACAGTGAGACCTGGAGGGGCGTGATTGGGAGGAACGGCCCCCCCGATCGAAACCCGAGCGGTGTTCTGTTATTGGACTTCTGTGCTCGTCACGGACTGTCCATAACGAACACCATGTTCAAACATAAGGGTGTCCATATGTGCACTTGGCACCAGGACACCCTAGGCCGCAGTTCGATGATCGACTTTGTAGTCGTGTCATCGGATTTGCGGCCGCATGTTTTGGACACTCGGGTGAAGAGAGGGGCAGAGCTGTCAACTGATCACCACCTGGTGGTGTGTTGGCTCCGTTGGTGGGGGAAGATGCCGGTCCGACCTGGCAGACCCAAACGTATTGTGAGGGTTTGCTGGGAACGTCTGGCGGAATCCCCTGTCAGAAAGAGTTTCAATGCCCACCTCCGGCAGAGCTTCTCCCTTGTTCCGGGGGAGGCGGGGGACATTGAGTCCGAATGGGCCATGTTCCGCGCCTCCATTGTTGAGGCGGCCGATCGGAGCTGTGGCCGTAAGGTGGTCGGTGCCTGTCGCGGCGGCAATCCTCGAACCCGCTGGGATGCCATCAAGCTGAAGAAGGAGTCCTATCGGGCCTTTTTGGCCTGTGGGACTCCGGAGGCAGCTGACGGGTACCGGCTGGCCAAGCGGAACGCGGCTTCGGCGGTTGCTGAGGCAAAAACTCAGACATGGGAGGAGTTCGGTGAGGCCATGGAAAACGACTTCCGGACGGCTTCGAGGAAATTCTGGTCCACCATCCGGCGTCTCAGGAGGGGAAAGCAGTGCACCATTAACACTGTGTATAGTGGCGATGGTGTGCTGCTGACCTCGACTCGGGACGTCGTGAATCGGTGGGGGGAATACTTCGAGGACCTCCTCAATTCCACCGACACGTCTTCCTTTGAGGAAGCAGAGTCTGGGGACTCTGAGGTGGGCTCTCCTATCTCTGGGGCCGAAGTTACTGAGGTGGTTGGAAAGCTCCTTGGTGGCAGAGCCCCGGGGGTGGATGAGATCCGCCCGGAGTTCCTCAAGACTCTGGATGTTGTGGGGCTGTCGTGGTTGACACGCCTCTACAACATCGCGTGGACATCGGGGCCAGTGCCTCTGGATTGGCAGACCGGGGTGGTGGTCCCCCTTTTTAAGAAGGGGGACCGGAGGGTGTGTTCCAACTACAGAGGGATCACACTCCTCAGCCTCCCTGGTAAGGTCTATTCAGGGGTTCTGGAGAGGAGGGTCCGTCAGGAAGTCGAATCTCGGATTCAGGAGGAGCAGTGTGGTTTTCGTCCTGGCCGTGTAACAGTGGACCAGCTCTACACCCTCGGCAGTGTCCTCGAGGGTGCGTGGGAGTTCGCTCAACCAGTCCACATGTGTTTTGTGGATTTGGAGAAGGCGTTCGACCGTGTCCCTCGGGGAGTCCTGTGGGGGGGTGCTTCGAGAGTACGGGGTACCGGGCCCTCTGATACGGGCTGTTCGGTCCCTGTACGACCGTTGCCAGAGTCTGGTCCGCATTGCCGGCAGTAAGTCGGATTCGTTTCCAGTGAGGGTTGGACTCCGCCAAGGTTGCCCTTTGTCACCGATTCTGTTCATAATTTTTATGGACAGAATTTCTAGGCGCAGCCGAGGCGTTGAGGGGTTCCGGTTTGGTGGCCTCAGTATTGCATCTCTGCTTTTTGCAGATGATGTGGTGCTGTTGGCTTCATCAAGCCGGGATCTTGGGATGAAGATCAGTACCTCCAAATCCGAGACCATGGTCCTCAGTCGGAAAAGGGTGGCGTGTCCTCTCCAAGTCGGGGACGAGATCCTGCCCCAAGTGGAGGAGTTCAAGTATCTTGGGGTCTTGTTAGGGTAGGATGGAGCGGGAGATCGACAGGCGGATCGGTGCAGCGTCTGCAGTGATGCGGACTCTGTATCGGTCCGTCGTGGTGAAGAAAGAGCTGAGCCAAAAGGCGAAGCTCTCGATTTACCGGTCGATCTACGTTCCAACCCTCATCTATGCTCACGAGCTGTGGGTCGTGACCGAAAGAACGAGATCCCGGATACAAGCGGCCGAAATGAGTTTCCTCCGCAGGGTGTCCGGGCTCTCCCTTAGAGATAGGGTGAGAAGCTCGGTCATCTGGGAGGGACTCAGAGTCGAGCCGCTGCTCCTCCGCGTTGAGAGGAGCCAGCTGAGGTGGCTCGGGCATCTGGTTCGGATGCCTCCTGGACGCCTCCCTGGGGAGGTGTTCCGGGCATGTCCCACCGGCGGGAGGCCCCGGGGTCGACCCAGGACACGCTGGAGAGACTATGTCTCTCGGCTGGCCCGGGAACGCCTTGGGATCCCGCCGGCGGAGCTGGTTGAAGTGGCTGGGGAGAGAGAGGTCTGGGATTCCCTCCTAAAGCTGCTGCCCCCGCGACACGACCTCGGATAAGCGGTAGTAAATGGATGGATGGATGGACGTTCCAGACGTGTGAAATCGACCTGTTTTGCATGTATGTTGTTCCCAGAATGCATTGCATGGCGTAGTTAATGATGTTATAAGAATGTTAATCGTTGTCATATATATTTGTGTTCCCAGTAATTGAATTTGTGTCGTATTTAACACATTTATCTCGGTGTATGATTACAAAAATAATAATAATTAAACAAACTGTAGTTTAAGTTGTGTGTAAAATAATGACATCCAGGGCAACGATTCCCATAAGAAGTTGCATTGCTCATCTGAGGACTGCTTGTGAAATTACAAATCTATATGTTTTGATTGTGGCCGGCTGATTAATTAGCCCGACATTACAATTTTTTTTTTTCTTCTAACTTTGCAAAATTATCTTGCGGGCCAGATTAAACCCATTTGCGGGTCTGAACCGGATCGCGGGCCGTATGTTTGACACCAGTGCTTTAAAGGGATACTTTACATATTTTCCAATTTTCATCAGTAAAAAGTTATTTTGTTTATAATAGATTTGATAACTTAATTACATGAAAAATCATGTACAATTTACAGCTTTAAAAGGGCATTTTGGCACCTGCTGTCAACTGAAAATGACATCACATGTGTTGAGGGACTTACCTAATGTTTACCAGTTGAGCAGTGATTGGTTGTTACCTGGGCCCTCAACACATGTGATGTCATTTTCAGTCGACAGCAGGTGCTAAAATGCCCTTTTAAAGGTGTTAATTGTACATGGAAAAATAATGAAGTTATCAAATTTATTATAAACAAGATATTAACTTTTTACTGATGAAAATTGGAAAATGTGTAAAGTATCCCTTTAAATGACGGCTCAAACATTTTGGACATTTTGTTTGGAACACACTAGTGGAATACACTCATTCTCATTCTCACTGATATGTGATGAGAATTGGTTTCTCTGAATTGCATTAAATGAAGTTACACTTCCTGTAATTCAAATTCAGTCGAACATCATCTGGGGTGGATTTAAATTCACATTGTAATTCATTTATTGAATGTAACTGAAATCTGCCAGGCATGTAGACATCACCTAGTCTATCTGTATTCCAAGTGCTTTGTTGGCGTAAGCATTAAAATACAGTGTTGACTAAGCAAATAACAGCAATACAGACGATAAATGAAAACAAACAAAAAATAACATCACATTATCTCTGTCTGTATCTGTCTGTCTCTGTGTGTAAACTTTATTTTCCAAAATATATTTTCTGTTGGGTTTACTCTCTTGGACCCTGCAATTACTCGGTGCTCATGTAATCTTCATTACTTTTTCAACCACTTTGCTTCTGTATGTGATTCCCTGTGTTTATTCACTACTTGTATGTTTTTTATACTTAACTAAATTTCTGTTATTTTCAGCACATCATCCTGAAGAGGTCATCAGGAGATACAAGAAAGTCCTTAAGGCGTACAAGAAAGATAGAAAGCTGAGTGTGGCATATCGAAAGGTCGGTGTTGACCGAAACACCATCGTTGCCAATGCACCCATCTGTGAGCTGGCTGTTGTGGCCCGGAAGAAATACAAGGAGTTGCTGATTGCTCACACACCACAGCAACGACTACAGGACTTTGCAAAAAAAATGCCTCAAAGTGTTGAATGATGACCCAAACCTTTTGAGGGATGTTGAATACCAACAGAAAAAGGGGAAACTGATTCCTCTGTCTAAGAAAGCTTAGGTGATGTTTAGCTGTGGGATGGTGCCTTAGAGCAGTTTGGTTGTAGCTGTGTCGCTAAATAAAGTATAGAGCATCCAAGTTGTGCTACAATATGTTCACGTCAAAAATGCCAAAGGCTTGATTTTGATTTTTGTTTTCATGTCCTGCACAAAAAGGGTCCAAACCGGAATGGGTTTGCATGGGATGCCTGGGTTTATTACTGTTTTATACTCATGTTATGCTATGTGATGGCTCAGTGTGTATTTTATGACACATTGAAAACACAATGTTCAACATTTCTGTGGTGTGTCATTGGTCAAATGTACACAGAAAAGCGTATCTGTAGAACAAGGCATCGTAATTTTATATTTTAAATTTCACCTCCAAATTCTGTACTTTGTTCCACCTGTTGTTTGACAAGGTTTCACAGGTATTAGTAGATGGTTAACATCTTATGTTTAAAGAATTAGCTAATTATATAAGTTAAGTATTAGTAAGTAGGTAATTTATACTGTTGGGCTGTTATTGTAAAGTTGCAACTGTTCCTCATTTACTAACGGTTAATAAATGAGGAATAGCTACCACTTTATAATAACGTCCTAATAACATATATAAACTATTAACTGATACTTAACAAGTCATTAGTAAGTAATTTACTAATAGTTTGTTAACTTAGTCTTACTAATTTCTAATATATAGTTACAAATGATTAATATACAGTTAACAAGTCATTTATAACTGAATAACTAACAGTTTAATAATGACATATTAACTGTTTATAGTGATCAGTATAAATTCTTAACAAACAGTTAACAAACATTTAATAAGTCATTAACAACTCATTAATTAACAATCAACTAATGGTCTATGAACTACTTATAACGGATAGTTATTATAAAATGTTACCGGAAATGGCCACAAAGCAAAAGATTTGTAGTGGGCTATGCAACCCACAGCTTACACTATAGTTGTGGAAAATCAATTCCAGTTATCAAAACAAACAAAAACAAACAGCAACAGAAATAAAATAATAAATAAAAATAATAATACTAACTTCAACTTGATTCACTCAGCAAAGAATAGCTTAAATGAGGGACAGAGTAACTCTGAAATCTTACAGCGGTCAATCCCAAGAGCTAAATCAAAAAAAAAATTCAAAAAAAAATTCCCCCCAATTTTTTATTTTTTTTGGAAGTCGAGTTAAAAGTTGAAATTAAAATTAAATTAAATAAACAACAAATCAGAAAAGGGGAAAATAAACTTAAAAGGGGTTAATAGTCTTAGTCAAATGACTGATTACAGTGTCAGTACAGTTTTATGCGAATGTCTTGTGGATGGGGTTTGGGACACAAAAACTGCAAAACTGGACAGAAATATTAGAGCTGCCTCTCTAATAATAGCTCATTCGAACTCACACCTTCTTATTAACTAGACACAACCGAAAAACAAAAACAAAGGAACAAACAAAAACAACAAAATTAAAAATGTGGATAAAATGAAAAAAATAAAAGAGAAGAAAATAATCATAATACTTGGTTTACCAAACCAACTAAACAAACACAACACCAGAAAAGTGGAATGTTAAGTCAAGAATACAGCTAGTTAGCCTAGTATGAAACTGGATAAAAGGGGATAAGAAAAAAAGAAAAACACAACAGTGTAAATAGTTCCTTTGTATTAATTTGACCCAGCAGTATGTTTTGTTGATGCAACCGTAATTGCTCTCACGCTAGGCAAGTCATTTATAACTGAATAACTAACAGTTTAATAATGACATATTAACTGTTTATAGTGATCAGTATAAATTCTTAACAAACAGTTAACAAACATTTAATAAGTCATTAACAACTCATTAATTAACAATCAACTAATGGTCTATGAACTACTTATAACGGATAGTTATTATAAAATGTTACCGGAAATGGCCACAAAGCAAAAGATTTGTAGTGGGCTATGCAACCCACAGCTTACACTATAGTTGTGGAAAATCAATTCCAGTTATCAAAACAAACAAAAACAAACAGCAACAGAAATAAAATAATAAATAAAAATAATAATTAGGGGTGGGACAAAAAACCGATTCGACCGAACCATCGGTCGTCAAGGGGAGCTAAACGACCGTATCGGTAGCAAACTTGTCAACCGATACAAAATCCGCCGGGAATCCTTAGATACATTGCTTGTAAAGCTGTGGACCGGATATCGCGTTGCTGTGAATCAATTGCGAGTGAGGCTTTATGGTTTTCATAACAATAGCAAGAGTTCTGCACCGTGCTCTACTTGTTTTGTTTACATTTCAGTAGCAGCACTATTCAAGCTACTTCCGTGTTTACAGAGAGCTAGCAAAGTAGCGCTCATAGACGCTTCATTCCCCGGATGTTGTAAACATAATGCAAAGACGTTACGCACCTTGGGGGGGGGGGGGCCTACCGTCAACGCCGTACTCGCGACACGGCGCGCGCGCGCACAACGAGTGGCAACGTGCAACAGAGAGTCAGTTAGCAGAAGCCGGTGCCGTACATCTCGGTATTTCCCATCGCTATCGAGTCCTCTCGGTGCACTTGTATGTCCCGGGCCGGCGTTGGTACTGCGCGCGAGCCAAAAAGAATAACTCCCGTGACGATCCAATGCATAGATTCAAACGACACAGGTATGTCCCACAGCCAACACACCAGCTATGCTAAAAGCACACTGCAAGCATCTAATTTCTCAGTTTGTGGCTCCCTGTCAATGTCTACAACTAGCATGAGCAGCATATAGGAGAACTGAGACGTGCCCGCGATTACGTCATCAAACTCAAAATGAACAACAGCCCAAAAAACAAAACAAACAGTGGTGATTCCGTGGTCATCATCGTGTCTCAGATTAAAAAAACAAAAAAGATGTCATACATTAACCAAAAATGAATGTGATGGCAAAGAAAAACAAAAATTGTTAAAAACAAAAATTGTTGATAAAAAGGTTAGGGCACTTTTGGAAATATTTTTGGATATATTAAGTTGTTAAAATGCGTTTGATAGATTTATTGTTCCATAAGGTGGCTTCATATTTCTTTTGGCTGGACGGTAGGTTTATTTCATGTCTTAAATTTATGTTTCTGAAATACTTCACAATGTGGACATATTCTGTTTAATTGTGTTAGTGTCTTTTTAAAGGTTAAATATTTATATTTCAAATTGAATTATCAGCCTTTTGTTTTCCTGATCCTTATTTCGAATTAAAAAAACAAACAAAAAACAATTAGAACTGTCAATAACAACTAATAAATATTTAAACTGATACATTTTCAGTCATATCGCCCAGCCCTTTGTTCCGGTCCATTTAAATAATTGATTCAATATATAAAAATATAGAAGACATTGTTGTTGTTCTTTTTTAACACATTTGTAGATACTGTAAAAATTTGTGGTGTTTTAAGATTAATGTTTACAAGCAACAAATGTCACTATAAATTTTGAATATTGAAATTAATTGTATCGAATCGAAAATTGTATCGTTCCCAAACTTAATTGAACCGTATCGAACCGTTCTGTTCTGAAAGATAATCGTTTTTCAATCGAATCGCAACTTGTGTATCGAGATACATATCGAATCGGCCTCATGTCAGAGATTCCCACCCCTACAAAACAGAGCCATCCACTTTCAATCCGGATGGGCTAAAAATCAGATTTGGGCTGCCAGTCTGAACGCAGCTTAAGTGCTTGCGAGGCGTGGTCTCTCTACGAGATAGCGTACACGTTGCGACTATGCAGCGACCGAAACGTCCGAAACGTCGTAGGCTTCGAAATGTCTACATGCAGTCACGGTAGAATAGCCAATTTACAGCAGGCTAAAGATTTCCTCGCTCCGGCGATTGACCAATATTGGAGCCGTTCACAGCCAAAATATCGCTAGCATGAGAGTTACCAGTCACGGCAAAATGACCACTGCCTATACAAATGGCATCAGGCGACTTCAATATACTTGTGGCTAGGTATCAGTAGCACATACCTGGGTTCTCCCGTTTTCAGCAAGTGGTGAAATCAAGTCTTATCATGAGCGAGGTGAAACGTGTCGTGATCGCTCTCATTATGCCCCTTTCTTGTCATACGTGCTTCCTTGTGGAAATGACTCCTCCACGATAACACAGTAAGCTGCTTTTTTTTTTTTAAGCGGGAATTTGTTTGCTGTTGTTGAGTTCCTCTCGTATGGAGTGAGGACACGAGTGGCAGAGCGAAAGCTATGAAAGCCGCGGCGGAAGGAGTTAAAAAAAAAACATTATTTTTTTAATCACCACAACAAAGCACTCGAATTAATTAAAAAATATCGATATATCGCCCAACCCTAGTTCGTACACACTTTCAAATGCAAAATGGTCGAACAAATTGTTAGAATACGTCAAGCATATTTCTATACATTCCCATTAGACTTTGGTTTCTCCTAGTCATATCTTGACTTTTACTAATGAATGGACGTGTGAAGAATCAAGTCAACCAATGATCAACCAGTTTACTGAAATTGGTGTTTTTATCTCTAATATTCAATGTTCTTTTTTTTTTTTAACCATAAATTTAATAAATGAAATGCTTACAGTAACGCAGTGTCTAAGCAGTGTACACAGTGTCGTAATGGCGACCGTAAATGTTGGGCGCTGGATTAAAAAAATAAATAAATAAATACAAATCCTGCAACAATCAGTGTTACAGGGGTTACAGAATTTTTGAAGACTGAATGTGAAGGTCATTATGAAGAAAACAACTTTGGGTGTACCTTTTTTTAGGCGTTTTCAGCAAAAATGGCAGGAATCATTTCTGAAGCAAAATACAGACGAATCGGCGAGCCGTAACATTTGCCTGCATTTTTTTCTTTCACTCATGTGGCCCATCTGTAAATCTAAACTATAAAATACATAACATCAAAGTCATAACAAACTGGCTTTACCAAACCAAACCTTGTGTCTTGTGTCCCACAGATGTCAGTGAAAAGTACTGTCCTGAGCGACAGGAGCACAAGTTCTCTGGTATAAAAGAGGAGGAGGAGGAATTGGACCCTCTTCAAGTTAAAGAAGAGGAGCAGCCGCAGCCTCCAAACATAAAGAAAGAGGAGAACTCGCCACCATACATTAAAGAGGAGGATTTCACAGAGGTGCCCGTAACTGGTGTCCATTTGAAGACTGAAGGTGAAGGTCATTATGAAGAAAACAAATGGGCGGGGCCTCTTAGCAGCATCTCAAGATGACAAATGACAACAGAAGGTGATGAAGACCACCGTGGAGGATCGCAAGCAGACAGCTCGTTAGCGCCAATGTCAGATGGTGACGACTCGTCACACTCTTCTTCCACTGATAACGATGAACAGTCTGACTGTGATGTGACATGTCACACTGACAGCAAACGTTGGAAATGTTGTCAGTGTGGAAAAACTTTTGCCTGCAAGGAAACATTGAAAAGACATGTGATTGGTCACACAGGTGAGAAAGCTTTTCCCTGTTCAGTTTTTGGTTGAAGTTTCTCTCAGAAGGGAAGCTTAAAACAACACACAAGAACCCGCACTGGTGAGAAACCTTTTGCCTGCTCAGTTTGTGGCCAGAGTTTCTCTCTGAATCATAACTTAAAAACACACATAAGAACCCACACTGGTGAGAAACCTTTTGCCTGCTCAGTTTGTGGCCAGAGTTTCTCTCTGAATTGTAACTTAAAAACACACATAAGAACCCACACTGGTGAGAAACCTTTTGCCTGCTCAGTTTGTGGCCAGAGTTTCTCTCTGAATCATAACTTAAAAACACACATAAGAAACCACACTGGTGAGAAGCCTTTTTCCTGCACAGTTTGTGGGCAAAGATTCTCTCTGAAGGCAACCTTAAAAAAACACACACACAATAGCCCACACTGGTGAGAAACTGGTTGCCTGCTCAGTTTGTGGTCAAAGATTCTCAAATCAGGTGAACGCCAAGAGGCACAAGTGTGCTGGTGAGAATAGCAGTGACAAATGAGGTTTGATATTTAATTTTTGAATTTACATTAAAGGATGGTGCAGAAATCTACTACTGAATGAACAAATGGTCTGTTTACTTGTATTGTGTATTGTATGGGTCTTGTATTTTGAAATTGAATTTGTATTTAAAATGTTACATCAACCTGACAAGAAGATGGAGATGAAAATGATCCGATGGCTATAATCTGGCATGATGACATGTAAATGCTCATTCATATGCACTGTCCCTTAAATATATGTATTTTATTATTATTAGTAGTAGTAGTAGTAGTATTACATTTTCCATGATGTCCTTTTTTTTGTGTTTTTGTTGTGAACTTCATATCCAGTAAGTGAACTAATGATTTTAAAGTTTTTTTGTTTGTTTTTTTTTTAATTGACTATATGGAGAAACTTGTGTGCGTGCGCGTGTGGCTGATTATGATCCAGAATAAAGTACTGCTGCTGCTGAAATGCTTTTCTCTCCATGATGTAAACACACTCACGACTGAAAATGTGGCACTCTCAGGCTGACATACCAGTTGAGTGGGGGTGGTGGAGGGTAATAAGTGTGATACTGTGCTGTTGCACTAACTCGGGGGTGTCGAATTAAGTTTTGTCAGAGGCCCATATAGTTTCGGCTTACCTCAGAGGGCTGGTGGATGTTTATTCAGATCATCGAATTATTACATTGTTGGAGCCAATATTTGTTGTCGAACATAACTTTGCCGTTTTTGAAATGGGAATGGCACGGAGGAGGCGGGACTTCCGACTTACTGGGGCGGCGTGGCTCGGGTGAATGTGAGGCTTAAATTGAAAAGTGCTTTCGGCGCCATGTGGTAAAGTTAAAGTCAAACAGCAGAAAAGAAGTGTGTGATGAGTGTGTAAAGTTCAATGAGTTTTGGTGAACGTTATGATCTGTAAAAATCAGTGTCCTTTTTTATTTTTAGACAATGAGTTGCTCTGATTGGTATTTTTTGTAAAAGTATACACATCATCATTCGTTGTACTCATTGCACAATGTTGCTTTTATTATCCATAGAGGCTATCAAAAATAAATAAAACAAAATAAAAAGTACATGTGTTTAGATAGGTCTGATGCCAGTGAACATTTTGAGTGGTGGAAAGTAAACGTAATATTTATAAATAACTTAGTTATCACACTTACAATGAGTTTACAACTTTTGTACAAATACCATATGTGTTTTTTTTGTTTGTTTGTTTTTTGCCTCAAGGGCTAGGTGGCGCTGTATTTCTAACTGAATGTTGTCATAGAGATACCTTCACGCCTTGACTATAAACATACATGTTAAGTTTGGGATTTTTTGGCGCATGTACCGGGGGAGTTATTAAGCATATCCTTTCTCATTGCGAACACAAAATTTGATGCCCCACCCTCATCATATAGTATTTTGAAAAGTCAAGATTTTATTCCCCTGTCATTGGCTCAGGTCTTGACATGGTCTAGGTCAAGTTTGAAGCAAATTAGATGAAACGTGTAGGAGAAGTGGGCAAAAGTATGCCCCTTGTAAATGTGCAAAAAATGACAAAAATGGGACATTGAAAAATTCGTAGCTCACTTCCTGTTCATTTTAGCATATGGGTTCAAGACACTTTTTTATAGGTCTTGGGCTCCCTCATACACCTAAAAATTTTCAAAGATCTTGCTTGAACATACAACCGGGGCTGCTTCGTTAAAAATTTCTAGGGGGCGCTATTGAGTCATTTTTGTAAAAATAACACAAGCCACGATAAAATATTGCTAATTTTGCCAAGCCAGATGTGTGTGCCAAGTTTCATGAGTTTCTGTGCCAGTTTAGGCCCTCAAAATTGGTGTCGTGTTCTTGGCAAAGACCGCTTAGCCACGGCCACAGTAATTTGCGAAAACTCACAAACTTCGTGTTGTGACATCATGAAGGCCGAAACACTTTTCTGAGCAAATATGAGGTAGGTCTAGTTAAACATTGAAGAAAAATCGTAAGAAAAAAAAATTGCCAGATGGTGGCGCGATCAGTAAGATGAAAAATAAGTTTGTGGATATCTTAAATATGGAGGACCAAAAGTGCCAACATTAAATAAATAAATACACCATTAAATAATTAAATAAAAGTGTAATTAATTAATTAAATGTGTCATTGATTAATTAAATTCACTATGATTATATATATATATATATATATATATATATATATATATATATATATATATATATATATATATACATATATATTTATTTATTTATTTATTTATTTATTCATTTATTTAATTATTCATGGTCACTGTGTTGCGGTGTTTCGTGATTTATTTTATCTGTCAAGCGAGCCCTTCAAAGTTAGTGGGCGGGTCCTAACACCTGATTGATCAATCTGCTCACCAAGTCAAGGCAAATCCATTTCAGAATAGTCAATTGATGCGGAGTGAGTAGTCAGTAAACACAATTGATAGGCTGGGTGGCGCTTTTCACCTAAATAGGTGCGTTTCCATTAGACATTACATTTAGGCTTTCATTAGGTGCTTTTTGAGACGTGCTGAAATGGAAGTTCTTCGCAAAATTTTAATGGAAACACTTTTTTTCCGCATTTCCTACTAGTAATGTGACTCCGCCCGGTCACGGACAAAAGGAAGTAGGAAGTACAGGGCAACTCGTGTTTGTGTCCGAAATAATTGCTTCCCAAGGCACAACAAGATAAAGCACAAAGTGGTTTTAACATAGAGATCATTGGCTCAGCGAGAAGCCACAACGGTGGCCAGTCCGCCACGTTCTAAAATGTTATATTGAACTGCTGCAAGTCCAACAACAAACATCCCCAAAGCGATCAAAACATTGCAAAAAAAAAAAACACACAAAAAATTTGCATTTATGTATGTAAAACGTTACTAACAATAGTAGCAAATTTAAATTCAGCTCAACTTTATTTTGAAAGCACTTAAAAAAAATCGCTGCAATGAAAACTGCTGTAGCCTACATGAAATACAAATCAAACATACGAAAACAATTAAAACATTAAATTAACAACATACAAACAGTAAACACTATCACATTCCAAAGCTATGTCCACACTCGTGTGGACCTAAAAGCCAGCAGATGTCGCTGTTTGACTTGCTGCCCACGCCACTACGGTTTCCAGGCATCATAAACAAAGACTTCTTAAATCTCCCTGCATCTATCTATAATATTTTTTCTAATAGAATTTGAGATATATTTAAAATCCCTAATTTATTCTCGTGACGTTGCATGATGCGACCGCCTATATGAACTGCGAGAGTCGAGGCGGGACATTACGAAAACTACACCTAAGAAGCAAATCGCTCTTCAATGGAAACGCCTACAAGGCAAAATTGTACTTTATCGAAATAGAGAAAATTCGCTTTTATTTTGATGTTGGTTTTCCACAACAACAAGCCTCGATCACTCTATATCAGCAAAAAATCCATCACCGTAACTGCCATGTTTCTAATCACTCCAGGACGAAGCAGTCGATGAGACAAGATTTGAGTGAATCAGGCTTTAGCCTCGCCCACTAACTGATGGGCGAGTTTGACAGATAAATAAATTCACGAAACACCGCAACACAGTGACCATGAAATAATTAAATAGAGAAATAATAATAATTTTTTGACATGAATCTCTATTTCATCCAGTGTGTGCGATCATCACTGACTTACCCCTGACAGCATTCTGTGACACAAGTTCTGGTCCGGTGTTGGATGAGAGGACAATAGTCCAGCAAGCTGGCTGGTGTCACGGAAATTTTCTTCTAAAAACAATTTTTTGTTCAAAAGAGTGATACATTTGCATCACATTACGCCTTTCTGAAAAAAGTCAGACGCCATTACCGAGGCAGCCCCCCACTTGTTCCCCCCGGCGGACGAGGTCGACGATGATGCAATCTCCATTGCGGCCTCTGGAGCCTGTTTCCAAGAGGCTGAGGACGAAGGTGATGTGGGAGACTGTGTCCGTAGCCCCGACGTCTCCTCAGTCACATAGCAGTTTTCAGCTGGCGTGGACGTGGCGCGGAAGGTTATGCTCAGCGCCTTCAAACGTCTCGGGTTGGACACGTCGGTGTTTTCTCAGCCTCCTGCCGAATGTGGCCTCTCTCCGATGGACCACTCAGAGGCCTTTTGGGTCCCTGAATCTCGTCTGTTCTTGACTGATCTTCAGGCCTGCTGGCTTAACCTGAGTGTTTTCCCTCGGCTTCCTGCGGATGGACGTGTGCTGACTAATATGCGGTTCCCTGCTCCTATCGGGCTGGGACATATGCCTAAGGTGGAGTATTCTGTTGCTTCACTGATCGTCTCTGCGGAGGAAGCCTTGAGAGAGGATGCCAGGTGCCCTGACAGTCAGTGGCGCCTGACGGATGAACTGGTAACCAGATCATATAACACAGCGGCAGTTGTGGCGCGCCTGGCCAATGCACAGGCTCATCTCCTGCTGGCTCTTTCGGCCGCTAATGCGGCCGGCGAAGTGGAGGAGGTCTCAGCGTTTTGTAGTATGGCTTTGAGAGATTTGTCCCTCCTTGCTCGGGAACAAGGCCGGTGTATGTCTTTGCTCACCCAGGCACGCCGACAGATCTGGCTGACTCAGTCTCCCTTGCGGGAGGCCTCCCGGAGGGAACTGCGACGCCTCCCGGTGGTTCCGGGCCAGCTTTTCAGCTCGGCCGCGACAGGAGCACTTGAGTGTACGGTGCATGCCAATGACTCGAAGCAGAAGTTGCTAGCCTTACCAGGCCGTTTGTCCCTGCAAGCCCTTGGCGCACGGCGGCTGTGCCAGCCGCCCCTTTGCCGCGGGCTGGACAGACTTTTCGTCATCCAGGGGGTTCCGGGGCTCGTCGGCCCTCGCGGAGACAGGGGACAGATGCCCGTGGGGACCATCCCTCTGAGCGAGGCCAACCCAGTCGTTCCCGGCCTGCACGCACTGTACACCATCCCTCCCGGAATCCGAAATCCGGGAGGGCTAGGGATTGAGCCCGTGGGGCCGGCAGTCGGTTACTTTTCCTGTCGGCAGCTCAGTTGCTGGGCTGCCCTCGCCTCGGACCCATGGGTGGTTTCAACCTTAACTCATGGGTACAGGATTCAATTCCGACGCCGGCCCCCTCTCTCCAACCGGGTCAGAGAAACGGTCATCAGCGACCCGGTGAGGGCACTGGCTCTGGATCAGGAGCTAGAGGCCCTCCTAGCCAAGTCCGCTATCGAGGCAGTGGATCCCTTGGCTCATCCAGGGGGATTCTACTCCCCCTACTTCCTCATCCCAAAAAAGACAGGCGGATTCCGCCCTATCCTGGATCTGAGGGGGCTCAACCGTTATCTCAAGGTGCTACCTTTCCGAATGCTCACTACGTCGGCCGTGTTGAGGACGGTCGCCCGGGGAGAATGGTTCACCTGAAGGATGCTTATTTCCACGTCCCTGTGGCCCATCAGCACAGGAAGTTCCTCCGCTTTGCCTACAGGGGTCGCAACTGGCAGTTCAGAGTGCTCCCATTCGGTCTATCACTCTCTCCCAGGATGTTCACGCGGGTGGTGAAGGCAGCCCTTGTACCCCTGCAGTCGCGGGGGATGACAGTGCTCCCGTATCTGGACGACTGGCTGATATGCGCACCGTCCAGGGCTCAAGCACTCCGAGATACGAGCGTGCTTCTGGAACACTTGGTCGATCTCGGCCTCAAGGCAACCGGGAGAAGTCCTCTCTTGTTCCGTCCCAGAGGACTTTGTTCATAGGGATGTTGTTAGACACCACCTCCATGACAGCTCGGCCTTCACCACAGAGGGTGGACGATGTGCTGCGCCTCGTCTCTCTCTTCCGGGCCAACGTGAAGCTGCCGTACGTCCAGTTTCTGCGGCTTCTGGGAAAATTGAAATCCCTGAGGGCCCTGGTGCCACTGGGCCTGCTGTCTCTGCGGCGATTACAACGGTGGCTGAACAGTTTCCGCCTCAATCCCCTGCGGGACCGTCAAACGTGTCTTCGTATGGCCAGGCAGTTTGTCGTTGCTCTAGCGCCGTGGCGGCGCAGGTCAGTTCTGGCTGCGGGAGTTCCGCTGGGAGTGGTACCAACACGCCGCGAAGTGGTCACCACCGATGCCAGTTTGAGTGGCTGGGGTGCAGTTTGGCAACACAGAACTGCGCAGGGTCAGTGGTCTGCTGCGGACAGCTCGCTTCACATCAATGTGCTGGAACTGCAAGCGGTGCATCTGGCCCTCATTCACTTTTTGCCAGATGTGGCGGAGAGACACGTTCTGGTGCGGTCGGACAACACCTCCACTGTGTATCACATCAATCATCAGGGAGGGACGAGGTCAGCCGAGTTACTTCGGTCCGCACAACGTCTTCTCAAGTGGGCTGCTCACAGCCTTGCCAGCCTGCGGGCGGTGTTTCTCCCAGGCATTGCCAACCAGTCGGCGGACGCTTTGTCCGCCATCGTCCGCCTCAGGGAAAGTGGCGTCTCCACCCGGAAGTGGTCGACGAAGTTTGGAGGCGCTTCGGCAGAGAGGCAGTCGACCTTTTTTTTTTTTTTTTTTTTTTTTTGCCCTATGTGTATATTTACAAAGTGTATAGTGCAAGCTAGTGAAGTGAGTAAGAGGAGCGACCAGCGGGGCCTCACCCAACCCGGCGGGTGTAGGTGGCACGCCCGCCCGACCACAGGGGACGGCGTCAAGAAAATTGACTAATTAGCATGCAGTAACACCAAGTGTTGATGCTTAGTGCCCACTAGAAATAGATCTTAAGGAGTTATTGAGTATAGTGTCGTATAGTGTGGTATGCTCGAGCCCACTAGCAGCAACTAGGTTCCTGACTATATAAAAATAACAACAATCAGATACAAAATACCAAATACAGAAAGAAAAAAAAAAAAAAAAAAAAAAAAAAAAAAAAAAGAGAGGCAGTCGACCTGTTTGCCTCCGAGGAGTCTACTCACTGCCCCCTCTCGTTTTCTCTGAGGGAGAGGAGCAGCCCACTAGGCCAGGATGCGTTTGCACACCCTTGGCCGAGAGGTCTCCTGTATGCTTTTCCTCCTCTCCCCCTCGTTCACCTGACTCTTCAAAGGGTCCTTCAGGAGGGTCACATGATGTTGCTGGTGGCCCCCTTTTGGCCGGCCCAGACGTGGTTTCTTTCCTCTTCTCAGCCGTCTTTGCTCATCTGACCCACGACCTCCAGTAATGCTTGTCACTCAGAACCCTCGTGTTGGTTTGCGCGAGAAAGGTTCTAGAGCATGTGTTTTGGCGACGTTCCCTTTTATATACGGTGCGACGTCAGCCGGAACCACGTACGAGCATTTTTGTAATTCTTACTCGATGACACTGTCGCGACAAGGGGAATTCCGTGCTGGTTACAGCACCGCCACCTGGCGGTCGTTCGGGACTCATAGAACCGTAGTTACATTCGTAACTTTCGTTCTGACACGATAGCGAGTGGCACCGTACTTCCTACTTCCTGTCATCCTAAAATGTTGTTGTTCCCATGCAGAAGCTGGGTAAAAGGCGGGTTACAAATTGTTAAAAGTTTCTGATGTTTTCTGCTAAATTAACCAGACATGGCAGGACAGGATTTCAAGCTCTCCTCTCCTTCAACTTTTCGAAGGCGGCTCGCTCGATTACACCTCTCTCTCTTTTATGCTCATGACGTGCAGTAGCCGATACAAATCACTTCAGCATGTAAAACTAAAATACAAACCCGAAATTAATAATTCTCAAAACAAATAGTAATTGCAAGTTTAATAAAAAAAATACACATAAACGTGTTACAGTCCTTTCCTCCGTGACCGGGTGGGTGTCACATGACTACTAATGCGCAAAAAGTGTTTCCATTACACTTTTGCGAAATACTTCCTGTTCGATATGTCTCAAAAACCACCTCATGAGAGCGCAAAAACAATTTTTGCGATATACTTCTTGTTCGATACGTCTCAAAAACCACCTCATGAGAGCGCAAAAACCTTTTTGCGATATTTGAGAGTTTTTTCGCAAATCCGGTGTTTCCATTACCAGCTTACTTTTGCGAAACGTGCCTTTTGCGCAAAACTGTGGGTAATGGAAACACACCTATTGTCCCCGATGTCCACGCGATGTTGTAGAGGTGTGTCAACCATGACAGCCCCACAACATCCAGTCTTTAGGAACTCCGGGCGGATCTCACCCACCCCCGGGGCCCTGCCACCGAGGATAACCACCTCAGTGACTTCGACCCCAGAGATAGAAGAGCCCAGCTCAGAGTCCCCAGACTCTGCTTCCTCAAAGGAAGACGTGTCGGTGGAATTGAGGAGGTCTTCGAAGTATTCCGCCCACCGATTCACGACGTCCCGAGTCGAGGTCAGCAGCACACCATCGCCACTATACACAGTGTTAATGGTGCACTGCTTTCCTCTCCTGAGACGCCGGATGGTGGACCAAATTTTTCTCGAAGCCGTCCGGAAGTCGTTTTCCATGGCCTCGCCGAACTCCTCCCATGTCCGAGTTTTTGCGTCAGCAACCGCCGAAGCCGCGTTCCGCTTGGCCAGCCAGTACCCATCAGCTGCCTCCGGAGTACCACAGGCCAAAAAGGCCCGATAGGACTCCTTCTTCAGCTTGACGGCATCCCTTACCGCTGGTGTCCACCAGCGGATTCGAGGATTGCCGCCACGACAGGCACCAACAACCTTAGCGCCACAGCTCCGATCGGCCGCCTCAACAATGGAGGCGCGGAACATGGCCCATTCGGACTCAATGTCCCCCGCCTCCCCCGGGACAAGGGAGAAGCTCCGCCGGAGGTGGGCGTTGAAACTCTTTCTGACAGGGGATTCCGCCAGACGTTCCCAGCAGACCCTCACAATACGTTTGGGTCTGCCAGGTCGGACCGGCATCTTCCCCCACCAACGGAGCCAACACACCACCAGGTGGTGATCAGTTGACAGCTCCGCCCCTCTCTTCACCCGAGTGTCCGAAACATGTGGCCGCAAATCCGACGACACGACTACAAAGTCGATCATCGAACTGCGGCCTAGGGTGTCCTGGTGCCAAGTGCACATATGGACACCCTTATGTTTGAACATGGTTACGGTACATTAAAATAAAAAGCCCACTTTAATTTTGAATTAGGATAATTTGAAAATAATTGTATGGTCATGATGCTATATTGTTTACATTGTTTTAAGTTTGTTGTTGTTGTTGTTTTGTTTTGTTTTCTTTTTTCTCCTTTTTTCTTTTTTTTAGATGGGAATTATTTGTTTTTCTGGAGAGATGAATGATGGCATGCATCATGCATATTTATGCATGTGTGAATTGTACCCATCTGCTAGCGTGAAAAGTTATAAATTATATATATATATATATATATATATATATATATATACATACATACATACATACATACATACATATATATATATATATATATATATATATATATATATATATATATATATATATATATATATATATATATATTAGTGCTGTCAAACAATTAAAATTTTTAATCTGATTAATCACACTTTTTAATTTTGATTAATCACTATTAATCAGCTAAATTACTTGCGTATTCGCGTAATATAAAATAAATACAAAATACCGAAATATTTTGACATTAACGCATTTTATTATCTGAATGTCATTTGCAAACATTGATTAAATGCATGTACAGAATTGCATGCATGCGTATATTGCTCAAAATGAAACAGCATCATATTAATTGGGTGCAATTCAACAATTATTAATTAAACACAAATTACTTTTGTTTTATCTAAAGTCCCGTCAGGGTGTTTTTTAAAACGAAATTTACCACCGAGCACACCAACAGGACGTGATTAATGCGACATTTTTCTGTGATTAATTAATCTATTAACGCTTTAACTTTGACAGCTCTAACACATACATAAATATATATGTATGTATATATATATATATATATATATGTTGGTTACAATGCCTTTGCATTACTAATAGGTTAAATATAGATATTCTAAAAGCTAAAAATAATAATAATAATAATAATAATAATAGCCATTGTGTACTGTTCCTTGGAGGTTTTTACTGTGTATGACATTGGGTAGTACTTTTATTCATGTTTCTCATGTCAATTTAGCCTTCTTTTTTTTTTCTTACAGTACATATATGTACTGATGTACTTTATCTAATGCCGGCTTTATTACAGCTGTAAATAAATCTCAATTAACGCAATACAACATATCAAAGAGTGCAATTTAGGGATATTATATAAATCCAAGTCATGCCAATATGTAATTTTATGATCTACAGTAGTACTTCATGTGCTATGTATGAATGTTTCTGTTCTAATAATCATTGCATACTTTAACTGGCATGCCTTTGACTTGAGTGTATAAGTGGCAAATTAGATCAAGAGATTAATTGTCTTAAGGGAAAACGTGTTCATTTTATTGATGGGTGGCAAAATTATACGCTTATGTAAACTGTTTGTTGTGAGACCTTTTATTAAACAAAATTGAAGTCCATGGTCATAAAAAGAGAATTATAGACTATGTGATTATCCAATTGCGAAATGGTTAGAGTGCTGGCTGGAACATCTTACCGAGAGGAATCTTCTCCAACAGGTACATGTAGCTCGCAAAGAAGTCGCTCCTCATTGTATGGTGCAAATGGAAGGACAAGCTGTGGCGACACATTGTGTCATCTGTCTGTTTCCAGCGATCCCGAAATGCTTGGTGAGCTCCCTTGTACTCAAAGTTGGCTGACGAGTTGATACCGCCTTCAAGTGAAATCTCCATTTGAATGTAAGTGGCCTTGTTCCACTTAAAATATCCAGTTGATTGGTTCCAGTGGTAGAGAATGAGGCGAGAGAGAGTGTCGCGATGCCTGTTTGGACGCTATTCCTTCAGCTGTTGCTTTAACTGCCAAGATGAATGTGATGAACGCGTATCCCGTCGATGATCAAACCAATCAGTCATGCAAGTTTATCTTGCAGCAGCGCTGAGATCAGCATTGCATATGATATCTTACCGATCACTCAATTCGTGCTCCGGCATAAGACTGAGAAACGTTCTGTCTGAAGACAAATAAGTTGAACAGAGGTGAGTGAATTTTAGACTCTGAAATTCCAGAGAGTCCAAAAGGTCATAACACAACCCCTTGCTGCCATGTAATGTAGCTCCTAAAATTGGCACACGTCTCATGTCTTAGGACGCCCCCGTTTTTATCTGGAACAGCTTGGAAGATTTATCATAGAAGAAAAATGACTTAGACTTAAAGTCTAAAATCAATAATCCATGCCCACGAGTAATCCTTGTGAACAACATCCCAAATGGCAAGATAAATGTATTTTATTTCTTTACGAGGTCAGGATTTCATGGCCTTAAAAGGTGCACGATGCAAGATTAGACTCAAATTTGAGTGTTAAAATAACCATATTTTTCACCCGCACATGTTTTAAGTAAGAATTGTATAATGGACAAGAGGCACGACTGTGGCACAATGACTGTTGCCCCTATTTTTCTGTAAAAGGAAAAAATGTTGGAGCGTTCGGGCCGGAAACTTTAGCTTTTGCTCTGAGCATGACGTCATGTGCGTGCACACTATTGTCCCTGTTAGCTCTCGCGATTGTTCACGCAACTTCACGGACAGGACAGCTAATTCAAACTGGATTTAAAGAGACCTGCACCCGATACGTCTCAATCCCTTATGGAGACTCCACGGAAGACAAAGAGAAGTAAAAAAACTTTCAGACCAGTGTCACGGGAGGACGCGGATAAATATAGGAGCAGTGTTTGTCAGGTGGAGAGAGCTAAGAGCTATCCTGGGGATGAAACGGGACCCACAGCTTGCTGACTTTTTGCTAAAAAGGTAAGACTTCGTAACGAAAATACAATAGGGCCCATTTATGATTAGCAGTGCAGAATAAAACTACTGCACGGTTGCTTACTAATGTCTCCGCACTTGGGCATATTAGCAACGTATTGCTATCCTCAATGTCATTGGATTCACGGGATGCACTATTTACGTTTGGAAGTTTGTAATTACGTAAGCTTTTGTCACTCAAAATGAGTTTAACATACAAAGTAACTTGAAGATTAATACGTTTCTTGCCTCTGTAGACATTATTAAGCCTGTGAAAAAGGCGTTGTGCTCCGTGTTTACGTTTGTTCAATTAAATTCGAGGTTTGCTTGTGCCCGAAAAGTCGCGCATGCTCCTGGGCGTGTGCACGTCACTGGGGTCCATTCCACCTTTCGCCAGAGGTAGCGCAAATGTGCAAAAACTCTGACTCTTGCATCGTGCCCCTTTAACAGATACATAAAATTCTGATGTATTTCCTTTTGAGCAAGAAAACTTCAACTAAAGTTTATATTCAAAATAATATTAATAATGATTAGCCTTTCTGTATACGTCTATGCAATACGCGTTCTAAATGTAGCCATGCTGAAAAAATATCACCTGTGCTGTATAGGGACAAATGTTTTTTCCAGCGTGTATTACAAGGAGTCACTGTCACGGGCGCATATGGTACTGGGGAGGGAGGGACACGTCCCCCTCAGTTTCATGAAGACCATGATCCGTCACCTCCACTTTCAAAGGGTTTTTGCTTGACGGGGGTGCGCCTGCGAGCACACGTTTTGCTGCCTTCATCAACCACAGCGCGGCTTTTCCCCACTGTGGTCGATATTCTTCCAGGCTATAGAAGGCAGTGAAGAGCATCTACGGCATATGAACAACACTTCACCCTATTAGAAGTAGAAACAATTTTATTTATTAATGTTTTTTCAATAAACTAACAACTTCAGCAAATTGGGGTGAATGGTCTGCATGTCATCCATCCATCCATCCATCCATCCATCCATCCATCCATCCAAACATCCATCCATCCATCCATCCATCCAAACATCCATCCATCCATCCTCTAACGCTTATCCAAGGTCGGGTCGCGGGGGCAGCTGCTTCTCTTCTCCCTCTCCCCAGCCACTTCAACCAGCTCCTCTGGCGGGATCCCAAGGCGTTCCCAGGCCAGCCGAGAGACATAGCCTGTGTCCAAATTCACAAGGCTGGGTCCTCTGAAGGCCAAATGGGCTCTTTGCACAAATCCACTGCTTCCTGAACTCAACACCATTCCTTCATTTCCTGTCTTTCATGAGTGGACAAACTGATTAATTCAGGTGTGCCTGATCTCAGTAACTACAACGACATTGGCCAGACACACCTGGATTAATCAGTTTGTCCACTCATGAAAGACAGGAAACAAAGGTGTGGTATTGAGTTCAGGAAGTAGTCGAGCTGTGCAAAGAGAGCCCATTTGTCGGCTGCATGACGTCACTCCCGGCGCGACTTGACAACACATGCAGACTTACACATGAATGGAGTGTCATTCAATGCACTACCGACAAGCAACATATATATATATATATACATACACAGTGGTACCTCTACTTACGAAATTAATTGGTTCTGGAAGAAAGTTCTTTAGTAGAAAATGTAAGTAGAGACGCATTTTCCATGTAAATCCCCTAATCCGTTCCAAGCCTCCCAGAATTCAGACATAAATGTTTTATAAAGCATAAAAATTGCATCAAAACATGTAACAAATACCTGTTACAATTAGATTATTGCACAACAAATGAGAGTTGTGCGTAATGTAAAAAACAAAGAATAGAGTAAAGAATAAAAATGATGCTCATTTACCTTTTTAACTGCTGTCCTCATCATTTTTTGCCCTCTTTGGTTCATATTCTCCTCTCTCAGAAGTGTTTTTTTTTTTTTTGCCTGGTGTTTTGTAAAGAACTGATCCAAGGATGGTTGCTTTTTTTTTTTTTTTTTAAACAAAAAACAAAAAACAATCCTTCGGAAATGTCTAAGGCAAACATCATCTTATAGTGAGCAAACACCCGACTGGTGAACACTTTTTCTGGGCGATTCTTTTAAACAAATTCTGAAACGGTATGGCGAGGAATCTCTTTTTTCCAAAAAAAAGGCCCGTCTCGTCGCAATTAAAAACTAACTGTGCCTTCATCAATCACCAATTGTTTGAATTTTTGCACAAATTCGTTGGCCGTTAGTTCATACGTTTACGAAAGACTATCGGAACACCTCATGGGCTGCGCGATGAATGATGAGGACGCTGTATAGACACCGATCTAGTATATGCTCATAGATACCTATGGTAGAGGTTCCTCTTAGCCAATGGGATGCCAGAAACATGCACAAACACCGATCTAGTATATGCTCATACCTATGGTAGAAAGTTCCTCTTAGCCAATGGGATGCCAGAACGATGCACAAACACCGATCTAGTATTTACGCTCATAGGTACCTATGGTAGGAAATAGCTATAGCCGAAAGTATGTTGCGTTCGGTAATGTATTTTTACCTTTCGTATCTAGAAATTTCTTTCGTAACAAGAGGCAATATTTTCCCGTTGAGGCGTTTCGTAACTCGAAATTTTCGTTTGAAGAGTCGTTCGTAAGTAGAGGTTCCACTGTATATGTATATATTAGAGGTGTGAGTCAATTAAAATTTTTAATTAATCACATGACTTTAATAATTAACTGACGATTAATCGCACATTAATCGCAAATTTTATATCTCAATGCATATCTAAATTTACAATAAAATATTAAACTTTTTTCCGCCTAATTTAAATATGGTTTTATTTTTTTAGTCATTGATAGAGTAATTTCATAACAATTCAATAACAAAAAAAAGTTTAAAAATCCATTGATAGAGTAATTTCATAACAATTCAATTAAAATAAGTTTAAAAAAACATAAAATATGTACTGTACTGTAAAACCAAACCAAAGTGTGACTGATTTGAGTTGGTCATTTTTCTGTCACTACAACATGGCACCCCTCCGTGAGCCGGCACCTTACCGTGGTGGAGGGGTTTGCCTGTCCCAATGATCCTAGGAGCTATGTTGTCCCCTTTATGCCCCTGGCAGGGTCACCCATGGCAAACAGGTCCTAGGTGAGGGGCCAGACTAAGCACGACTCAAAAACCCCTTATGATGTATAAAATTATTGGAAACATGTTTCCCTTTCCCGGACGCGGGTCACCGGGGCCCCCCTCTGGAACCAGGCCTGGAGGCGGGGCTCGTTGGCGAGCGCCTGGTGTCCGGGCCTGCACCCATGGGTCCCGGCCGGGCACAGCCCGAAAAGGCAACGTTGGTCCCCCTTCCCACGGGCTCACCACTTGTGGGAGGGGCCAAAGGGGTCGGGTGCTAAGCAGGCTGGGCGGCAGCCAAGGGGGTGACCTTGGCGGACCGATCCCCGGCTACAGAAGCTGGCTCTCGGGACATGGAATGTCACCTCTCTTGCGGGGAAGGAGCCCGAGCTGGTGTGTGAGGCAGAGAAGTTCCGACTAGATATATTCGGACTCGCCTCCACACACAGCTTGGGCTCTGGTACCAGTCCTCTCGAGAGGGGTTGGACTCTCTTCCACTCTGGAGTTGCCCATGGTGGGAGGCGCAGAGCAGGTGTGGGCATACTTATTGCCCCCCGGCTCGGCGCCTGTACGTTGGGGTTCACCCCGGTAGACAAGAGGGTAGCCTCCCTCCACCTTTGGGTGGGGGGACGGGTTCTGACTGTTGTTTGTGCATATGCACCAAACAGCAGTTCAGAGTACCCACCCTTTTTGGAGTCCTTGGAGGGTGTGCTGGAGAGCGCTCCCCCTGGGGACTCCCTCGTTCTGCTGGGGGACTTCAACGCTCACGTGGGCAATGACAGGTCCTAGTTGATTGGGAGGAACGGCTCCCCCGATTGGAACCCGAGCGGTGTTCTGTTATTGGACTTCTGTGCTCGTCACGGATTGTCCATAACGAACACCATGTTCAAACATATGGGTGTCCATATGTGCACTTGGCACCAGGACACCCTAGGCCGCAGTTCGATGATCGACTTTGTAGTCGTGTCATCGGATTTGCGGCCGCATGTTCTGGACACTATGCTCATCTATCCTCCCGCCCGCCTGTTTCATGGGATCAGTCGAACTGACTATAGAGACTCTAGTCAAGAACGCACAGAACGAGCAGCCAGATCCTCGAGGTGGGTCCCCTAGAACCCTGTTTGTCCCTGATCATGTCCGCCCGCAGGTTCTCAAATGGGCTCATGCCTCTCGCCTCACATGCCACCTGGGAGTGAGGAGAACCCTGTCAGTACTGCATCAGCGATTCTGGTGGCGCACCATGGGGGCTGACACACGGGAATACGTCGCAGCCTGTCCAGTATGTGCTCGCAACAAGAACTCCACCAGACCCAGTGCTGGGTACCTCCGTCCATTGCCGGTCTCCAGTCGTCCTTGGTCCCATATTGCCCTTGATTTTCTCTCCGGTCTTCCCCCATCCCATGGGTATACTGTAATACTTACAATTATTAACAGATTCTCCAAGGCTGCCCACTTTGTCCCTCTGGTCAAGCTCCCCTCAGCCACAGAGACTGCAGACCTTTTAGTTCAGCATGTTTTTCGGCTCCACGGCATACCACATGACATAGTCTCAGACAGAGGTCCTCAGTTTACATCCCTCGTCTGGAAATCCTTCTGTTCAGCCCTGGGCATTTCAGTTAGCCTCTCATCTGTGTACCACCCCCAAACCAATGACCAGTCTGAACGGGCAAACCAGCAACTGGAGACCTCCCTCAGATGTATGTCTCACCACAACCCGTCCACCTGGAGCACCTTTCTCCCCTGGGTCGAATACGCACACAATGCTTTGCCTAACGCCTCCTTAGGTATGTTGCCTTTCCGCTGCTCCTTAGGCTATCAACCTCCCCTGTTTCCTGCCCAAGAAAAGGACCTGGCAGTCCCTTCCGTTCAACCCCACTTGAGTCGCTGTGCCAGGGTCTGGAAACGGGCCCGTGCCTCTCTCCTCCAATCCACAGCTCGTTCAGAGGCACAGGCTAACCGTCGTCGCTTGCCGGCGCCCTCCTACACCGTGGGCCAGAAGGTTTGGCTGAATGCTAAATACCTCCCCTTGAAGGTTAGCTCCCGCAAATTGGCTCCTCGATTCATAGGTCCATATGAAATCGAGAAGATAATCAACCCATGTGCGGTACGACTCAAGTTGGCTTCTTCTCTCCGAATCCATCCGCATTCCACGTATCGCAAGTTAAACCATTTGTTTCTAGTCCATTAGCCCCGCAGTGTCCCGCCCCCACAGGTAGTGGAGGGCGGTCCCGCCTACAAGGTCCGCTGCCTGCTGGATGTCCGTCGCCGGGGGCGTGGATAACAGTACCTGGTGGATTGGGCTGGATACGGCCCGGAGGAACGGTGCTGGATCCCTGGTGGTTGGATCCTCGACAAGTCCCTCATCGCGGACTTGAACCGTCGGCGTGCGCCGGGTGGCGCCCGTAAGGGGGGGGGGTACTGTCAGGGTTCCGGCTCCATGAGCCCTGTTCCCCTCCTCCCTCTGTGTGTGTGTGTGTGTGTGTGTGTGTGTGTGTGTGTGTGTGTGTGTGTGTGTGTGTGTGTGTGTGTGTGTGTGTGTGTGTGTGTGTGTGTGTGTGTGTGTGTGTGTGTGTGATAAGGAAGCTAATTAGGTGGACGAGAAGCAGCTGGAGCAGCAGCCAGGTGGGGATGATTACCTTGCCAGCCTACTTAAACCAGCCCCGGACCACATCTCGGCGCCAGAACGTCTTGAGTAGTGCACCAGTCAGTAGTGTCCAGTTGACTTACTCACTTGTTTGGCTTGCTCTGTAACTATTTGTGTCCCACCTGTCCAGGTCATCTCCACCGGCTCCCGCCTTGCTTGCTCGTCTGCCATCTCGTCTGCCATCCTGCCTGTCATCCTGCCTGCCTGCCTGCCGGCCGGCCTGTTCACCCGCTCACCACCTGTCTCTCTGCTCCTGGCCGTCTTCCACCCTGTAGGCACTCTCCTGATCAAGTTGGCCTGCTTGCCTGCTCCACTCACCTCTGCTCATTAAAGCTACTTGCACCAACCCTACTTGTCTCATCGTACCTGCATTTGGGTCCTCTCTGTGCCCCCTCCCCCATCCTAACAGCGCCTTATAATGTGGTGCGCCTTATAGTGCGGAAAATACGGTACTTTTTCCATGGATACTTCTTTCTTACAGGTTTCCCCATTCTGTCTTACGAACCAAGCAGACAACACTACACATTATTAGGGCCCGAGCAGCGACCGCTGCAAGGTTCCTCTTGTTTTTGTAAGAATTCTTCTTCTTCTTCTTCTTCTTCTCATTCTCCGTAAACGATTTTTGAGGGCCTAACCATTTACGAAAACTCACCAAACTTTGCAATCTCTTCGGGCCCGGCGAAAAATTTGATATTATGAAGTTGTCATAATGCGACTCTATAGCGCCACTGAGCGTAGAAAAATAAAAACCAATCCCGGCCCGTTTTACCTAGAGCTATGAAAATTGGCAGGCACGTGTAGCACCCCGAGCCACACAAAAAAAGTCAGTGGAAGCCATTTCCTAAAATGTACAGGAAGTGAGCTATGAATTTTTGAATGTCCAATTTTGGTCCATTTTGGCACATTCACTGTGGTCATGCTTTTTCCCCCTTTGCAAACATTTTTCATCCAATTGACTTCAAACTTGCCATGTATCATCTCAAGACCTGAGACAACAACTGGGCAAAAAATCTTGACTTTTCGAAATACTATATGACGGGGGCGGGGCATCAAAAATTGCCTTGAAAATTTCATTTGTCCAGAAAGACAAAATGCTTAATAACTCCCATGTACAAGCTCCAAAAAATCTCAAACTTCTCATGCAACTTAATAGTCACGGCCTGAAAACATTTATATGATAAAATTCAGTTATACATATAGCGCCACCTAGTGGTGACAATAAATGTCATATTTTACGTTTTTAGCTACTGTGCCAAGCTCTTTGAAGGGATCCAGTTGAAAATTGGTCAGAAAAGCCTTAAGATGTTGATCATGCCCCACACCGAATATTGTAACTTTTCGCCAAAGGGCGTGGCCGCTACGATGCCGCAAAGTCTGCTAATTTTTCATGGCAATAAAAGCTGCTTTAACTTGACCCAGATAATCCTATCTTCTGAAAATTTCACACAATTGATGAGAGTCCAGCCCTAAAGACATCTACGAACTTATATTTCATCTTACTCATAGCGCCACCTAAAGGCAATTTTTTTTCTTATGATTTTTCTTCAATGTTTTTCTCACGATTTTTCTTCAATGTTTTTCTCCAACCACGTTAACTGGACCTACCTCATATTTGCTCAGATGAGGGTTTCGGCCTTCCTGATGTCACAACACGAAGTTTGTGAGTTTTCGCGAATCGCTGTGGGCGTGGCTAAGCGCTGTTCGCCAAGAAAACAACGGCAATTTTGAGGGCCTAAACTGGCACAGAAACACATGAAACTTGGCACACACATCTGGCCTGGCAAAATGAGCAATATTTTATCATGGATTGTGCTATTTTTAGAAAAATGACTCAATAGCGCCCCCTAGAAATTTTTAACGAAATAGCCCCAGTTGTACGTTTAAGCAAGAGCTACGAACATTTTGAGGTGTATTAGGGAGCCCAAGACCTACAAAAAAAGTCTCTTGGACCCATATGCTAAAATGAACAGGAAGTGAGCTACGAATTTTTGAATGTCCCATTTTTTTACGATTTTAGCACATTTACAGGGGGCATACTTTTGCCCACTTCTCCTACATGTTTCATCCGACTAACTTCAGACTTGACCTGGGCCATGTCAAGACCTGAGCCAACGACACGGGGAAAAATCTTGACTTTTCGAAATACTAAATGAGGACGGGGCATCAAATTTTGTGTTTCGCAATGAAAAAGGATATGCTTAATAACTCCCCGGTACGTGCTTCAAAAAATCCCAAACTTGACATGTATGTTTATAGTCAAGGCCTGAAGGTATCTATGACAAAATTCAGTTAAATATGCAGCACCACCTAGCCCTTGAGGCATAAAAAAAAAATACCCCACTTACGGCATTTTTACAAAAATTGTAAACTCATTCTAAGTGTGATAACTAAGTCATTTATGAATATTCTTTTACTTTCCACCACTCAAAATGTTCACTGGCATCAGACCTATCCAAACATATGAATTTTATTTATTTATTTATTTATTTATTTATTTTTGATAGCCTCTATGGACATTAAAAGCCATATCGTGAATGAAGGATATGCTTAATAACTCCCCGGTACATGCTCCAAAAAAAAATGTATATTTATAGTCAAGGCCTGAAGGTATCTCTATGACAAAATTCATTTATAAATACAGCGCCACCTAGTCCTTTAGCATAAAAAAAAAATCCCCACTTACGATATTTTGTACAAAATTTGTAAACTCATTGTGTGATAACTAAGTCATTTATGAATATTGTTTTACTTTCCATCACTCAAAATATTCACTGGCATCAGACTGATCCAAACATATGTACTTTTTTATTTTGTTTTATTTATTTTTGATAGCCTCTATGGACAATAAAAGCAACATTGTGCAATGCGTACGATGATGTGTGTATACATGTGTAGCGATAATTGGTTCGTCTTTTGGACGAATTAATAATGTAATGTAATAATAATGTTACGGAGGTAAATTGTATTTACCTCGATAACCTCTAGGGGCACCACGTTGGCTTTGCTTTGGGTTAACAGGAGCAAACAACGACCAAAATCCTTTCTTCATCAGTCATTTATAATCTAAAGTCGCCACACTCGATATTCAGTGGTTCGTTGTACTAACAAAAGAATAATAATCCACTCGGAAACACAGATGACTTAGGCGGAAAAGAGTTAATAAAACATGCATTTATTCACGATTGCTACACTACAGAATCAAAACACTGCCTATCTAACTATTCTACCGTCAGAAGAAAAGAAATAAAATAAAGCTAATGAAAATAAGGAAGGAATACGAATGAATAAGGAAACAGGAAAAGAGAAATTTGACCTGCCAGATCTGTGATATGTTTCAACGTAAGTTGCAACAGGGGTACGCCGAGTTGGAAATCAAACGCAGACTTACGAGAATGGGTTTGCGTCGAACGAGCAGAAACGGGCGGTCTTGTGAAAAAGGGGGAAAAATAGTCAATGTTCATTCCAAAAGGCAAGAAAATCAAAAAGGGGCTATTCCACAGGTGAGCAAGGGAGGCGCTCGGCGGCTGACGTAGTTGCGCGGCTGTCCCTTGATTGGTCGGCGACTCGGCGAGATGTTTCTCCGGCGAGGTTGATTCTGCCGGACAGCTGTCCGACTCCAGGTGTTGGAGCTCGGTCCGCTACGTGCCGGCGTACGGGGAAGGCCAGCCGTTGGAGGCGAGCTGGCACCGCGGCGGGGCGCCACCGAATAGCAGGTGAGGTGCGGGGCCGCTTAGGTGCACAACCTTGAGTCCGCCGGCACGTTGCAAGTGTACCCCGGGGCCGCGGAGCTCGCTGCTAGCAGGCAATCATCGATGGTGAAGAAAAAAAAAGGAAAACAAGAAAAAAAAGGGAGTAAAAGAGTCTCTCTTTGGGTTAGCGTTGCAGTTTGCAAATGCTTTGGCGTGGTGTGGAGCGAGTGTCTGCTCTCGTGGCAATGGTTTCTGCCAGGGACAAAAGGGGTCACGTGTTTGGCAAGTTTCTTGGAACAAAGAGTTGGAGCAGGCTGGGAAACTTGCGGGTAGTTGGCCTGAGGATGTTCAGAGAGCGACCGGAAAGAGAGGTTTTGTATCTGACTGTTTTTATTTTTATATAGTCAGGAACCTAGTTGCTGCTAGTGGGCTCGAGCACGTGCACACTATACGACACTATACTCACTAACTCCTTAAGATTTATTTCTAGTGGGCACTAAGCATCAACACTTGGTGTTACTGCATGCTAATTAGTAAATTTTCTTGACGCCGTCCCCCGTGGTCGGGCGGGGGTAGCTCTGCCCCCCCCCCCCCTCCGTTGTCTGCTCGGTAGCGGTTGCGTCTTGGTCGCTCCCTGGGCCCCCTGTGGGGTGCGGTGTTGGGGTGCTTTCCCTGGTGCCCGGGGCGGTGCCGTCCCGGCGCGGTCCGCTGCTCCGTGCCCGGCGGAGCGGTTCGGGGCGGGTGGGCCTCTGGTGTGCCCCGTAGTTCCCTCTCCCCTCCCCCTTCCTCCCCCCCGTCGCCTCTCCCTCCTCGCCTCCCCACGCCCATCCTCCTCTGCCTCCCGGTCCCTTTTCCCTTGTCGCCCTCCCTCCCCCCCTCCTGCCCTGCAGCCGCCCTTTTGCCTTCTTGTCGTTTCCTCTCCGCTTCCCCCTCCCACCTTCCCTGTCTGCCCCCCGCTCCCCCTCCCTCTCCCTGGGCCTGGGGCTCCCTCCCCGGCCCGGTCCTCCGGGGGCCGGGCGGGGGTTTGAGGCCTGCCCCGCTCCGGTAGAACTCCTGGCACCCCGGACGGGCTCCGGTGGCCGGTGGGCTGTTCAGTAGCCCTGCTGCGCTGGCCCTGTCCGCCTATCGTGGTGCCAGATGGGTGGGGTGGGGTGGGGGGCGGGTGGGTGCTGGGGGGCGGGCGTGCCACCTACACCTGCCGGGTTGGGTGAGGCCCCGCTGGTCGCTCCTCTTACTCACTTCACTAGTTTTGCACTATACACTTTGTAAATATACACATAGGGCACACAACACATTTCTTGGTGGGGTGGGGAAGGGTGGAAACACCGTCTTCTTCCGCGGGGTTTGCGGGGGGGTTGGTGGTCGTCGGGGGGGGGGGGCGGCTTGTTTGGTGGGGGGTGGAGGTATGGGTGGGTGGGGGCTTGGGTGTTGGGGGTCGGGGTGTGTTCGGGGGTTTGGGGGCCGGGGGTGGCGGGGCCTGGGTCGTGGCGGGTGGCGGGTTTGGGTGGCGTGCGGGGGGGTCGTGGGGGGATGGGGGCTGGGGACCGGTGGGGTGCTGTGGGGGCCCGCCGGGCCTCGTTCTGCGGCCTTGGGCTCGGGGGTGTGGGCCGGGGCTGGGGCGGGGGTGTTCCGGGCGTCTGGGGATGCCGGGATGCGGCGTCTTGCCGACCGGTGTCCGCTCGGGTGGCTTGGGGGTGGCCTTGGTGCTGCCGCGGCTCACACACTCACACACAAAAAAAAAAAAAAAAAAAAAAAAAAAAAGCAATGATGATAAGACGTTGAATCGGTAAGACTACTGAATGAACAATTCTGAGCTCTTTATTGAAGGAAAAAAAAAAAAAGGAAAGAGAGGTTGGAAGAGAGATGTTGGAAGCGAGAGAGCGAGGGGGTCCCCTGTCTTTTTAATGTCTATGGGCGGGGCTTCAGTAGGTGGTGGCACACCTTTTCCGTTCGCTCACGCAGACTTAAAAAAAAACAAATTATTAAAGGGATTAATAATTTGGCATTAAATTTGGTCAGTCTGGCAAATCAGTTTTCCCACACAACCCGTTTAACACACGTCGTAATTAATGCATCATAAACTAACTTGTGAGGTAATTTCTACTTGTCTAATCTGACTGAACTGAAAGATATTGATTACCTTTCATTCCTTATGGAGTACAAATGAAATAGGACGTTCATACACGCAAAGACATAACATGAATCATTCGTAGTTCAGTTATCTGTCAAGAATTATCATGGTATAAATGTGTAAAATGTGGTTACTTGTATGAATTGTCACTAAGGATAGTTCCAAGTTTCACCACTTGACGGTGCTGTTGCTCCATCTCGACGTTCCAGGAGTGCCCCCTGGAGGGGTGCAACGCCAGAATATCCTTTGTGATTGATAAGAGGTCATGAACATTCCCTTGATCAGTCGTTTGCCTATTCCAAATCATTGAAGGCGTTTTCTCTGGCACCGGGAAGCCGGGCTTGAATACACTCCTTCGGCAGATGCATAATTTGCTTTGTCACCTGGTCAGCGGCTTCAAAAGAGCTTTGTTGGTGGTTGGGTGACCACCTGCAGAGCTCACCAAGCTTAGATCCTGTCTGGGCTGTGGAATGTTTATGCAACTGCAGAGAGTTTGCTTTAGAAGAAGCAAACAAAAAAAAAAATTAGAGGGTGGATGGGCCATAGGCCATAGTTGTTACAGACCTCCCTTCGTCAAGAGGGATGAATCTTCAGGATGTCCAGGTTGACGGGTCCAGATGATGCGGGGCCAGGGTCCAGGCCACGGTCAGACGGCCGGAGTCCCAGCCACGCTCTGCTGCGACACTCAAGACATACCACTGGTGCAACTTTTCCCTAACCTCTGCCGGGTTATGTGTATGCAGGGTATGTCTGTGTGTTTTCAAGGGGTCTCTATGTGTATTCAGTTAACAGTGTGTGTCTAACTTGGTACTGTGTTAGCTCACTGAGGGACTCGGGTCCCAAAACAGGCGCGGGCCTGGGAAAGACGCAAGATGCGAAATTCCAAACAAAAGAAAAGGAAGAAGACTTTTCCTAAGGCTATAAGGCTAGTATCATATTATGAGTAACTAGGGAAAACGAACAGCAAATTAAAGAAAAGAGAGAGAACGAGGAAGGGGACTTTCACCTTCTAAAACTCAAAAACCCGGGATTATACTCAGGCCATAACTCTCTTATAAAGATGGGGAGGTTGTCTCAGGCACCTGCGTGTCGAGGCAAGTCTCCACCCTTGGGGGTGCTCGTCAAAAAAAAAAAATAAGTCTTAGGTCGGTTAGCGCGACACTGTCGTTGCTAGGTTCTTAGCTATCGCATCTTCCTATAGCGTAATTAAACACCCAAAAAGTCGTGCACTATCCAAGAGTAATTGAAGGAAAAGAGCAAAAAAAAAAGGGAAGAGGGGAGAAAAAGAAAAGAAGGAAAAAAAAAATCAGAGTATCCTCGGCAGTCACTCTAGACTAAGGGAAGGAAGACAAAGGGCTTTATTAGATTAGCGAGACTCACTAAAACTTTAAATAGAGTACTCTGACCTACTTTTGAAGGCCTTAAGTACGGGGGAGCTTTTTATAGCTAGCAAAATAAACTGATTTCACGCAGCATACAATTCATAAGTATTATAACACCTTGAGTGTACATAATCTTTTGAATTCGAGTTACAAATCGTTTTATAGTTGTCTAGTCTGGTTTTACATAATGCTATCGGTGTTACAGCTAGGACCGCGTCCTTAAGTGTTGCACCAAGCGTCTGCAAATAAGTAGAAAAACACAGTATGCTAACTTCTCACGATCATTCGTAAGCAATCCTGGTTATTCAATCAAGGCAATTTTCGCTGCAAGTCCGGGTTCAACCGTTTCTGGCCGACTCACCACGGCGGTCATACACAATATCAGGGTCGTCATCATATCACACCATCCTCTAGTAACCATCAAAGACAAGCAAATTAGCGTCGCTCGGTGTGGTGTCACTTAGGGGTTCGGTAGGTGCAGCGGGGTGTTGACGCCCCTTTTGCACGTCTGATACTTTTAAACATCGTAGTCAGCTAGGTCGGTTGACGGAGTTTGGCGCGTCTGTCGAGGGTGTCGGTTGGGCCGCTGACTCGGAATCGGCTGGTGACCCCCCTTTGTCAGTTTCGCGCGCATGCTGGTCCTGAGATTCGCTCGATCGCGTTCCCAGACGTTCAAAACCGCAGTGACTCTTAATCTGGTTTCGGTGGACCCACCTCAGTTGGTCCCCCTGACGTCCTTTATTCATCCTAATTTGATTGGCGATGGGTGACAGTTTGTCGACAATTTCGTATGGTCCTGCCCACCGGGGAAGAAATTTCCGGGCGATGCCCCTCTGGGCACGCGGAGTATTAGCATTTGGTTGCGCGAACAAGTAGTACCATACTCGATCACCTATTTCGAATTCGGTTCGTGAGGCTTTCCTGTCGTAGTAGGTTTTCTGACCTTCTGCACTTTTCATAAGCCGTTGTTGAGCAAATGCAAACGTGGCCCGGAGGTGGGCTTGCAAGTCCTCCACGTACTGGGAGGCCGTGTATGCCGTGGCTAGGTTTGTTTCTCCTGGCTGGTACATCAGGTGCAGGGGGAGCGTCATTCGCCGTCCGGTCATCATTTCAAAGGGGGCCACCCCTGTGGATTTGTGAGGGGTGGCTCGGATCGCCATGAGGATCAGTGGGAGTCGGGTGTCCCAGTCCCGATGGTTGGAAACCACAAACTTTTTCAGCAAATTTATCACGGTGCAATTAGTCCGCTCCACCTGTCCTGATGACTGCGGGTGATGGCTAATGTGGAACTGGGCCTTGATTGGGCATTTGCCAAAGTTGTTGCATTACCTCAGCTGTGAAGTGGGTTCCCCTGTCCGAGTTAACCCGTTAGGGCAACCCAAAACGGGAGAACACGTGGTTCATCAGCAGGCATGCAGTGGTGTGTGCGGTGTCGTTTGGAGCAGGCAGGCATTCTACCCACTTGGTGAATGCGCAAACTACTGTATGAAAATATTTGTTCCCTCTCAGAGATCTGACCAGTGGTCCCACCCAATCAATTTGGAGATCAGACCATGGGAAGGTGACTCCTTTCTGTTGGAGTGGTGCTCGGTGACTCGGGTTTGCTGGCTGAAACTGGCAGCGAACCAGGCATCGTTTGATGTAGGTTGCTCCGTCATTATGCATGCACGGACAGTATGCCACCTGTTGTAGTGCGGTGACAGTGGCCTTGAATCCGCGGTGGCCTGCATAAGGCGCGTCGTGGGCGTATGTTAGCAAGACCCCCCTTTGGCTCCGTGGAACCACCAACCGCAGGGCAGGCGGAGACGCGGAGTCATAAACCAGAAGGCCCTTAATGAGACGCAGCCTTTGCAGCACGGAGAGCAAGTCTTTGAAGTCGCTGTCGTCACTCAACGCGTCAGGCGACACGGAGTTGGCGACAGGATCAGAAAGGTGCTGAATTATTTTGGAAAGCGCGGGGTCGCCGGCTTGTTGGGCGACTAAGTCGGAGGTTCGGACGGGCGGTACGCACGCCACAGGCCCCGTAGGGGTTCGTGTGGGGGCGTCGCGAGCCTCAGCGGTGGCCGCAGCGCGGCGGCGCGTGACAACGTGGACCTCCAGGGTGGTCTGGGTGTTCAGCCAAGCTGTATCAAATGTCCAAGGAGTCCCGTTGAGGGCCCCTTGTTTGGCTAACGTGTCCGTAAGGTCGTTAAAATGTTTGTCAGGTCCTGGGACTTTTGAGTGTCCCCGGACCTTTTTCCAATAGACATGCATATCATTGGAGGAAACCAAATGGTCGCATGTCACAATGAGGTCGCGGTGTTTAACGGGTTTCTTCGCTGACATAAGGAAACCATTTCGGCGCCACACCGGTAGATGACAGGTGAAGGCGAGGCGGGCATAGTTTGAGTCAGTGCAGATAACCAGCACCGTGACACCGTGTTCAACTGCCAATTTGAGTGTAATCAGGATGCCAGCGATTTCCGCATATTGAGAAGAGTGGGGGCCCAATTGGAATTGCAGTGGTTTGCACGGTGTGTCGTCGACCCAAGCGATGCCCACCCCAGCCTGCAGCTGGGTTTGGTGGTGGTAAGAGCAGCCATCCACGTAAGCTGTAGGCATGTCTTTGCAGACATGTTCCTCAAAATAGCGGTGACGCGTGAATTCCGGCATCGGTGCCACGGCGACGTCTGTCGGCGGGGTCGGGGAAGTTGACACACAGTTCTGGCAAATCGCTAGATCGGTGCCCAGCGGTAACTTTGCGTTTTTCGTGTACCGGACTCGAACATAGTAACTTTGGAACGCCATAAGCCAGCCGGCAATGCGCGCGTTCGTTACGACGCCGTCTCGAATACGTTGGTTGTTAAGAAAAGTAACCGGATGAGATGGTTAGTATCAATCGTTACTTTTTGGCATCCAATGTAGTTTGAGAAATGTTTGATTGCCCATACTGTGGAAAGCAGGGCTTTTTCGCAGTCGGAGTATTTCAACTCGGGGCCGTTCAACGTTTTACTGGCGTACGCCACAACGCGTTTATCCTGGTCGTACATTTGGTATAGATCCGCACTCAAACAATGGTCGGAGAATCCTGCTTCCAAGAAAAATTCCTTGTTGCTATTGGGATACGCGAGACAGGGGGCGGAGCCCAGCTTTTGTTTTAGCATATTCATCGCGTTGTTTTGTTCATCACCCCAATCGAAGGGCGTGTCTTTCTTCAGCAGGTTGGTAAGAGGGCGTGCTATGTTAGCAAAGTGCTCGATGAACTGGCGCAAATAGTTGCACACGCCAAGGAAGCTGCGCAGTTTTGGCACATCGGTGAGGGTTTTGATGTCAAGAAGGCCTTGAATACGGCTGGATTGTGGTTCAATCCCGTTCGGCCCGACCAAGATCCCCACCTAGTTGACCTTCGTGCGACACCACTGACCTTTCAGGAGGGACAGTTTGGCGCCTGCAGAAGACAGCTGTCCAAGAACGTGGTCGATTTCCATCAAGTGGTCATCAAAAGAGGAGCTCCTCATCATAATGTCATTGACATAAATGAGGTTGCCTCTGGCGGCGGCGGCAGGGCACGCCTTGTTGAGGAAAATGTTAAATTCGGCTGGCGAGTTGGCATAGCCGAATGGACACCGGTTGAAAGTGTACTGTTTGTTGCCAAAGGTGAATGCCAACTTGTATTGATCCCTGGGGTCTACTGGGATCATCCAGAACCCTGAAGCCACATCAATGGTGGTGAAGAATTTGGCATCTCAAACCTTGGGAAGTTCCTGTTCAAGTTGTGTCATGGGCCATCGCGAAAGAGGAACCTGTTGGTTCAGTTTGCGATAGTCAATGGTTGGTCTCCATGTGCCGTTTGGCTTCAAGACTGGCCACAATGGAGCCAAATAGGTGCTGTTACAGGGGCGAATGATGCCCTTTTCCAGCATGGCGTCGATAGTCTTCTGTACTGGTTCGTAAGAAGCTATCGGAATCTTGTACTGGCGCACGAAAGTTGGAGGAGTGCCGGGCTGAGTCGGGATGCGGACCACATGTAGTGCCGTCAACCCGCAATCCAAGGAGTCCTTGGCAAAAGAGGGTGTGTATTTCATTAACATGGTGCGCAAATGTTCGCGGTCCTGTTCGGACCGGAGCGCGTCGGCGCGGTGCAGGACTTCTTGGAGGTGCGCCTCGAACTCTGGGTACGGTTGAAGGTCCCCATTTGGAGTCGTGGTTGGTTGAGGTGTCTCTGGGTTTCCAGAGGGAATGCTAGAGGGCGCTGGAGGCAACGCGCTCAAGGCATAAATCACCAGTTGTTGGTCTGTCCCCAGGTCCACCCGGACGATGTCTTCATCGTTGGTGGGACCGGCAGGGTTGACCGTAACAAGCTGAGATGGCCTGGTGAGTCTTCGGCCACTGGTGTCTTCAGTCAAGAACAAGTCAGATGGGATGTGTCCAACCACAGGCACCGTTAGAGTGAAGTCGTGGAAGTCGGAACGGATGAGCAGGCCCAGAAGGGTCGCGCTTTTGGTATGCGAACGTCGTACGCAAGGGGGTTGTGAACCAAGATCAGAGTGGTGAGAGAGGCGTCCACGATGGGCGTGGCCTCCAAGAGTAACGACAGGTTCATGAATTCCGATGAAGGTTGAAAGAAAGCGGAGCGAGCATTCAAGACCTGGTTAGCTCGCGCCACCAAGTGAATCGGAATGATGATCGTGGTCGCCGGAGCGATCACTTCATCCTCGTTTAAGACTTCGCAAGCATCTGGGATAGTCTGCCCGGACTTCATGTTTGGAAGGCTGGGAACACAAGCTAGAGGTTCCGAGTTGGTGAGGGACCACAGCACGTTGTTGATGGTGTCCACATGGACGGCAAGACGAACAAGCAAATCTGTACCCACGAAAAGGGCGTGAGGCACGTCCGGGACAACCAAGAAGTAGTGGGTCAGTGAGTGCTGCTTCCACTGAAGGTTTAAGGCGCACACGCCCACTGCAGTTATTGTGAGAGGAGGTTCCGTGTTCAACGGAAACCGGCAAGACTTGGAGACGAAAAGAATGTTCGGGTCGAGATCTCGCAAGTTGTCAGCGAATGCTGCAGAAATGGCTGATTTGTCAGCCCACAAGGCGAGGACAGCGTCAAGAACAGGTGCACCTTGCACGTGGACACCTCCGATGATGCGCGGGGCATCAGGTGGTGGTGGGTCAAGGTCACAAAGGAAGGTGTCATGGCTTCTCAGCCGGTCCTTTGTTGGGGACGCGAGGGGTCCGACCTTGGACTGAGTGGTGTCCCAGCTCTCTGTGGGGGCGTCTGCTTCCCCGTGGGGTGGCTGCGCCCGAGTCACAGTGCAGAGCTGAGCCTGGTCAGGGCCCGAAGGAAATGTCGGCAGGGCCTGCCGCACCTGGGCCCAAATCTGGAGTCTCTGGTAGTCTATGATGGGTTGGAAGCGGAACAACAGGTCTTGGCCAATAAGAAGGGGGACTGACTCAATGGGTCCCACAAAGACTGGATGAATGAATTCCATGGGGCCAACGGACCAGTGTACCATCGCGACAGACTCCAGCTTTATGTTAGTAGGTGAGAAGGCGCTAACGGTAAGTGGGCACCGCTGTAGGTTGTCGACTGTTAGCTTGTGACCCGACGCGGAGTTGTTCGAACACCGTGTTGGACATCACCGTGATGTCTGCGGCGGGATCTACAAGGGCTTCGTAGGTTAGAGCTCGCTCCAGAGTGACGCTCAGATAGAATTTACGAGCTATCCCCCTGGTGGTGAGATCCCCTAAAAGCTGTTGGAACGGTCTCAAATCATCGGTTGATCGCGATACGTGCGGGTCAGCTGTAGTATTTGGATCAACCTGCAGTACCAATATTGTTGAATCAGAAGGCGGTTTAGGAGGTGTCTGAGTGTCGGCTACTGGAGGCTCTGCTGGTGACCTCTGCTGGTGGGTCACTTCAGTGGGCATCCGGCCATCGGTTAGTCAGAACGACGGGTCTTTTGACGAGTCTTTTGACAATTTCAGGAGTGCCTTCCATATGCCGTCGGCAACTGCATTGTGGTCGGTCTCGGAGTCGACTTGGCGGTTCCGGGACTCGCGGCGGGAATCGGTTGCTGGCGCGCGTTCGACTTTATCACGTTTTGGATGATAGCGCGAATCGGGCTTACCTTTAGCAAATTTGGAGCGTCGGCGGTCGTCAGCTTGCTTTTCTCCGTCCGATTTCTCGTCACGTGGGTAGTCGGTTTTGGAGCGCGGCTTCCGGTTTCGCGGGCCGCGGAACTGTTTTGACTTTTTTGATTTAGTCTGGTCTTCCCTCGGAGCAAAGAAGCAAGCTCCTTCCAGCTCCGAAGGAGGACCCACCTCCACTTTATAAATTCCTGCGTCGCCTACCTTGGGGGCGGATAATATTAGCTTTGCATAGCCCCTAGCTGCTAAGTCACGTAGCTGCGAACTATTCAGTGTTTCAGGAAACAAAGCCAGTCCCAAGTAGTGGTTAAGGTTTTGTTGGAGGTTTCGGACAAACAACGTTTTAAAACCAGGATCTTCCTCCATGTTGGGTTCGTTACGAGTCCCAAAATAGGCATCGCGAAGACGACTATAGAAAGCCTGAGGAGACTCCTGCTTTCCCTGTTTGACGAACATGGCGGCTTCCATGCCCGACAACCCAGGAGAGCCGTCAAACTCGCGTGAGATGGCTTGGTGCAGTGCCAAGGGGTCAGACAACACATCAGCGGGCTGCCGTTCCAGCAGTCTATTGACTGCTCGGCTGGACGTCATTTTGATCAAGTACAACTTATCTTCCACGGTTGCCATTGGGAACCTCTGGAGATGATAGTTGATGTCTTTCAAGTACTCTGTTGTGTTGTGGGACCCCCCTGGTTTTGGTTTGAATTTGGCTATGTTTCGAGCTAGCTTGTCCAAATCTTTCCAAGCCACGCCCATCTGTCCCTCCCATGGGGGAGTCGACATGGGTCCACGTCGGAAACTGTCAACACCTGGTGGCCCTAAATCGTGTGGGGACGCGGCCATTGGCGGTGCCAGGCCTAAAGCGGCGGTGGTCACTGGCGGCGTCCTCCAGGCGGTTCCGGACTCAGGTGGCAATTTGAGCTGTTGTGCTGTGGCTCTGGGATCAGGAGGTCTGTGTGGGGGTGGAGCTCCCGGCAGGGAGTCTCCTCAGGAGACCTCGTTTAACTGCTGCGCGCGTTGTAGCTCATGTTTAATCTGAGCTAACTCTGTCTCATATTCCTGCTGGCATTGTCGGAGGCGGGTAACCTTGGCTTCAGTCAATGCTAATTTGGTTCGCAGGTCATATGAGCGGTCCACTTTGGCATTGTGTTCCTCCCTCAGGGTTTGTATCTGAACTTGGAGGCGCTTCACTTCGTCGGTTGACTGAGCTAGCGACGAACTAACCCGAAAGTAATTCGCTTCTGCTAGCCGAAGTTGGTCTTTTGACGGTCGTTCAGTCAAGTCAGTCACCTCTACTTTTAGTTTGTGAATTTCATTTGCCGCGGATCTCAGCAGTTGTTCTTGCTCTCGATTTGTCTCTTCGGCGGACGCGAGAGCTTGGGTTAACTCACCAATCTTTTGAGGGGAGTCGTCAGTGGAAACAGACTCATCTGCATCACTGTCCATATTTCCGGCTAGCACCGCATCTGCGCGGGCTTCTGCCTCATCCAGCTGCTCTTTTGCGTCAACCAGCTGGGTTTCCATGACCTTCACTCGGTCGTGGGCGGCTTCAAGCTGTGCCGTGGCATCACGGCTCAACTGTCGTGCCATGTCAAGTTGGTGTTTCACTTGACAGTCCTCGGCATCGCTCAGCTTCAACTGCGCGGCAAGGTTCAAAGTCAGACATCCGAGCATTTGAATGAGTGATTTGTCCTTTAGGGCTTTTGTCTCAGCATCGCTCATGAGCTGTGCGAGGTTATCATTTAGCGTATTGACATCCGCATCCCTAATAGACTCAGCGGATCCAGGTAAGAAGTCCTTGGTCAGCTTCTGCACCAGTTGAGGTAAGGTATCTAAGCTCTCACAGGGGCTGGGAGTCTCTCGGAGTGCTGCCATATTGTCAATAGCTTTTTAGACGATCAAACTTATACTAGCGTTTAGTAGTTGGTTAATTTGCGTACGCCGTTAGCTAACTACCGCTATCAAGTATTATCGTCAACAATACACACTGGGTTCAAATTATCAAAAGGGAAATTGGGTAACACTTTATAATAACTACCCGTTATAACTAGTTAATAGACCATTAGTAAACTGTTAATTAATTAGTTGTTAATGACTTATTAAATGTTTGTTAACTGTTTGTTTAGGTTTTGTAATGATGTCTATAAATAGTAAAAATGTCATTATTAAACTGTTAGTTATTGAGCTCTAAATGACTTGTTAACTGTATATTAATCATTCATAACTATATTTTATAAATTAATCATACATCGTTAACAAGCTATTAGCAAATTACGTACTAATGACTTGTTAAGTATTAGTTCATATTTTGTAAAGGTTAATGGGACGTTATTATAAAGTTGCCACTATTCCTCATTTATTACGTGTTAGTAAACGTGGAGTAGTTGCAACTTTAGAATAACGTCCCAATAACATAAATAGAATAATAACTAATATTTAAGTAGTAGATTAACTCACTTCTTTACAGCAGTTGTTAATAGTTTGTTAACCATCTACTAATACTATACCAGTGAACCTTTATAGAAGAGCAAATGAGTGGAAAAAGTTCAATGGTATGGAAAATTGATATTTAAAATATCAAATGTTTGTACCTCAATTTTGGTTCACCCACAGGCTTTTTGTGAACTGTATTTGAACAAAGAAACATCACAGATGAAATGTTGAATGTCGTGTTTAATGTATAGTAACACAAGTTCTCGGCGATCACACAGCATAACAAGAGTGTAAAACAGTAGACCCATGAGGTTTGAACACTTTGTGTACAAAACCAGGTACCACCAACTCTGGTCCTCAAGGGCACCTGTCCAGCATGTTTTGGATGTTTCCTTCCTCTTAATCCACCTGGTTCAAATGATCAGGATCGTTAACAGGCCTCTGTAGAGCTTGCTGATGAGCTGATCATATGAATCAGCTGTGTTGGAGGAAGGTAACATCCAAAGCATGCTGGATATATGAGCCCTCGAGGACCGGAGTTGGTGACCCCTGTGATAACCCTTGATAATAGAATTTCAGAGGGACATTTAATGTCCATACATCATAGCAATGTCATGGATTATCCTTCCTAACGGCCCTTTGTGATGCTTACGTGCAAGCCACTCATGCCATTCAATAACTCTGAGATGGTCTACCAGTAACTCCTCTGTACGATTCCCCCTGAGTCTCCACACATTTTCCTTAACCGTTCTCCATGCCCTCTCTATGTGCTGAGTATGTGCACCTGTTTGAGCATTGACATATGATACACTGTGATTAACAGTGAAATGGGTGTAACCTAGCTTAGGTAATGCATTGCGATAAGCACGCCACTCATCACTTATTGTAGATCCCACTTTAACATGATGAGCTATCAGTGGCACCAGATCTCTTCTTCTTCTTCTCTCAACTAAGCGAAGAACAGGCTTAGCATGTCTTCTCCCTCTCCGGTTCACACCTAGCATCCCAAACACCCACTTCTTCCTCTTCCAGCCACCAGCCATCCGTCCCCGTCCGTACTGTTGAAAACATAAAATATTAGTGTACTGTATTCTTCTTTAAACAAAATGAGTAATCTGTCATTCAATGGTAGTTTGCACTGCAGTGCTTGCTTACCTTTCTTTTATGTCTGAAATGGCTCTCATCAACGGTGACAAACTGATGCCGACCCCCAATGTACTGGCCACTTGCTTGCTGATATCTGTCCATCGCAGTAGGGCACACATCTCGCAGCTTTTGAGCCATCTTGGACAGGGTTGTTGAGCTTCTAGAAATGTCGTCGTTGATCATGTCCACTTGACGTAGATGTAGGCCTTGTGCAAGTCTGATAGAAAAGGGCAAATATTATAATGCATTTAAAAAACAAATAGAGATTTTGGATTTGATATACTTAGCTCGTGTTAGGGCTCGACAGAGTCGAGGAAAAAGCAGATCCCACAAACGCAGGCTCAGAGGAGGAAAAATACAATTCGCTTTATTTCTTTTGCAAACCGAGTAATCAAGCTTGCTCGCAGGCAAGACAACGATAATTACAAACAGCGCTTGCACACAGCAAGGAACACGAAGGTAACAAAAACACTTGCAAAAAGCAAGGACGGAATAGATAACACAAAACACTTGCAAAAGGCAAGGAACGCGAATGTAACAAAAAACACTTGCAAAAGGCAAGGAGCACGAACGTAACAAAAACACTTGCAAACGGCAAGGAGCACTAACGTAACCAAAGACACTTGCAAAAGGCAAGGACATGAAATAGAAGAACACAAAACACTTGCAACCGGCAAGGACTACTCGAAATGTACACGGAATCAATCAACACGAAAATACAACAAAAGGCGACGCGGATACTCACACGTGAATACAAACTAAACTTAGGACGACAGCAAATTCAAAACTTATCAACAGGAGAACGCGGAGAACACTTGGACACAATGGTGACCAAATAATAATCCGACAGCTGGCAGTGCTGCTCGGAGTCCTTTTAAAGTCCTGATTGCCAACGCGATGCAGGTGCGGGGCTGGGCTGGGGAACGCCCCCCTCGTTATTGGCACTGAAACACAAACAAGAGCACAACAGGGCTGAGAACCGAACCATGACAGTACCCCCCCCTTAACGGACGCCCCTTGGCGGACCACCTGGCTTATCTGGGTGTGCTGCATGGAAGGTGTCTAATAATGACGGGTCCAGGATCCAGGAGCGGGGGACCCACTGCCGCTCCTCAGGTCCGTAGCCCTCCCAGTCGACCAGGTACTGGAAGCCCCGGCCCCTGCGCCTCGAGTCCACAATTTCCTTGACCGTGTAGACCGGATCCCCATCAACCAAACGGGGAGGAGGCGGAGCTGGTGCGGGAGGATTCAGTGGGCTGGAGGACACTGGCTTAAGGAGGGAGAAGTGGAACACCGGATGCACTTTGAGGGAGGAGGGTAGTCGGAGCTTCACCGTAACAGGATTGATAATGGAAAGAATCTCGAATGGTCCGATGAAGCGCGGACCCAATTTCTTGGCGCCTCTAGCCAGTCGCATGTCCCGGGAAGAGAGCCAGACCTTGTCCCCTGGCTGGTAGGCTGGCTCCGGGCGCCGCCGGCGATCCGCTATCTCCTTGTTGCGGGCCGCCGTACGGGACAACGCTGCTCTGGTCTCTCGCCACACCTTGTGGGCCCGCCGTAGATGTTGTTGAATCGTGGGTAGTTCTATGGAGCCCTCTTGTGAAGGGAACAGGGGTGGTTGATACCCGTAGGCCGCCATGAAAGGTGAGCGTCCAGTCGCCGATGAGGGCAGGGTGTTGGTGGCGTACTCAATCCAGGGTAGGTGCGTGGACCAGGATTCGGGGTTGTTTAGGCACACACATCGGAGGACTGCTTTGAGGTCCTGGTTGGCCCTCTCCGTCTGGGCGTTGGTTTGTGGGTGATACCCCGACGACAAACTCGCTGTGGCTCCCAGCAGCCTACAAAATTTTCTCCAGACCTGGGAGATGAACTGTGGTCCACGGTCTGAGACCAAGTCCACCGGTATTCCGTGAAGTTTAAACACGTGACGGGTGAGAAGTTGTGCTGTCTCCCAGGAGGACGGCAGCTTGGAGAGAGAGACAAAGTGAGTCAGTTTAGTGAACCGGTCTATCACGGTCATAATCACCGTGTTCCCTCTCGACCTAGGGAGGCCAGTGATAAAGTCCAGGGAGATGTGGGACCACGGCCGCGAAGGAATGGGTAGAGGCCGCAGTAGGCCCACCGGGGGCTGGTGGGAGGATTTCCCGCATGCACAAGCGGTGCAGGCCTTGACAAATTCCGTAATGTCCTTTCTCATTTCCGGCCACCAGAACCGTTGGCTTATGAGGGCGAGAGTTCTGTTAATTCCAGGATGACAGGCGATTCTTGAATTGTGACCCCACTGCAGGACCTCTGCCCGCAATGGGTCAGGGACGAACAGTCTCTCGGCTGGGCATTCATCCGGGATTGTGATTCCCTCCAGTGCCTCCGTGACCCTTCTTTCCACCTCCCAGCGTACTACGCCCACAAAACAGTGTTCCAGTAGGACTGGTTCCGTCCCCGCCTCGGGAGTAGCCACATCATGCATTCGAGACAGCGCATCTGGCTTCTGGTTCCGGGACCCCTGGCGGTAGTCCACGACAAAGTTGAATCGGGTGAAGAGTAGGGCCCAGCGTGCCTGTCGTGAGTTGAGTCTCTTGGCGGACCGAAGGTACGCCAAGTTTTTGTGATCAGTAAGTACTTTGAAGGGTTCCTTGGCGCCCTCCAGCCAGTGTCTCCATTCCTGTAGTGCCAGGACTATCGCCAACAGTTCCCGATTCCCGCGGTCGTAGTTGGTCTCAGCCGGGCTCAGTCGCCTGGAGAAGAAGGCGCAGGGGTGGAGCTTCCCGTCTTCTGGCGACCGCTGGGACAGGACCGCCCCCACTCCTGAATCCGACGCGTCAACCTCGACCACAAAGGGAACATCTGTGTCAGGGTGGATCAGTACTGGCGGGTTTATAAACAACTGCTTGAGTTCAGTGAACGCTTCTTCGGCGCTAGGTGTCCACCGAAAAGGAACTTTACTCGACGTTAATTTAGTAAGTGGAGCTGCCCGTAAAACTATAATTCCTGATGAAACGACGATAAAAATTGGCGAAGCCCAAAAACCTTTGCAGCTGCTTCCGAGTCTTGGGACTCGGCCACTCGACCACGGCCTGCGTCTTAATCGGATCTGCTCGCAGTTGCCCCCCCTCGATAATGAAGCCCAGGAATTGAACTGACTTTGAATGGAACTCGCATTTCTCCGCTTTGACGTAGAGTCGGTTCTCCAGCAGGAGCTGGAGAACCAGGCGGACATGTTGTCGGTGCTCATACTCATCGCGCGAGAAGATTAGGATATCGTCTAAATAGACGAAACAAAAAACATTCAGCATGTCCCGGAGGACATCGGTAATCAAGCATTGGAACACCGCCGGAGCATTAGTCAAACCGAATGGCATAACGCAATATTCAAAATGCCCGAGGGGAGTCTTGAAGGCGGTCTTCCATTCATCCCCTTCTCGTATCCGAATCAGATGGTAGGCACTCCGCAAATCTAACTTCGAAAAAGTCCTGGCGGACTGTAACGGAGCAAATGCCGAGTCCAACAGAGGAATTGGGTATTTATTTTTTACGGTGATGTCGTTCAAACCTCGATAGTCTACACACGGACGAAGGGTCTTATCTTTTTTCTCAATAAAGAAAAACCCCGCCCCCACGGGTGATTTAGACGGACGGATCTGACCGGTGGCCAGCGAATTCGAAATGTACTCCCGAAGGGCTTCTTGTTCCGGCTGGGATACTTGATATAGGCGTGAACTCGGCAACGGTGCATTGGGAATCAGTTCTATCGCACAATCGTACGGTCTATGGGGCGGCAACGCCTGTGCGCGATCCTTACTAAAAACTTTACCTAAATCATGATACTCTTCCGGGACCTGATCTAGGCAAATCGCTTCGGGGGCTGGATTAACGAGAGCGGTGGTAGGTCCCTCTGCCGACTTCAAACAGTGGGCATGACAGAAGGGACTCCAAGTTCTCTAAGGCGGGTTTATCCCAATCAATGTGGGGAATATGGGTCTTTAGCTACGGGAGCCCCAATACTAGGGGAGTAGCGCGGGATGGCATAATAAAAAAGCTCCTTTTCTCCACATGATTCCCCGAAAGCCTCAAAGTAAGTGGACCGGTAATATGTCGAACCTGCGCCAGAAGACGCCCATCGAGGTCGAAAACCTCCTTAATCTTCTCTAAGGGTTCCACCGGGCTTCCTAACGCCTCTACCACACACGGATCGACGAAACAATCGTCTGCACCCGAATCAATAAGTGCTCTGATCTTAAGATTCATACCGAAGCTTGACAACTCCCCTGACAATTCCAGCCGTCTGTTATCACAGCTAGACCTAATCGACGGGCTTGGTTCGGTTCCCCCCGGTTTGTGCTTACCCTGGTTCGAGTCCGTTCCGGACCCCTGGGTCTCGTTGGCTCGTCCTCCTAGTCGGGTGCAGGCGCCCACCTCCGATCTGCATGGGCTCCCCTAGGTCGGCTGGGGCGCCCGGAGGGGAACGTGCTTCCGCGTCGTCGACGAGGGTGAGTCCGGACATGCGGTGGTTGGCGGCCGGCCCATGCCGCTCACAAGCACGCTCTCGGTGCCGTTCTCGTAAACGGTTATCCAAACGGATGGTAAGCTCAATAAGTCCTTCAAGAGAGCTCGTATCGTCACGGACCGCCAGTTCATCTTTAAGTACGGTATTCAGTCCCCGACGAAAGATACTTCGCAACGCACAGTCATCAAATCCGCTCTCTGCGGCCAGAATACGAAACACGATCGAGTAGTCAGCGACAGATCTTTCTCAAAACTTTGCTTTTTTCTTATACCTTTGATTAGGGACTTTTAAACAGCTTTAATTAAGTGTTTTTTTTAATTATTATTTTTATTTTTATTTTTATTTTTATTTTTATTTTTATTTTTATTTTTTATTTTTATCATTATCATTATAAACTTCCTTATGTTAAATTTTTTAAAGTTTGTTGAATAATGTTTTAAGATTGTTAGTTTGTAACCTATTTTCATTTATTTTTCTTCCTCTGAATGTTAACTACTGTTTCTTGATGCTTATGTGTTGTCTTTCCTCGTGTAAAGCACATTGAGTTACCTTGTGTATGAAATGTGCTATACAAATAAACTTGCCTTGCCTTGCCTCCTTGCACCAAGTCTAACAACCGACCTCCGGCCTCTTTCCCTTTGACTGGATGGTCAAACACACGTTGAAATTCTAAAACAAAGGTCGGGAAAGAGGACCGGAGGTCTGGTCGTGAGTTGCTCACCACCATCGCCCATGTAGCGGCTTGACCAGACAGGAGGCTCATAATGAAAGCTATCTTAGACTGATCACGAGCGTAGGTGTACGGTTGCTGGTCGAAAATAAGAGAACATTGATGCAAGAACTGACCGCAACCTCCAGGCTGTCCATCGTAACGCGACGGGTGGGGCAAAACGGGTTCCCTTGGCGCTGCTGGGGGAGCCGACGTGGCTGGGTCTGTTCGCGGAAGTTCCGGGTTTTGCACTCCGCAGGAACCGAGCTGCTCGAGCCTCGCGAACATTTGCTCGCACCGGTGAGCAAGTCTGCCGACCACCTCTTAGAGTCCCACCAAGGTGGTTTCAGTTTGCCCAACCCGTTGCCCCTGACTGGCCAATGCCCTTCTCACCTTCTCTGAGTCTGCAGGATCCATGGTCGGATTATTCTGTTAGGGCTCAACAGAGTCGAGGAAAAAGCAGATCCCACAAACGCAGGCTCAGAGGAGGAAAAATACAATTCGCTTTATTTCTTTTGCAAACCGAGTAATCAAGCTTGCTCGCAGGCAAGACAACGATAATTACAAACAGCGCTTGCACACAGCAAGGAACACGAAGGTAACAAAAACACTTGCAAAAAGCAAGGACGGAATAGATAACACAAAACACTTGCAAAAGGCAAGGAACGCGAATGTAACAAAAAAACACTTGCAAAAGGCAAGGAGCACGAACGTAACAAAAACACTTGCAAACGGCAAGGAGCACTAACGTAACCAAAGACACTTGCAAAAGGCAAGGACATGAAATAGAAGAACACAAAACACTTGCAACCGGCAAGGACTACTCGAAATGTACACGGAATCAATCAACACGAAAATACAACAAAAGGCGACACGGATACTCACACGTGAATACAAACTAAACTTAGGACGACAGCAAATTCAAAACTTATCAACAGGAGAACGCGGAGAACACTTGGACACAATGGTGAGCAAATAATAATCCGACAGCTGGCAGTGCTGCTCGGAGTCCTTTTAAAGTCCTGATTGCCAACGCGATGCAGGTGCGGGGCTGGGGAACGCCCCCCTCGTTATTGGCACTGAAACACAAACAAGAGCACAACAGGGCTGAGAACCGAACCATGACAGCTCGCATTTACTGCACCGTAAGCTAAGAAAATTGTCCACTACTGTTTAGACAAAAACATCTTGTGGAATTTTTTTGTTTTTTTGGAGAGCTCAATCAACACATTTAGGACTATTATACTTTAGGATATCTGTAAAATTCTATTTCTAATAATAATTGACAGATCCTATAACTTGAGAGAGCCAATTGCCATTGAGCTTCACAAGGTAGGGTCAGACCCTCATGTTTTTCCACCAGCTCTAATGGTGACCAACTCAGCATTAAACATTCAAGAATGCAAGCTGTAAATTACACCTTCTAACAATATATATCACAAAAGTGAAATAACTCCAACCACCTGTTATCATCATGAGTCGACAGATGTGCCATAACATAATCATCACAAGCTTTACAGGATAGGCTCTAATTGCTATTATAACAGCCCAGTTATACAGTGTTTCTATTGAAATGAGCACTTTTCACCACAGACTAAAATCATATACTTATTCCATAGCATACCTGTACACAAAGCACATCCAGTTGAAGAGTGAGACCTTTGAATTTCTGAATATAGATCTGTGTCTAATTGACCTCTTCAGTTTCCTCCCTCTGTGTTTCTGGCTTTTGCAAACCCTGAAAATACATACAAATAATGATAAGAACGTGACATACGTGGGGAGCATCTAGAGCAGTGATTTTCAAAAACTTTCGTGCCAAGGACCTCGAATTAATGTGTCCCATCTGAAAATATTTCTTGCCAGGAACTGACATAAAACGTGTTTAATACATTCCTTAGTGTTTATTTTTTTTTCAGTATACTGTATATTTTTTTCTGAAAATAGCAGATCTATAAACTCTACACAAAATGAAGTGTTCTTGTGATTATATTCTTGTAGATTACTGTAGTAATAGTCGTAACAGTTGTAGTAGTACTAGTAGTGCAATTGTGTATTTGTAGACTAGCGCCAAAGTAAATCAATATATATTGCTCACTCTTATTAGCTCACAATTAATTTTCACTAGAATAATGAAACAAAATATCCATGTATGTTGTCATTTCATGCAATACAAATGTACATACCATGCATAGTTGTCCACACAAACCGATTTCTTGAATTTCATCTTGAGTTTGCATTTTTGGCATTTCATCTGTCTTCTTAGAAGCCTTTTCTTCTGCATCCATTTGATTAATTTTCCGTGTCTTCTTTTAGATTTAGTTCTGCCTTCAATAAGCTCTCTTAGCTCAGTGGCTAAACCTGGCATTATGGCTACCTGCAATATGACTTTAGCGCCTACGTATGTTCAAATCCTCTGTTCTTTCCGCATACAAGTGTCCCAAATCCGCGTTTCCATAGCTCCCGCCAGATCGTTCTTTTCCCTCCGACGAAATACAATCGTACTATTGGTCGAAACAAGCCAATCATGATTGTGACAGGTTCTTACTTCATGTTGGTTGGTTGTCAATCACCTTGCACCACTGGTGAGTGACAGTCGAGGTAGACATGCCCATCCTTCGTGGCTACTGGCTTCACTCAACGCAGCAAGTTCATTTTGGCGGCTGCAGCTAGCATTAGCATCGATTTCCAACAATGAACACACGGTCCGGTAAAATGTTTGATAGCTGTGTTCCCAACAATGATACACAAAATACTGAGATACATCCAGGTACTGCCGGGAGAAAGAGAAAGAAGTCAACAGCTGGCACTTCCAGTAAAAAGACAACTTCACCCGTGGGATACGTACACATGGACAACAGCAATGACGGTAAGCATACTATCTGCGAGTTATATTTTCGTTAAAGATGTTTGATCAGATAGCATAAATTTGTGCTATATAATACAACCAGATTAGTGAACTGTCCAATGTTTAATTTGTTGTTTATGTTTGAGTGCGCACGAACGAATTGTGTGTCTAAAAAGAAGGTACAATTAGTCTCCCTATGAGTTGTAAAACTTGCTGTAGGCGTACTGTTTGTCGAATGGTTATTTTTGAGAAGCAACACAGGCTGCATACAACCTATAGACCCTTCCAGACCCTTCCTTTGTCATGTTTTTTTTGTTTATTTTTTGTTTGTTTTTTACCCAAACTGGTCTAGCTGGAAAAATGTCCAGAATAACTGAATTGGCTGTAAAACAGTCAAACAAGAACTATCATACTGCTGTGATTGTATGCATCAAAAGTTTGATTCAAGTGTTAGGCAAAACTTAACATCAAAATATCAAGATATTCCAAAAGGCCATATTGCCGAGCTCTATGTATATATACAGCATGTATATATAATAATAGTCTATAATAATAACAATAGTATATAATATTAATAGTCTATTCAAATAGACTGTACATACATAACTATTCATGTATTGGTGATGGGTGATGATGATGTTCACTTATTCAAAGATCGAGTGCAGATATCTATTGCCAGATACTCATTGTGTTTTACATTCACCTGGCTTTTATGATTATAGATGTTTTCATTTAATATCCTATCATTCCAGATTCGGAGGCAACGGCTCCAACATTATTTTTAGTTAAGGAGAACCAGCGTAAGCTCTGTGAGGCCAAGAAGCAGCACACAGTCACAGAAAAAATTTGTGAAGACTCCCTCCGCCAAAATGCTGGTCAAAGTAAGTAGTCCTAACACTTTCTTGGGAAAACATGTTTGTTCATCTGAAAATGATACTTGGAAACTAAAAACCTAATAAATAATGTTGATAAGAATATACACAATACGTAGGTTGAATTGTGTCATTATACGTAGTAGTGCATTTAGTATTGTGTTTTCTATTATGTTGTAGATGCAGATGATGGTGGGACAATTGACACATCTTCCTCAGCCAGCTCTTCTCCTGCTTCCTTCTCTATGTCCTCCACTCCATCCAACTCCTCTTTATCCAGCTCCTCATCTTCATCATCTGATTCTTCCGATTCAGACAACAAATTGAAGAAAAGACGTAAGAAGAAAAAGAACCACCACCACCAGAGACGTAAGAAAAAGGACAAGAGGAAGAAAAAAAGAAGAAAAAAAGACATGGCAAGCAGAGAGGTAGGCCTAAATGTAAAGAGAGGAAAGCAAAACGCCTACTACCCTCATGTGTGTCAGGCAGGCCTGTACAAAAGTCAAAATTGAATTGAGAATGACGCCTAGTTTTGAATTCAGTCCTTGAATTTAAATTGAGGTGGCAAACAGGAAACAGAATTGTGGTTCAAATTCAAATTGCAGGAAGTAGAACTGAAATTCCATGAAATTCAAAGAAAGTCGTGGTATTTAGCAATGACGCTTTATATAGTATATAAGACAAATATTATTGTAAGGACTTCATCTACACAAGACTTAATCATAGTGAAAAATAAAGTGTAGTAACTGTTTTCATTAACATTAAATGTGGACTCGGATAAAACGGATCATCAAAATTGTAAAAACCTTGACATAGTTTATGATGGAAGGACAGCACTTCATTTCCCAAAATACCTTACTTTAATCGCAGCCTTTAAAGCAGGGGTGTCAAACTCATGTTAGCTCAGGGGGCGTATGGAGGCAAATATATTATCAAGTGGGCCGCATCGAGAAAATAACTTAAAACAATTGCCGTCATTTATACACAGATTTTCGTGGACCAGCCCTAAATTACGGAGCTCAACTGTTATCATATTGTTCCGAAAAATAACACGAATGCAAATGGAACGCGAACACTTTGCCGGTATACGTTCCAGACGTGGCCCCCCTCTGGAGCCAGGCCCGGAGGTGGGGCTCATTGGCGAGCGCCTGGTGGCCGGGCCTGCACCCATGGGGCCCGGCCGAGCACAGCCCGAAAAGGCAACGTGGGTCCCCCTTCCCACGGGCTCACCACCGGTGGGAGGGGCCAAAGGGGTCGGGTGCAGTGTAGGCTGGGTGGCAGCCAAGAGAGGAGACCTTGGCGGACCGACCCCCGGCTACAGAAGCTGGCTCTTGGGACATGGAATGTCACCTCTCTGGCAGGGAAGGAGCCCGAGTTGGTGTGTGAGGCGGAGAAGTTCCGACTAGACATAGTCGGACTCTCCTCCACACACGGCTTGGGCTCTGGTACCAGTCCTCTCGAGAGGGGTTAGACTCTCTTCCACTCTGGAGTTGCCCACGGTGAGAGGCGCAGAGCAGGTGTGGGCATACTTATTGCCCCCCGGCTCGGCGCCTGTACGTTGGGGTTTACCCCGGTAGACGAGAGGGTAGCCTCCCTCCGCCTTCGGGTGGGGGGACGGGTCCTGACTGTTGTTTGTGCATATGCACCAAACAGCAGTTCAGAGTACCCACCCTTTTTGGAGTCCTTAGAGGGTGTGCTGGAGAGCGCTCCCCCTGGGGACCCCCTCGTCCTGCTGGGGGACTTCAACGCTCACGTGGGCAATGACAGTGAGACCTGGAGGGGCGTGATTGGGAGGAACGGCCCCCCCGATCGAAACCCGAGCGGTGTTCTGTTATTGGACTTCTGTGCTCGTCACGGACTGTCCATAACGAACACCATGTTCAAACATAAGGGTGTCCATATGTGCACTTGGCACCAGGACACCCTAGGCCGCAGTTCGATGATCGACTTTGTAGTCGTGTCATCGGATTTGCGGCCGCATGTTTTGGACACTCGGGTGAAGAGAGGGGCAGAGCTGTCAACTGATCACCACCTGGTGGTGTGTTGGCTCCGTTGGTGGGGGAAGATGCCGGTCCGACCTGGCAGACCCAAACGTATTGTGAGGGTTTGCTGGGAACGTCTGGCGGAATCCCCTGTCAGAAAGAGTTTCAATGCCCACCTCCGGCAGAGCTTCTCCCTTGTTCCGGGGGAGGCGGGGGACATTGAGTCCGAATGGGCCATGTTCCGCGCCTCCATTGTTGAGGCGGCCGATCGGAGCTGTGGCCGTAAGGTGGTCGGTGCCTGTCGCGGCGGCAATCCTCGAACCCGCTGGGATGCCATCAAGCTGAAGAAGGAGTCCTATCGGGCCTTTTTGGCCTGTGGGACTCCGGAGGCAGCTGACGGGTACCGGCTGGCCAAGCGGAACGCGGCTTCGGCGGTTGCTGAGGCAAAAACTCGGACATGGGAGGAGTTCGGTGAGGCCATGGAAAACGACTTCCGGACGGCTTCGAGGAAATTCTGGTCCACCATCCGGCGTCTCAGGAGGGGAAAGCAGTGCACCATTAACACTGTGTATAGTGGCGATGGTGTGCTGCTGACCTCGACTCGGGACGTCGTGAATCGGTGGGGGGAATACTTCGAGGACCTCCTCAATTCCACCGACACGTCTTCCTTTGAGGAAGCAGAGTCTGGGGACTCTGAGGTGGGCTCTCCTATCTCTGGGGCCGAAGTTACTGAGGTGGTTGGAAAGCTCCTTGGTGGCAGAGCCCCGGGGGTGGATGAGATCCGCCCGGAGTTCCTCAAGACTCTGGATGTTGTGGGGCTGTCGTGGTTGACACGCCTCTACAACATCGCGTGGACATCGGGGCCAGTGCCTCTGGATTGGCAGACCGGGGTGGTGGTCCCCCTTTTTAAGAAGGGGGACCGGAGGGTGTGTTCCAACTACAGAGGGATCACACTCCTCAGCCTCCCTGGTAAGGTCTATTCAGGGGTTCTGGAGAGGAGGGTCCGTCAGGAAGTCGAATCTCGGATTCAGGAGGAGCAGTGTGGTTTTCGTCCTGGCCGTGTAACAGTGGACCAGCTCTACACCCTCGGCAGTGTCCTCGAGGGTGCGTGGGAGTTCGCTCAACCAGTCCACATGTGTTTTGTGGATTTGGAGAAGGCGTTCGACCGTGTCCCTCGGGGAGTCCTGTGGGGGGGTGCTTCGAGAGTACGGGGTACCGGGCCCTCTGATACGGGCTGTTCGGTCCCTGTACGACCGTTGCCAGAGTCTGGTCCGCATTGCCGGCAGTAAGTCGGATTCGTTTCCAGTGAGGGTTGGACTCCGCCAAGGTTGCCCTTTGTCACCGATTCTGTTCATAATTTTTATGGACAGAATTTCTAGGCGCAGCCGAGGCGTTGAGGGGTTCCGGTTTGGTGGCCTCAGTATTGCATCTCTGCTTTTTGCAGATGATGTGGTGCTGTTGGCTTCATCAAGCCGGGATCTTGGGATGAAGATCAGTACCTCCAAATCCGAGACCATGGTCCTCAGTCGGAAAAGGGTGGCGTGTCCTCTCCAAGTCGGGGACGAGATCCTGCCCCAAGTGGAGGAGTTCAAGTATCTTGGGGTCTTGTTAGGGTAGGATGGAGCGGGAGATCGACAGGCGGATCGGTGCAGCGTCTGCAGTGATGCGGACTCTGTATCGGTCCGTCGTGGTGAAGAAAGAGCTGAGCCAAAAGGCGAAGCTCTCGATTTACCGGTCGATCTACGTTCCAACCCTCATCTATGCTCACGAGCTGTGGGTCGTGACCGAAAGAACGAGATCCCGGATACAAGCGGCCGAAATGAGTTTCCTCCGCAGGGTGTCCGGGCTCTCCCTTAGAGATAGGGTGAGAAGCTCGGTCATCTGGGAGGGACTCAGAGTCGAGCCGCTGCTCCTCCGCGTTGAGAGGAGCCAGCTGAGGTGGCTCGGGCATCTGGTTCGGATGCCTCCTGGACGCCTCCCTGGGGAGGTGTTCCGGGCATGTCCCACCGGCGGGAGGCCCCGGGGTCGACCCAGGACACGCTGGAGAGACTATGTCTCTCGGCTGGCCCGGGAACGCCTTGGGATCCCGCCGGCGGAGCTGGTTGAAGTGGCTGGGGAGAGAGAGGTCTGGGATTCCCTCCTAAAGCTGCTGCCCCCGCGACACGACCTCGGATAAGCGGTAGTAAATGGATGGATGGATGGACGTTCCAGACGTGTGAAATCGACCTGTTTTGCATGTATGTTGTTCCCAGAATGCATTGCATGGCGTAGTTAATGATGTTATAAGAATGTTAATCGTTGTCATATATATTTGTGTTCCCAGTAATTGAATTTGTGTCGTATTTAACACATTTATCTCGGTGTATGATTACAAAAATAATAATAATTAAACAAACTGTAGTTTAAGTTGTGTGTAAAATAATGACATCCAGGGCAACGATTCCCATAAGAAGTTGCATTGCTCATCTGAGGACTGCTTGTGAAATTACAAATCTATATGTTTTGATTGTGGCCGGCTGATTAATTAGCCCGACATTACAATTTTTTTTTTTCTTCTAACTTTGCAAAATTATCTTGCGGGCCAGATTAAACCCATTTGCGGGTCTGAACCGGATCGCGGGCCGTATGTTTGACACCAGTGCTTTAAAGGGATACTTTACATATTTTCCAATTTTCATCAGTAAAAAGTTATTTTGTTTATAATAGATTTGATAACTTAATTACATGAAAAATCATGTACAATTTACAGCTTTAAAAGGGCATTTTGGCACCTGCTGTCAACTGAAAATGACATCACATGTGTTGAGGGACTTACCTAATGTTTACCAGTTGAGCAGTGATTGGTTGTTACCTGGGCCCTCAACACATGTGATGTCATTTTCAGTCGACAGCAGGTGCTAAAATGCCCTTTTAAAGGTGTTAATTGTACATGGAAAAATAATGAAGTTATCAAATTTATTATAAACAAGATATTAACTTTTTACTGATGAAAATTGGAAAATGTGTAAAGTATCCCTTTAAATGACGGCTCAAACATTTTGGACATTTTGTTTGGAACACACTAGTGGAATACACTCATTCTCATTCTCACTGATATGTGATGAGAATTGGTTTCTCTGAATTGCATTAAATGAAGTTACACTTCCTGTAATTCAAATTCAGTCGAACATCATCTGGGGTGGATTTAAATTCACATTGTAATTCATTTATTGAATGTAACTGAAATCTGCCAGGCATGTAGACATCACCTAGTCTATCTGTATTCCAAGTGCTTTGTTGGCGTAAGCATTAAAATACAGTGTTGACTAAGCAAATAACAGCAATACAGACGATAAATGAAAACAAACAAAAAATAACATCACATTATCTCTGTCTGTATCTGTCTGTCTCTGTGTGTAAACTTTATTTTCCAAAATATATTTTCTGTTGGGTTTACTCTCTTGGACCCTGCAATTACTCGGTGCTCATGTAATCTTCATTACTTTTTCAACCACTTTGCTTCTGTATGTGATTCCCTGTGTTTATTCACTACTTGTATGTTTTTTATACTTAACTAAATTTCTGTTATTTTCAGCACATCATCCTGAAGAGGTCATCAGGAGATACAAGAAAGTCCTTAAGGCGTACAAGAAAGATAGAAAGCTGAGTGTGGCATATCGAAAGGTCGGTGTTGACCGAAACACCATCGTTGCCAATGCACCCATCTGTGAGCTGGCTGTTGTGGCCCGGAAGAAATACAAGGAGTTGCTGATTGCTCACACACCACAGCAACGACTACAGGACTTTGCAAAAAAAATGCCTCAAAGTGTTGAATGATGACCCAAACCTTTTGAGGGATGTTGAATACCAACAGAAAAAGGGGAAACTGATTCCTCTGTCTAAGAAAGCTTAGGTGATGTTTAGCTGTGGGATGGTGCCTTAGAGCAGTTTGGTTGTAGCTGTGTCGCTAAATAAAGTATAGAGCATCCAAGTTGTGCTACAATATGTTCACGTCAAAAATGCCAAAGGCTTGATTTTGATTTTTGTTTTCATGTCCTGCACAAAAAGGGTCCAAACCGGAATGGGTTTGCATGGGATGCCTGGGTTTATTACTGTTTTATACTCATGTTATGCTATGTGATGGCTCAGTGTGTATTTTATGACACATTGAAAACACAATGTTCAACATTTCTGTGGTGTGTCATTGGTCAAATGTACACAGAAAAGCGTATCTGTAGAACAAGGCATCGTAATTTTATATTTTAAATTTCACCTCCAAATTCTGTACTTTGTTCCACCTGTTGTTTGACAAGGTTTCACAGGTATTAGTAGATGGTTAACATCTTATGTTTAAAGAATTAGCTAATTATATAAGTTAAGTATTAGTAAGTAGGTAATTTATACTGTTGGGCTGTTATTGTAAAGTTGCAACTGTTCCTCATTTACTAACGGTTAATAAATGAGGAATAGCTACCACTTTATAATAACGTCCTAATAACATATATAAACTATTAACTGATACTTAACAAGTCATTAGTAAGTAATTTACTAATAGTTTGTTAACTTAGTCTTACTAATTTCTAATATATAGTTACAAATGATTAATATACAGTTAACAAGTCATTTATAACTGAATAACTAACAGTTTAATAATGACATATTAACTGTTTATAGTGATCAGTATAAATTCTTAACAAACAGTTAACAAACATTTAATAAGTCATTAACAACTCATTAATTAACAATCAACTAATGGTCTATGAACTACTTATAACGGATAGTTATTATAAAATGTTACCGGAAATGGCCACAAAGCAAAAGATTTGTAGTGGGCTATGCAACCCACAGCTTACACTATAGTTGTGGAAAATCAATTCCAGTTATCAAAACAAACAAAAACAAACAGCAACAGAAATAAAATAATAAATAAAAATAATAATACTAACTTCAACTTGATTCACTCAGCAAAGAATAGCTTAAATGAGGGACAGAGTAACTCTGAAATCTTACAGCGGTCAATCCCAAGAGCTAAATCAAAAAAAAAATTCAAAAAAAAATTCCCCCCAATTTTTTATTTTTTTTGGAAGTCGAGTTAAAAGTTGAAATTAAAATTAAATTAAATAAACAACAAATCAGAAAAGGGGAAAATAAACTTAAAAGGGGTTAATAGTCTTAGTCAAATGACTGATTACAGTGTCAGTACAGTTTTATGCGAATGTCTTGTGGATGGGGTTTGGGACACAAAAACTGCAAAACTGGACAGAAATATTAGAGCTGCCTCTCTAATAATAGCTCATTCGAACTCACACCTTCTTATTAACTAGACACAACCGAAAAACAAAAACAAAGGAACAAACAAAAACAACAAAATTAAAAATGTGGATAAAATGAAAAAAATAAAAGAGAAGAAAATAATCATAATACTTGGTTTACCAAACCAACTAAACAAACACAACACCAGAAAAGTGGAATGTTAAGTCAAGAATACAGCTAGTTAGCCTAGTATGAAACTGGATAAAAGGGGATAAGAAAAAAAGAAAAACACAACAGTGTAAATAGTTCCTTTGTATTAATTTGACCCAGCAGTATGTTTTGTTGATGCAACCGTAATTGCTCTCACGCTAGGCAGCGTAAAAGGCTAGAATGCTATACTACACTATAATCATTAAACGCAAGCAGTCAATTGAGCCTACCAATGCGTTTAATCGGACGTGGATAATTTTTATTATCCTTGCGTACTAACGGTGACTACAATCACTTAGTACAACGCTCGACACGGAAAACAATTCAAAAAACAATATGTAGTAACACTGAATCAGAATTATCGCGGAGCAAGGACCACCGGCGTTAAAAGCAGCAGTGGGGGGGTCAGTTGTCTATTGGCAGCGGAGCAAGCTCAACGTGTGATATTATCACCTCAAACACTGACTGACAGCTGACAGCCTGCATGACTCACTCCCTTTCGGGGCGTCTGCAGGCGTGGCTCAAACTCGCCAACGAGAAGGAAGGGGGAGATACTCAACCACGCCTCCACGAGCCACACAGCTCGACTTCACAAGGACTATGGCGCCACCTTGTGGAAATGCGTACACGGTACAGGTATGCAGCTAACGTCTTAGCGCTCTGTTAATCCGCTCGCCAAGAGGTGAAACTTTGAGTCGGCAGCTACAGAAAGCTCAATCACGACTCAAACTTCTCCCACAAGCTAGGTGTAGGAGGACACGGGGAAAATGACTCGGACGTCGTTTACGTTGCTCGCGGTTAGCTACCCCGAAGCACGTAACTAGAGTCTGGTCAAAGCGATGCACATCGGCTGTCACCTGACTTCCCCCAATTTCCGGAAACACAACAACACAAAGACTTCAACTTCAAATTCAGCCAGCTGAAATTTAAAAGTTGCACAACTCGAGTTCTATCACGTACGTTTTCAAATACAAGCCACTATTTTCTCAAACGGTGACCGGCTCTTTCTTTTCTTCCATCAATCAATCCCGTTATTCTCGTTTACTAGTAGCAAGCCACTCAGGTGGTAACACACGCAAGATGGCGGCTAACAGACGCTTGATTCAACGCTGAAGGGTAAAGTCAGTGCAGTTCTATGAAAGCAGAAATATTTTCCTTTTTACACAGAGACAAATGATTAGGTACACTACGTGAAATGTGTTTTACTTTTAAAGTCCAAAATCTTGTATTTTCGAGTGGATCTTCTTATGTTATATAGCCTCACACTGCCGGCACCATTATGTAGCGATAATTGGTTCATCTTTTGGACGAATTAATAATCTGGATGTTACGGAGGTAAATTGTATTTACCTCGATAACCTCGATAACGTGCCCCCACGTTGGCTTTGTTTTGGGTTAACAGTTGCAAACAATGACCAAAATCCTTTCTTCATCAGTCATTTATAATCTAAAGTCGCCACACTCGATATTCAGTGGTTCGTTGTACTAACAAAAGACTAATAATCCACTCGGAAACACAGATGACTTAGGCGGAATAGAGTTAATAAAACATGCATTTATTCACGATTGCTACACTACAGAATCAAAACACTGCCTATCTAACTATTCTACCGTCAGAAGAAAAGAAATAAAATAAAGCTAATGAAAATAAGGAAGGGATACGAATGAATAAGGAAACAGGAAAAGAGAAATTTGACCTGCCAGATCTGTGATATGTTTCAAACGTAAGTTGCAACAGGGGTACGCCGAGTTGGAAATCAAACGCAGACTTACGAGAATCGGTTTGCGTCGAACGAGCAGAAACGGGTGGTCTTGTGAAAAAGGGGGGAAAATAGTCAATGTTCGTTCCAAAAGGCAAGAAAATCAAAAAGGGCCTATTCCACAGGTGAGCAAGGGAGCCGCTCGGGGGCTGACATAGTTGCGCAGCTCGTCCCTTGATTGGTCGGCGACTCAGCGAGATGTTTCTCCGGCGAGGTTGATTCTGCCGGACAGCTGTCCGACTCCAGGTGTTGGAGCTCGGTCCGCTATGTGCCGGCGTACAGGGAAGGCCAGCCGTTGGAGGTGAGCTGGCACCGCGGCGGGGCGCCACCGAATAGCAGGTGAGGTGCGGGGCGGCTTAGGTGCACAACCTTGAGTCCAGCGGCACGTTGCAAGTGTACCCCGGGGCCGCGGAGCTCGCTGCTGGCGGGCAATCACCGATGGTGAAGAAAAAAAAAAGGGAAAACAAGAAAAAAAGGGAGTAAAAGAGTCTCTTTTTGGGTCAGCGTTGCAGTTTGCACCTGCTTTGGCGTGGCGTGGAGCGAGTGTCTGCTCTCGTGGCAATGGTTGCTGCCAGGGACAAAAGGGGCCACGTGTTTGGCAAGTTTCTTGGAACAGAGAGTTGGAGCAGGCTGGGAAACTTGCAGGTAGTTGGACTGAGGATGGTCAGAGAGTGATCGGAAAGAGAGGTTGGAAGAGAGATGTTGGAAGAGAGAGAGCGAGGGGGTCCCCTCGTCTTTTTAAAGTCTATGGGCGGGGCTTCAGTAGGTGGTGGCACACCCTTTCTGTTCGCTCATGCAGACTTAAAAAAAAACAAATTATTAAAGGGATTAATAATTTGGCATTAAATTTGGTCAGTCTGGCAAATCAGTTTTCCCACACAACCCGATTAACACACATCGTAATTAATGCATCATGAACTAACTTGTGAGGTAATTTCTACTTGTCTAATCTGACTGAACTGAAAGATATTGATTAGCTTTCATTCCTTATGGAGTACAAATGAAATAGGACGTTCATACACACAAAGACATAACATGAATCATTCGTAGTTCAGTTATCTGTCAAGAATTATCATGGTATAAATGTGTAAAATGTGGTTACTTGTATGAATTGTCACGAAGGATAGTTCCAAGTTTCACCACTTGACGGTGCTGTTGCTCCATCTAGACCAGGGGTGGCGAGATCCGGTCCTCGAGGGCCGCAGTCCTATTGGTTTTGGATATTTCCCTTCTTCAACACAGCTGATTCATGATCAGCTCATCAGCAAGCTCTGCAGAAACCTGATAACGAGCCTGTTAATTGGAATCAGCTGCACTTCGAGTAGGGAAATCTGCAAAACCTGCAGGCCCTCGAGGACCGCAGTTTGCCACCCCTGATCTAGACGTTCCAGGAGTGCCCCCTGGAGGGGCGCAACGCCAGAATATCCTTTGTGATTGATAAGAGGTCATGATCAGTCGTTTGCCTATTCCAAATCATTGAAGGCGTTTTCTCTGGCTCCGGGAAGCCGGGCTTGAATACACTCCTTCGGCAGATGCATAATTTCCTTTGTCACCTGGTCAGCGGCTTCAAAAGAGCTTTGTTGGTGGTTGAGTGACCACCTGCAGAGCTAACCAAGCTTAGATTCTGTATGGGCTGTGGAATGTTTATGCAACTACAGAGAGTTTGCTTTAGAAGAAGCAAACTAAAAAAAAAATTAGAGGGTGGACTGGGCCATAGGCCATAGTTGTTACACATGCTTTTACAAAAAATACCAATCAGGGCAACTAATTGCCTAAAAATAAAAAGGGACGCTGATTTTTGCAGATCTTAACAATCACCAAAACCCTTTGAGCTTGACACACTCATCACACCTGGCAAAAAAATATTCCACATGTTAAGGTTTATTATGCTATTTTCAAATAAATTCGGCTTCCAATGTGCCAGTACCCTAACGTGCCAGTACCCCAACGTGCAAGTACCCCGACGTGCAAGTACTCCAACGTTGCCCGGGCTGCGAGGGCCCTTTATAGTTGCTCGTAGCTCTAGTTATTATTTGGGCCGGAGCAGCGACCGCTGCGAGGTCCCTCTTGTTTTTGTAAGAATTAGGGCCCGAGCAGCGACCGCTGCGAGGTCCCTATTGTTTTTGTAAAAATTCTTCTTCTTCTTCTTTATTCTCCGCAAACGATCGCGATTTTGGGTACCTAAACATTTACGAAAACTTACCGAAATTTGCACACTCTTCGGGCCCAGCGAAAAATTTGATATTCTGATGTTGTCATAACAACAAGACTCTATAGCGCCCCCTAGCAAAAAAAAAATCAAAACCAATCCCGGCACGTTTGACCTAGACCTACGAAAATGGGCAGGCACTTGTAGCACCCCGGGACGCAAAAAAACATCAATTGGGACCATGTAGCAAAAATGTACAGGAAGTGAGTTATGAATTTTTGAATGTCCAATTTTGGCCCACTTTTGCACATTCACTGTGGTCATACTTTTCCCCCCTTTGCAAACAGTTTTAATCCGATTGACTTCAAACTTGTTGGAGACAACAACTGGGCAAAATATCTTGACTTTTCGGAATACTATATGACGGGGGCGGGGCATCAAATATTGCCTTTAAAATTTCATTTGTCCAGAAAGACAAAATGCTGAATAACTCCCATGTGCAAGCTCCAAAAAATCTCAAACTTCTCATGCAACTTAATAGTCACGGCCTGAAAACATCTATATGATAAAATTCTCTTATATATATATAGCTCCACCTAGTGGTGACAATAAATGTCATACTTTACGTTTTAACTACTGTGACAAGCTCGTTGAAGGGATCGAATTAAATATTGGTGAGAAAAGCCTTAAGATGTTGATCATGCCCCACACCGAATATTGTAACTTTTAGCCAAAGGGTGTGGCCGTTACGGTGCTGCAAAGTCTGAAGATTTTTCGCGACAATAAAAGCTGCATTAACTTGACCCAGATGATCCTATCTTCTCAAAATGTCACACAATTGATGACAGTCCAGCCCATAACTCATCTACAAACTTATATTTCATCTTACAGATGGCGCCACCTCGTGGCAATTTTTTTTCTTACGATTTTTCTTCAACGTTTTTCTCCAAACATGTTAACTGGACGTACCTCACATTTGCTCAGATGAAGGTTTCCACCTTCATGATGTCACAACACGAAGTTTGTGAGTTTTCGTGAATCGCTGTGGGCGTGGCTAAGCACTGTTTGCCAAGAAAACAACGCCACTTTTGAGGGTCTAAACTGGCACAGAAACACATGAAACTTGGCACACACATCTGGCCTGGGAAAATGAGCAATATTTTATCGTAGAATGTGCTATTTTTCCAAAAATGACTCAATAGCGCCCCCTAGAAATTTTTAACGAAGCAGCCCCGCTTGTACGTTTAAGCAAGATCTATGAATATTTTTAGGTGTATGAGGGAGGCCAAGACCTACAAAAAAGTCTCTTGGAGCCATATGCTAAAATGAACAGGAAGTGAGCTACGAATTTTTGAATGTCCCATTTTTTACGATTTTAGCACATTTACAGAAGGCATACTTTTGCCCACTTCTCCTACACGTTTCATCCGACTGACTTCAGACTTGACCTGGACCATGTCAAGACCTGAGTCAACGACAGCGGGAAAAATCTTGACTTTTTGAAATACTATATGATGAAGGCGGGGCATCAAAATTTGTATTTTGCAATGAAAAAGGATATGCTTAATAACTCCCCGGTACATGCTCCAAAAAAATCCCAAACTTGACATGTATGTTTATAGTCAAGGCCTGAAGCTATCTCTATGACAACATTCAGTTATATATGCAGCGCCACCTAGCCCTTGAGGCATGAAAAAAAAATACCCCACTTACGGGATTTTGTACAAAAAATGTAAACTCATTCTAAGTGTGATAACTAAGTCATTAGGGCCCGAGCAGCGACCACTGCGAGGTCCCTATTGTTTTTGTAAAAATTAATATTATTATTATTATTATTATTATTATTATTATTATTATTAGGGCCCGAGCAGCGACCGCTGCGAGGTCCCTATTGTTTTTGTAAAAATTATTATTATTATTAGGGCCCGAGCAGCGACCGCTGCGAGGTCCCTATTGTTTTTGTAAAAAATATTATTATTATTAGGGCCCGAGCAGCGACCGCTGCGAGGTCCCTATTGTTTTTGTAAAAATTATTATTAGGGCCCGAGCAGCGACCGCTGCGAGGTCCCTATTGTTTTTGTAAAAATTATTATTATTAGGGCCCGAGCAGCGACCGCTGCGAGGTCCCTATTGTTTTTGTAAAAATTATTATTATTATTATTATTATTATTATTATTGGGGCCCGAGCAGCGACCGCTGCGAGGTCCCTATTGTTTTTGTAAAAATTATTATTATTATTATTATTATTATTATTAGGGCCCGAGCAGCGACCGCTGCGAGGTCCCTATTGTTTTTGTAAAAATTATTATTATTATTATTATTATTATTATTAGGGCCCGAGCAGCGACCGCTGCGAGGTCCCTATTGTTTTTGTAAAAATTATTATTATTATTATTATTATTATTATTATTATTATTATTAGGGCCCGAGCAGCGACCGCTGCGAGGTCCCTATTGTTTTTGTAAAAATTATTATTATTATTATTATTATTAGGGCCCGAGCAGCGACCGCTGCGAGGTCCCTATTGTTTTTGTAAAAATTATTATTATTATTATTAGGGCCCGAGCAGCGACCGCTGCGAGGTCCCTATTGTTTTTGTAAAAATTATTATTATTATTATTAGGGCCCGAGCAGCGACCGCTGCGAGGTCCCTATTGTTTTTGTAAAAATTATTATTATTAGGGCCCGAGCAGCGACCGCTGCGAGGTCCCTATTGTTTTTCGTTCGAATTATTATTATTATTATTATTATTATTATTATTATTATTATTCTCCGTAAACGATCGCATTTTTGAGGACCTAAACATTCACGAAAACTCACCAAACTTTGCACACTCCTCAGGCCCGGCGAAAAATTTTATATTATGAAGTCGTCATAACAACGCGACTCTATAGCGCCCCCTAGCGTAGAAAAATAAAAACCAAGCCTGGCACGTTTGAGCTAGAGCAACGAAAATTGGCAGGCACGTGTAGCACCCCGAGACGCACAAAAAAGTCTATTGGGACCATGTAGCTAAAATGTACAGGAAATGAGCTATGAATTTTTTTATGTCCAATTTTGGCCTATTTTGGCACATTCACTGTGGTCATGCTTTTTCCCCCTCTGCAAACATTTTTCATCCAATTGACTTCAAACTTGGCATTTATCATCTCAAGACCTGAGAGAACAACTGGGCAAAAAGTCTTGCCTTTTAGAAATACTATATGATGGGGGCGGGGCATCAAATATTGTCTTTAAAATTTCATTTGTCCAGAAAGAGAAAATGCTTAATAACTCCCATGTTCAAGCTCCAAAAAATCTCAAACTTCTCAGGCAACGTAATAGTCACGGCCTGAAAACATCTATATGATAAAATTCAGTTATACATATAGCACCACCTAGTGGTAACAATAAATGTCATACTTTACGTTTTTAGCTACTGCGCTGAGCTCGTTGAAGGGATCCAGTTGAAAGTTGGTCAGAAAATCCTTAAGATGTTGATCATGCCCCACACCGAATATTGTAACTTTTCGCCAAAGGGCGTGGCCGCTACGGTGCCGCAAAGTCTGAAGATTTTTCGTGACAATAAAAGCTGCATGAACTTGACCGAGATGATCCTATCTTCTCAAAATTTCACACATTTGATGAGAGTCCAGCCCTAAAGACATCTACGTACTTATATTTCATCTTACTGATAGCGCCACCTAGTGGCAATTTTTTTTCTTACGAATTTTCTTGTACATTTTTCTCCAAACACGTTAACTGGACCAACCTCATATTTGCTCAGATGAGGGTTTCGGCCTTCATGATGTCACAACACGAAGTTTGTGAGTTTTCGCGAATTGCTGTGGGCGTGGCTAAGCACTGTTCGCCAAGAAAACAACGCCAGTTTTGATGGTCTAAACATGCGCAGAAACTCATGAAACTTGGCACACACATCTGGCCTGGCAAAATGAGCAATATTTTATCATGTATTGTCCTATTTTTACAAAAATGACTCAATAGCGCCCCCTAGAAATTTTTAACGAAGCAGCCCCGATTGTACGTTTAAGCAAGATCTACGAAAATTTTTAGGTGTATGAGGGAGCCAAAGACCTACAAAAAAGTCTCCTGGACCCATATGCTAAAATGAACAGGAAGTGAGCTACGAATTTTTGAATGTCCCATTTTTGACGATTTTTGCACATTTTCAGGGGGCATACTTTTGCCCACTTCTCTTACACGTTTTATCCGACTGACTTATGACTTGACCTGGACCATGCCAAGACCTGAGCCAACAACAGACGGAAAAATCTTGACTTTTGGAAATACTATATGATGAGGGCGGGGCATCAAAATTTGTGTTTCGCACTGAAAAAGGATATGCTTAATAACTCCCCGATACATGCTCCAAAAAATCCCAAACTTGACATGTATGTTTATCGTCAAGGCCTGAAGGTATCTCTATGACAACATTCAGTTATATATGCAGCGCCACCTAGCCCTTGAGGCATGAAAAAAAAAAATACCCCACTTACGGTATTTTGTACAAAAAATGTAAACTCATTCTATGTGTGATAACTAAGTCATTTAGGAATATTCTTTTACTTTCCACCACTCAAAATATTCACTGGCATCAGACCTAACCAAACACACATATTTTTGTTATTTAGTTTTATGTATTTTTGATAGCCTCTATGGACATTAAAAGCAATATCGTGAATGAAGGCTATGCTGAATAACTCCCAGGTACATGCTCCAAAAAATCCCATACTTGAAATGTATATTTATAGTCAAGGCCTGAAGGTATCTCTATGACAAAATTCAGTTATAAATACAGCGCCACCTAGTCCTTGAGGCATAAAAAAAAAAATGCCTCACTTACGGTATTTTTGCAAAAATTGTAAACTCATTGTAAGTGTGATAACTAAGTCATTTATGAATATTCTTTTACTTTCCACCACTCAATATGTTCACTGGTATCAGACCGATCCAAACATACATATTTTTTATTTAGTTTTTTTTTTTTTTTTTTGATCGCCTCTATGGACAATAAAAGCAACACTGTGCAATGAGTACGAGCGATGATGTGTGTATATATACTTTTCCGAAAAATACCAATCAGGGCAACTCATTGCCTAAAAATAAAAAAAAAAGACGCTGATTTTTGCAGATCTTAACAATCACCAAAACCCATTGAGCTTGACACACTCATCACACCTGGCAAAAAAAAAAAAAATCTACATGTTTATCATGCCATTTTCAAAGAAATTCTGCTTCCAATGTGCCAGTACCCCAATGTGCAAGTTCCCCAACGTGCAAGTACCCCAACGTGGCCCGGGCTGCGAGGGCCCTTTATAGCTGCTCGCAGCTCTAGTTATTATTCTTCTTCTTCTTCTTTTTCTTTGTTATTATTCTTTTCCGCAAACAACCACATTTTTGAGGCACTAAACATGAACGAAAACTCACCAAACTTTACACGCAGATCGGGCCTGGCGGAAAATTTGATATTTTAAAGTCGCCATACATAATAACAGAAAAATGGCTCTGTAGCGCCACCTACATAGGTTTAACGGATCCCTGTCCCGCTACGATTGTCCTATGGCTACGAAAATTGTGTGGCACCTGTAGCACATCCAGATGAACAAAAACCTCTTTGATATGTGTACCCTAAAATAGACAGGAAGTGAGGTATGAGTATTTGAATGTCCAATTTTGGCCCATTTTTGCACATTTACAGGGGTCATACTTTTGCCCGCTTCTCCTACACGGTTAACCCGATTGACTTCAAACTTGGGCTGTACCATCTCAACACCTGGGACAACATCATGGTAAAAAATCTAAAGTTTTTGACATACTATATGACGGTGGCGGGGCATCAAATTTACAGTTTCAAAATTCTTACTTAACAAAGCATTGCCGGTGTTACGTTTAATTGAGAGCCACGAAAATTGGTACACATATGTAACAGACTATGATCTACAAAAAAGCCTGTTGGTGCCATATGCTAAACCTAACAGGAAGTCCGCCAGAGGCGAGGCATCAAATTTTGTGTTTCAAAATTATTATTTAATGAAGCATTCCCGGCTGTACATTTCACCTAGAGTTACCAACATTTGAAGACATATGTAACAGCCCTCAAGGTACAAAAAACTCTTTTTGAACCATATGCTAAACCGAACAGGAAGTCCGCCATTTTGATTTACTTTGGAACGTGTTGCCATTTTTTGGGCCATTTCATTGGGGTCTTATTTTAACGAACTCCTCCTACAGAGTTTATCCGATCATCTTCAAACTTGGTGTGATTCATCTTAAAATGTTGAAGATGAAAAGTTATTGAAAGCTTTTTATCTCGTCGCACGCTGTTGCCGTGGCATGCACAGTTTGCAAAGGGAACAATTCCCTCTTAATGAAGCATTCCCAGTTGTAAGAAGCAGCTAGAGCTACGAAAATTTGGAGACAAATTTAACAGCCCACAATGTACAAAAAAGTCTCTTGGTGCCATGTGCTAAACCCAACAGGAAGTCCGCCATTTTGATTTACGTTGGGATTTGTAGCCATTTTTTGTGGCCTTTTTTAGGGGTCATATTTTAACGAACTCCTCCTACAAAATTTATCCGACTGTCTTCAAACTTGGTGTGCTTCATCTTAAGATGTTTAAGATACAAAGTTATCGAAAGTTATTTATGTTGTCGCACGCCGTTTCATGGCGATGCATTGTTTGCCAAGTAAAATGCTGCTTTTTTTTTGTGGTCTAAACATGTGCAAAAACTCATGAAACTTTACACACACATCAGGCTTGTCATAAGCATGAATATTTTAGAGATTTCTTATTAAATTTGCAATAAATGCTTCAATAGCGCCCTCTAGACATTTTTATGAAGTCTTTCCGATTATATGATTCAGCTAGATGTGTGAATATTGGCAGGCATGCCTAATATATTCAAAAAGTATTCTATATAGCCATGTGCCAATCCATTTTGATTTTATTTTGTTAATTGTGCATCATTTTTGGCCTTTCCATGAAACTTTACAAACACAAAGCATGGCAAAAACGTTTAAAATTTAGATGGTTTCCTATTTGACAGTACCCCAACATGCCAGTACCCCGACGTGCAAATACCCCAACGTGGCCCGGGTTGCGAGGACCCTTTATAGCTGCTCGCAGCTCTAGTTAGGGCCCGAGCAGCGACCGCTGCGAGGTCCCTATTGTTTTTGTAAAAATTATTATTAGGGCCCGAGCAGCGACTGCTGCGAGGTCCCTATTGTTTTTGTAAAAATTATTATTCTTCTTCTTCTTCTTCTTCTTCTTTATTCTCCGCAAACAATCGCGATTTTGGGTACCTAAATATTCACGAAAACTCACCGAACTTTGCACACTCCTCAGGTCCGGCGAAAAATTTGATATTATGAAGTCGTTATAACAACGCGACTCTATAGCGCCCCCTAGCGTAGAAAAATAATAACCAAGCCCGGCACGTTTGAGCTAGAGCAACGAAAATTGGCAGGCACGTGTAACACCCCGAGACGCACAAAAAAGTCTATTGGGACCATGTAGCTAAAATGTACAGGAAGTGAGCTATGAATTTTTTAATGTCCAATTTTGGCCTATTTTGGCACATTCACTGTGGTCATGCTTTTTCCCCCTTTGCAAACATTTTTCATCCAATTGACTTCAAACTTGGCATTTATCATCTCAAGACCTGAGAGAACAGCTGGGCAAAACATCTTGCCTTTTCGAAATACTATATGACGGGGGCGGAGCATCAAATATTGCCTTTAAAATTTCATTTGTCCAGAAAGAGCAAATGCTTAATAACTCCCATGTTCAAGCTCCAAAAAATCTCAAACTTCTCAGCCAACGTAATAGTCACGGTCTGAAAACATCTATATGATAAAATTCAGTTATCCATGTAGCGCCACCTAGTGGTTACAATAAATGTCATACTTTACATTTTTAGCTACTGTGCTGAGCTTGTTGAAGGGATCCATTTGAAAATTGGTCAGAAAAGCCTTAAGATGTTGATCATGCCCCACACCGAATATTGTAACTTTTCGCCAAAGGGCGTGGCCGCTACGGTGACGCAAAGTCTGAAGATTTTTCGTGAAAATAAAAGCTGCATTAACTTGACCGAGATGATCCTATCTTCTCAAAATTTCACACATTTGATGAGAGTCCAGCCCTAAAGACATCTACTGACTTATATTTCATCTAACTGATAGCGCCACCTGGTGGCAATTATTTTTCTTACGAATTTTCTTCTACGTTTTTCTCCAAACACGTTAACTGGACCTACCTCATATTTGCTCAGATGAGGGTTTTGGCCTTCATGATGTCACAACACGAAGTTTGTGAGTTTTCGCGAATTGCTGTGGGCGTGGCTAAGCGCTGTTCGCCAAGAGAACAACGCCAGTTTTGAGGGTCTAAACATGCACAGAAACTCATGAAACTTGGCACACACATCTGGCCTGGTAAAATGAGCAATATTTTATTGTTGATTGTGCTATTTTTACAAAAATGACTCAATAGCGCCCCCTAGAAGTTTTTAACGAAGCAGCCCCGGTTGTACGTTTAAGCAAGAACGACGAATATTTTTAGGTGTATGAGGGAGCCCAAGACCTACAAAAAAGTCTCTTGGACCCATATGCTAAAATGAACAGGAAGTGAGCTACGAATTTTTGAATGTCCCATTTTTGACGATTTTTGCACATTCACAGGGGGCAGACTTTTGCCCACTTCTCCTACACGTTTCATCTGACTGAGTTAAGACTTGACCTGGACCATGTCAAGACCTGAGCCAACGACAGGGGGAAAAATCTTGACCTTTCGAAATACTATATGATGAAGGCGGGGCATCAAAATTTGTGTTTCGCACTGAAAAAGGATATGCTTAATAACTCCCCGGTACATGCTCCAAAAAATCCCAAACTTGACATGTATGTTTATCGTCAAGGCCTGAAGCTATCTCTATGACAACATTCAGTTATATATGCAGCGCCACCTAGCCCTTGAGGCATAAAAAAAAAATACCCCACATACGGTATTTTGTACAAAAAATGTAAACTCATTCTAAGTGTGATAACTAAGTCATTTATGAATATTCTTTTAGTTTCCACCACTCAAAATGTTCACTGGCATCAGACTTATCCAAACATATATATTTTTTTATTTATTTTTGATAGCCTCTGTGGACATTAAAAGCAATATCGTGAATGAAGGATATGCTTAATAACTCCACGGTACATGCTCCAAAAAAAATCCCACACTTGACATGTATGCTTATTAGGGGTGTCACGATTCGCCAACTCCACGATTCGATTTAAATTTCGATTTTGGGGTCACAATTCGATTTTTTTTTTTTTTTTTTTTTTCCGCTCCCCCACTTTATAACACAGAGGCATATGCTTCTGTAGGCTAAGGCTAGTCTATGATCATTGGTTCTATTCATTGTACAGTAAATCTTATTTCAAAAGATCGGCTACATATAGGTGATGCAATTTCCATATTATTTTTGTGTAAATTTATGTAATTGACATTAGGCAGGAATGATCAAATTCAAAGAATTTATTTACAATATAAAGTTAACCGTCTTGTTCTTACTGAAGTGTAAAATAAAAAATAAAAAAACAAAAACAAAAAGTCACAGTGGGTGCCTGCCATCTATTGACTGTTTTTGGTTACAACAGTGTGCTGTGCGTTCCTCTTAAAATAATGTGCAATGTGCAACAACAACAAAAAATATATTGTATCCAAAGTCATGGAACAAATACAGCCTGAACAAACTATATCCCAACATTTACAGTTGCTGGGCATACTGTAGCGTGGTTCAAGTACACTAATTAAATGTTTGAATCCAGCGTTTTCCAAGGCTGCAGGTCTGCTGCTATAAATAGACCTATGGATCTGGCGTTTCGCGCGAGCTGAAGTGTGTGGAAGTTTCACTGTAAATGAGGATGAAATAGTTGGTTGGACCGTTGTTTTCCCACTTCTAGTTGAATTTGATAAATCTAAATCTTTGTGATGCCTGCGTAAATGTCCCGTCATGTTTGTCGTGTTTCCCGTTGTTACGGCTGGCGGCTCGGGCCCGCCGCCGGCTCCGCTCCCCTAGTATGTATGTGTGTGTTTGTGTCGGCTGGTGCCCGTATAATGGTACTTCAGTTTGAATGCGCCAGCGCGACACTCTGATTGGAGGACTGTGCCAGCGCGACACTCCGATTGGACGACTGTGCCAGCGCGACACTCCGATTGGACGACTGTGCCAGCGCGACACTCCGATTGGACGACTGTGCCAGCGCGACGCTATTGCGTATCTGTGTATTATACCCCTATTGGTTATTGTTGTTTCTCCTCCGTTCTGTCAGTTCTGTCAAATGCGGTTATTATTTGTTCACCTTCCACTTTCACTCCCTTGTCAAACCCCTGCCTGAAATTTCAATTAAAACTACTCAGATGTTAAAGTCGACCCGTGTTTATCTACTCTATATTTTCTGTTATTGTGTTACTTCCCTTCCCCTTGACGAGCCGGGCGTAACACCGTGGCCGAGTACAGTACGCGCACATAGCATATCTTGCAACTGTGGTCTTTTTATCGACAACGTGAACGTTGTCGACATAACTCACCGGGAACGCAAAATGTTTCCAAACTGGTGACGAGAGAAGCGGGAGCGGCTTGAAGCACCATTGCTGTGTCTGTCCGCGCTTGCCATCATGACTGCAGGAGAAGTCAGCTAACAAGTGCCGTTAGCTAGTAGCTGAATGGCTGCGTCTCATTTGCTTTCCTGGGAGGTGGCGGTGGCGGCGGTGGCGGCGGGCGCGGGGGAGGGGGGGGGGGGGCATCGAATCGTGTGTCCTCTCTTCTATTTCGATGCTCGAAATCGTGACGTAATTTCGATCGATTTCGATAAAAAATCGAAATCGTGACACCCTTAATGCTTATAATCAAGGCCTGAAGGTATCTCGATGACAACATTCAGTTATAAATACAGCGCCACCTAGCCCTTGAGGCTTATATAAAAAAAAAAACCACATACGGTATTTTGTACAAAAAATGTAAACTCATTCTAAGTGTTATAACTAAGTCATTTATGAATATTCTTTTAGTTTCCACCACTCAAATTGTTCACTGGCTTCACACCGATCCAAACGTATGTACGTTTCCATTTTGTTTTATTCATTTTTGATTGCCCCTTTGGACAATAAAAGTAACATTGTGCAATGAGTACAACGAGCGATAATGTATATATACACTTTTACAAAAAATACCAATCAGGGCAACTCATTGCCTAAAAATAAAAAAGGACGCTGATTTTTGCAGGTCTTAACAATCACCAAAACCCGTTGAGCTTGACACACACTGGCAAAAAAAATATTCTACATGTAAACGTTTATTATGCCATTTTCAAAGAAATTTTGCTTCCAATATGCCAGTACCCCAACGTGCCAGTACCCTAACGTGCAAGTACCCCAACATGCAAGGACCATAACGTGGCCCGGGCTGCGAGGGCCCTTTATAGCTGCTCGCAGCTCTAGTTATTAGGGCCCGAGCAGCGACCGCTGCGAGGTCCCTATTGTTTTTGTAAAAATTATTATTATTATTATTATTAGGGCCCGAGCAGCGACCGCTGCGAGGTCCCTATTGTTTTTGTAAAAATTATTATTATTATTATTAGGGCCCGAGCAGCGACCGCTGCGAGGTCCCTATTGTTTTTGTAAAAATTATTATTATTATTATTATTATTATTATTATTCTTCTTCTTCTTCTTTATTCTCCGCAAACGATCGCGATTTTGGGTACCTAAACATTCACGAAAACTCACCGAACTTTGCACACTCCTCAGGCCCGGCGAAAAATTTGATATTATTAAGTCGTCATAACAATGCGACTCGATAGCGCCCCCTAGCGTAGAAAAATAAAAACCAAGCCCGGCACGTTTGAGCTAGAGCAACAAAAATTGGCAGGCACGTGTAGCACCCCGAGACGCACAAAAAAGTCTATTGGGACCATGTAGCTAAAATGTACAGGAAGTGAGCTATGAATTTTTTTATGTCCAATTTTGGCCTATTTTGGCACATTCACTGTGGTCATGCTTTTTCCCCCTTTGCAAACATTTTTCATCCAATTGACTTCAAACTTGGCATTTATCATCTCAAGACCTGAGAGAACAACTGGGCAAAACATCTTGCCTTTTTGAAATACTATATGACGGGGGCGGGGCATCAAATATTGCCTTTAAAATTTCATTTGTCCAGAAAGAGCAAATGCTTAATAACTCCCATGTTCAAGCTCCAAAAAATCTCAAACTTCTCAGGCAACGTAATAGTCACGGCCTGAAAACATCTATATGATAAAATTCAGTTATACATATAGCGCCACCTAGTGGTTACAATAAATGTCATACTTTACGTTTTTAGCTACTGTGCTGAGCTTGTTGAAGGGATCCATTTGAAAATTGGTCAGAAAAGGCTTAAGATGTTGATCATGCCCCACACCGAATATTGTAACTTTTCGCCAAAGGGCGTGGCCGCTACGGTGACGCAAAGTCTGAAGATTTTTCGTGAAAATAAAAGCTGCATTAACTTGACCGAGATGATCCTATCTTCTCAAAATTTCACACATTTGATGAGAGTCCAGCCCTAAAGACATCTACTGACTTATATTTCATCTAACTGATAGCGCCACCTAGTGGCAATTTTTTTTATTACGAATTTTCTTCTACGTTTTTCTCCAAACACGTTAACTGGACCTACCTCATATTTGCTCAGATGAGGGTTTCGGCCTTCATGATGTCACAACACGAAGTTTGTGAGTTTTCGCGAATTGCTGTGGGTGTGGCTAAGCGCTGTTCGCCAAGAAAACAACGCCAGTTTTGAGGGTCTAAACATGCACAGAAACTCATGAAACTTGGCACACACATCTGGCCTGGTAAAATGAGCAATATTTTATTGTTGATTGTGCTATTTTTACAAAAATGACTCAATAGCGCCCCCTAGAAGTTTTTAACGAAGCAGCCCCGGTTGTACGTTTAAGCAAGAACGACGAATATTTTTAGGTGTATGAGGGAGCCCAAGACCTACAAAAAAGTCTCCTGGACCCATATGCTAAAATGAACAGGAAGTGAGCTACGAATTTTTGAATGTCCCATTTTTGACAATTTTTGCACATTCACAGGGCGCAGACTTTTGCCCACTTCTCCTACACGTTTCATCTGACTGAGTTAAGACTTGACCTGGACCATGTCAAGACCTGAGCCAACGACAGGGGGAAAAATCTTGACCTTTCGAAATACTATATGATGAAGGCGGGGCATCAAAATTTGTGTTTCGCACTGAAAAAGGATATGCTTAATAACTCCCCGGTACATGCTCCAAAAAATCCCAAACTTGACATGTATGTTTATCGTCAAGGCCTGAAGCTATCTCTATGACAACATTCAGTTATATATGCAGCGCCACCTAGCCCTTGAGGCATAAAAAAAAAATACCCCACATACGGTATTTTGTACAAAAAATGTCAACTCATTCTAAGTGTGATAACTCCCATGTTCAAGCTCCAAAAAATCTCAAACTTCTCAGACAACGTAATAGTCACGGCCTGAAAGCATCTATATGATAAAATTCAGTTATACATATAGCGCCACCTAGTGGTAACAATAAATGTCATACTTTACGTTTTTAGCTACTGTGCCGAGCTCGTTGAAGGGATCCAGTTGAAAATTGGTCAGAAAAGCCTTAAGATGTTGATCATGCCCCACACCGAATATTGTAACTTTTCGCCAAAGGGCGTGGCCGCTACGGTGACGCAAAGTCCGAAAATTTTTCGTGACAATAAAAGCTGCATGAACTTGACCCAGATGATCCTATCTTCTCAAAATTTCACACATTTGATGAGAGTCCAGCCCTTAAGACATCTACGAACTTATATTTCATCTTACTGATAGCGCCACCTAGTGGCAATTTTTTTTCTTACGAATTTTCTTGTACATTTTTCTCCAAACACGTTAACTGGACCAACCTCATATTTGCTCAGATGAGGGTTTCGGCCTTCATGATGTCACAACACGAAGTTTGTGAGTTTTCGCGAATCGCTGTGGCCGTGGCTAAGCACTGTTCGCCAAGAAAACAACGCCAGTTTTGAGGGTCTAAACATGCGCAGAAACTCATGAAACTTGGCACACACATCTGGCCTGGTAAAATGAACAATATTTTATTGTTGATTGTACTATTTTTACAAAAATGACTCAATAGCGCCCCCTAGAAATTTTTAACGAAGCAGCCCCGATTCTACGTTTAAGCAAGATCTACGAAAATTTTTACGTGTATGAGGGAGCCAAAGACCTACAAAAAAGTCTCTTGGACCCATATGCTAAAATGAACAGGAAGTGAGGTACGAATTTTTGAATGTCCCATTTTTGACGATTTTTGCACATTTTCAGGGGGCATACTTTTGCCCACTTCTCCTACATGTTTTATCCGACTGACTTATGACTTGACCTGGACCATGCCAAGACCTGAGCCAACAGCAGACGGAAAAATCTTGACTTTTGGAAATACTATATGATGAGCGCGGGGCATCAAAATTTGTGTTTCGCACTGAAAAAGGATATGCTTAATAACTCCCCGGTACATGCTCCAAAAAATCCCAAACTTGACATGTATGTTTATCGTCAAGGCCTGAAGCTATCTCTATGACAACATTCAGTTATATATGCAGCGCCACCTAGCCCTTGAGGCAAAACAAAAAAATACCCCACATACGGTATTTTGTACAAAAAATGTAAACTCATTCTAAGTGTGATAACTAAGTCATTTATGAATATTCTTTTACTTTCCACCACTCAAAATGTTCACTGGCATTAGACTTATCCAAACATGTACTTTTTTATTTATTTTTGATAGCCTCTATGGACATTAAAAGCAATATCGTGAATGAAGGATATGCTTAATAACTCCACGGTACATGCTCCAAAAAAATCCCACACTTGACATGTATGTTTAGAGTCAAGGCTTGAAGGTATCCCTATGACAACATTCCATTATATATACAGCGCCACCTAGCCCTAGAGGCATAAAAAAAAATACACCAACTTAACGGTATTTTTACAAAAAAAAAAAAAATCCACATGTCAAGGTTTATCATGCCATTTTCAAAGAAATTCTGCTTCCAATGTGCCGTACCTAAACTTGCCAGTACCCCAACGTGCCAGTACCCCAACGTGCAAGTACCCCAACGTGCAAGTACCCCAACGTCGCCCGGGCTGCGAGGGCCCTTTATAGCTGCTCGCAGCTCTAGTTATTAGGGCCCGAGCAGCGACCGCTGCGAGGTCCCTCTTGTTTTTGTAAGAATTATTATTATTCTTCTTCTTCTTCTTCTCCGTAAACGATCGCATTTTTGAGGGCCTAAACATTTACGAAAACTCACCAAACTTTGCAGTCTCTTCGGGCCCGGCGAAAAATTTGATATTATGTAGTTGTCATAACAACGCGACTCTATAGCGCCACCTAGCGTAGAAAAATAAAAACCAATCCCGGTCCGTTTGAGCTAGAGCTACGAAAAATGGCAGGCACGTGTAGCACTACGAGACGCACAAAAAAGTCAGTGGAAGCCATTTCCTAAAATGTACAGGAAGTGAGCTATGAATTTTTTAATGTCCAATTTTGGCCTATTTTGGCACATTCACTGTGGTCATGCTTTTTCCCCCTATGCAAACATTTTTCATCCCATTGACTTTAAACTTGGCATTTATCATCTCAAGACTTAAGAGAAAAACTAGGCAAAAAATCTTGCGTTTTCGAAATACTATATGACGGGGGCGGGGCATCAAATATTGCCTTTAAAATTTCATTTGTCCAGAAAGAGCAAATGCTGAATAACTCCCATGTACAAGCTCCAAAAAATCTCAAACTTCTCAGGCAACGTAATAGTCACGGCCTGAAAACACCTATATGAAAAAATTCAGTTATACATATAGCGCCACCTAGTGGTTACAATAAATGTCATACTTTACGTTTTTAGCTACTGTGCTGAGCTCGTTGAAGGGATCCAGTTGAAAATTGGTCAGAAAAGCCTTAAGATGTTGATGATGCCCCACACCGAATATTGTAACTTTTCGCCAAAGGGCGTGGCCGCTACGGTGACGCAAAGTCTGAAGATTTTTCGTGACAATAAAAGCTGCATGAACTTGACCGAGATGATCCTATCTTCTCAAAATTTCACACATTTGATGAGAGTCCAGCCCTAAAGACATCTACGAACTTATATTTCATCTAACTGATAGCGCCACCTAGTGGCAATTTTTTTTCTTACGAATTTTCTTGTACATTTTTCTCCAAACACGTTAACTGGACCAACCTCATATTTGCTCAGATGGGGGTTTCGGCCTTCATGATGTCACAACACGAAGTTTGTGAGTTTTCGCGAATCGCTGTGGGCGTGGCTAAGCACTGTTCACCAAGAAAACAACGCTAGTTTTGATGGTCTAAACATGCGCAGAAACTCATGAAACTTGGCACACACATCTGGCCTGGCAAAATGAGCAATATTTTATCATGTATTGTCCTATTTTTACAAAAATGACTCAATAGCGCCCCCTAGAAATTTTTAACGAAGCAGCCCCGATTGTACGTTTAAGCAAGATCTACGAAAATTTTTAGGTGTATGAGGGAGTCCATGACCTACAAAAAAGTCTCTTGGACCCATGTGCTAAAATGAACAGGAAGTGAGCTATGAATTTTTGAATGTCCCATTTTTGACGATTTTTGCACATTTTCAGGGGGCATACTTTTGCCCACTTCTCCTACACATTTCATCCGACTGACTTTAGACTTGACCTGGACCATGTCAAGACCTGAGCCAACTACAGGCAGAAAAATCTTGACTTTTGGAAATACTATATGATGAGGGCGGGGCATCAAATTTTGTGTTTCGCACTGAAAAAGGATATGCTTAATAACTCCCCGGTACATGCTCCAAAAAATCCCAAACTTGACATGTATGTTTATAGTCAAAGCCTGAAGGTATCTCTATGACAAAATTCAGTTATATATGCAGCGCCACCTAGCCCTTCAGGCGTGAAAAAAAAATACCCCACATACGGTATTTTGTACAAAAAATGTCAACTCATTCTAAGTGTGATAACTCCCATGTTCAAGCTCCAAAAAATCTCAAACTTCTCAGGCAACGTAATAGTCACGGCCTGAAAGCATCTATATGATAAAATTCAGTTATACATATAGCGCCACCTAGTGGTAACAATAAATGTCATACTTTACGTTTTTAGCTACTGTGCCGAGCTCGTTGAAGGGATCCAGTTGAAAATTGGTCAGAAAAGCCTTAAGATGTTGATCATGCCCCACACCGAATATTGTAACTTTTCGCCAAAGGGCGTGGCCGCTACGGTGACGCAAAGTCCGAAAATTTTTCGTGACAATAAAAGCTGCATGAACTTGACCGAGATGATCCTATCTTCTCAAAATTTCACACATTTGATGAGAGTCCAGCCCTAAAGACATCTACGAACTTATATTTCATCTTACTGATAGCGCCACCTAGTGGCAATTTTTTTTCTTACGAATTTTCTTGTACATTTTTCTCCAAACACGTTAACTGGACCAACCTCATATTTGCTCAGATGAGGGTTTCGGCCTTCATGATGTCACAACACGAAGTTTGTGAGTTTTCGCGAATCGCTGTGGGCGTGGCTAAGCACTGTTCGCCAAGAAAACAACGCTAGTTTTGAGGGTCTAAACATGCGCAGAAACTCATGAAACTTGGCACACACATCTGGCCTGGTAAAATGAACAATATTTTATTGTTGATTGTACTATTTTTACAAAAATGACTCAATAGCGCCCCCTAGAAATTTTTAACGAAGCAGCCCCGATTCTACGTTTAAGCAAGATCTACGAAAATTTTTACGTGTATGACGGAGCCAAAGACCTACAAAAAAGTCTCTTGGACCCATATGCTAAAATGAACAGGAAGTGAGGTACGAATTTTTGAATGTCCCATTTTTGACGATTTTTGCACATTTTCAGGGGGCATACTTTTGCCCACTTCTCCTACATGTTTTATCCGACTGACTTATGACTTGACCTGGACCATGCCAAGACCTGAGCCAACAACAGACGGAAAAATCTTGACTTTTGGAAATACTATATGATGAGCGCGGGGCATCAAAATTTGTGTTTCGCACTGAAAAAGGATATGCTTAATAACTCCCCGATACATGCTCCAAAAAATCCCAAACTTGACATGTATGTTTATCGTCAAGGCCTGAAGGTATCTCTATGACAACATTCAGTTATATATGCAGCGCCACCTCGCCCTTGAGGCAAAACAAAAAAATACCCCACATACGGTATTTTGTACAAAAAATGTAAACTCATTCTAAGTGTGATAACTAAGTCATTTATGAATATTCTTTTACTTTCCACCACTCAAAATGTTCACTGGCATTAGACTTATCCAAACATGTACTTTTTTATTTATTTTTGATAGCCTCTAATGGACATTAAAAGCAATATCGTGAATGAAGGATATGCTTAATAACTCCACGGTACATGCTCCAAAAAAATCCCACACTTGACATGTATGTTTAGAGTCAAGGCTTGAAGGTATCCCTATGACAACATTCCATTATATATACAGCGCCACCTAGCCCTAGAGGCATAAAAAAAAATACACCAACTTAACGGTATTTTTACAAAAAAAAAAAAAATCCACATGTCAAGGTTTATCATGCCATTTTCAAAGAAATTCTGCTTCCAATGTGCCTTACCTAAACTTGCCAGTACCCCAACGTGCCAGTACCCCAACGTGCAAGTACCCCAACGTGCAAGTACCCCAACGTGGCCCGGGCTGCGAGGGCCCTTTATAGCTGCTCGCAGCTCTAGTTATTATTCTTCTTCTTCTTTATTCTCCGCAAACAATCTCATTTTTGAGGACCTAAATATTTACGAAAACTCACCAAACTTTGCACACTCTTCAGGCCCGGCGAAAAATGTGATATTCTGCCGTTGTAATAACTATGCGACTCTATAGCGCCCCCTAGCGTAAAAAAATAAAAACCAAGCCCGGCACGTTTGAGCTAGAGCAACGAAAATTGGCAGGCACGTGTAGCACCCCGAGACGCACAAAAAAGTCTATTGGGACCATGTAGCTAAAATGTACAGGAAGTGAGCTATGAATTTTTTTATGTCCAATTTTGGCCTATTTTGGCACATTCACTGTGGTCATGCTTTTTCCCCCTTTGCAAACATTTTTCATCCAATTGACTTCAAACTTGGCATTTATCATCTCAAGACCTGAGAGAACAACTGGGGAAAACATCTTGCCCTTTCGAAATACTATATGACGGGGGCGGGGCATCAAGTATTGCCTTTAAAATTTCATTTGTCCAGAAAGAGCAAATGCTTAATAACTCCCATGTTCAAGCTCCAAAAAATCTCAAACTTCTCAGGCAACGTAATAGTCACGGCCTGAAAACATCTATATGATAAAATTCAGTTATACATATAGCGCCACCTAGTGGTAACAATAAATGTCATACTTTACGTTTTTAGCTACTGTGCCGAGCTCGTTGAAGGGATCCAGTTGAAAATTGGTCAGAAAAGCCTTAAGATGTTGATCATGCCCCACACCGAATAGTGTAACTTTTCGCCAAAGGGCGTGGCCGCTAAGGTAACGCAAAGTCTGAAGATTTTTCGTGACATCAAAAGCTACATGAACTTGGCCCAGATGATCCAATCTTCTCAAAATTTCACACATTTGATGAGAGTCCAGCCCTAAAGACATCTACGAACTTATATTTAATCTTACTGATAGCGCCATCTAGTGGCAATTTTTTTTTTTTACGAATTTTCTTCTACGTTTTTCTCCAAACACGTTAACTGGACCTACCTCATATTTGCTCAGATGAGGGTTTCGGCCTTCATGGTGTCACAACACCGAAGGTTGTGAGTTTTTGTGAATTGCTGTGGGCGTGGCTAAGCACTGTTCGCCAAGAAAACAACGCCAGTTTTGAGGGTCTAAACATGCACAGAAACTCCTGAAACTTGGCACACACATCTGGCCTGGTAAAATGAGCAATATTTTATTGTTGATTGTGCTATTTTTACAAAAATGACTCAATAGCGCCCCCTAGAAGTTTTTAACGAAGCAGCCCCAGTTGTACGTTTAAGCAAAAACGACGAATATTTTTAGGTGTATGAGGGAGCCCAAGACCTACAAAAAAGTCTCTTGGACCCATGTGCTAAAATAAACAGGAAGTGAGCTACGAATTTTTGAATGTCCCATTTTTTACGAATTTAGCCCATTTACAGGGGGCATACTTTTGCCCACTTCTCCTACACGTTTCATCCGACTGACTTCAGACTTGACCTGGACCATGTCAAGACCTGAGCCAACGACAGGGGGGAAAAATCTTGACTTTTCGGAATACTATATGATGAGGGCGGGGCATCAAATTTTGTGTTTCACAATGAAAAAGGATAGGCTTAATAACTCCCCGGTACATGCTCAAAAAAATCCCAAATTTGACATGTATGTTTAGAGTCAAGGCCTGAAGGTATCTATATGACAACATTCAGTTATATATGCAGCGCCACCTAGCCCTTGAGGCAAAACAAAAAAATACCCCACATACGGTATTTTGTCCAAAAAATGTAAACTCATTCTAAGTGTGATAACTAAGTCATTTATGAATATTCTTTTATTTTCAACCACTCAAAATGTTCACTAGCATCAGACCTATCCAAACATACGTATTTTTTATTTAGTTTTATTTATTTTTGATAGCCTCTATTGACGTTAATAGCAGTATCGTGAATGAAGGATATGCTGAATAACTCCCCGGTACATGCTTCAAAAAATCCCAAACTTGACATGTATATTTATAGTCAAGGCCTGAAGGTATCTCTATGACAAAATTTAGTTATAAATACTGCGCCACCTAGTCCTTGAGGCATAAAAAAAAAAAAAAAAAAAACAACCCCACTTACGGTATTTTGAACAAAATTTGTGAACTTGTAAGTGTTATAACTAAGTCATTTATGAATATTCTTTTACTTTCCACTACTCAAGGTGTTCACTGGTATCAGACCGATCCAAACATCTGTAGTTTTTTTATTCAGTTTCATTTTTTTTTGATCGCCTCTATGGACAATAAAAGCAACATTGTGCAATGAGTACAAGCGATGATGGGTATACATACTTTTGCAAAAAAAAAAACAGTCAGGTCAACTCATTCCCTAAAAATAAAAAAGGAAGCTGATTTTTGCAGATCTTGACAATCACCAAAACACATTGAGCTTCACACACACATCTCACCTGGCAAAAAAAAAAATTCACATGTAAAGGTTTATCATGCCATGTTCAAAGAAATTTTGCTCCTAATGTGCCAGTACCCCAATGTGCGAGTACCCCAACGTGCAAGTACCCCAACGTGCAAGTACCCCAACGTGGCCCGGGCTGCGAGGGCCCTTTATAGCTGCTCGCAGCTCTAGTTATTATTCTTCTTCTTCTTCTTCTTCTTTATTCTCCGCAAACGATCGCGATTTTGGGTACCTAAACATTCACGAAAACTCACCGAACTTTGCACACTCCTCAGGCCCGGCGAAAAATTTGATATTATTAAGTCGTCATAACAATGCGACTCGATAGCGCCCCCTAGCGTAGAAAAATAAAAACCAAGCCCGGCACGTTTGAGCTAGAGCAACAAAAATTGGCAGGCACGTGTAGCACCCCGAGACGCACAAAAAAGTCTATTGGGACCATGTAGCTAAAATGTACAGGAAGTGAGCTATGAATTTTTTTATGTCCAATTTTGGCCTATTTTGGCACATTCACTGTGGTCATGCTTTTTCCCCCTTTGCAAACATTTTTCATCCAATTGACTTCAAACTTGGCATTTATCATCTCAAGACCTGAGAGAAAAACTGGGCAAAACATCTTGCCTTTTTGAAATACTATATGACGGGGGCGGGGCATCAAATATTGCCTTTAAAATTTCATTTGTCCAGAAAGAGCAAATGCTTAATAACTCCCATGTTCAAGCTCCAAAAAATCTCAAACTTCTCAGGCAACGTAATAGTCACGGCCTGAAAACATCTATATGATAAAATTCAGTTATACATATAGCGCCACCTAGTGGTTACAATAAATGTCATACTTTACGTTTTTAGCTACTGTGCTGAGCTTGTTGAAGGGATCCATTTGAAAATTGGTCAGAAAAGGCTTAAGATGTTGATCATGCCCCACACCGAATATTGTAACTTTTCGCCAAAGGGCGTGGCCGCTACGGTGCCGCAAAATCTAAAGATTTTTCGTGAAAATAAAAGCTGCATTAACTTGACCGAGATGATCCTATCTTCTCAAAATTTCACACATTTGATGAGAGTCCAGCCCTAAAGACATCTACTGACTTATATTTCATCTAACTGATAGCGCCACCTAGTGGCAATTTTTTTTATTACGAATTTTCTTCTACGTTTTTCTCCAAACACGTTAACTGGACCAACCTCATATTTGCTCAGATGAGGGTTTCGGCCTTCATGATGTCACAACACGAAGTTTGTGAGTTTTCGCGAATCGCTGTGGGCGTGGCTAAGCACGTTAACTGGACCAACCTCATATTTGCTCAGATGAGGGTTTCGGCCTTCATGATGTCACAACACGAAGTTTGTGAGTTTTCGCGAATCGCTGTGGGCGTGGCTAAGCACTGTTCGCCAAGAAAACAACGCCAGTTTTGAGGGTCTAAACATGCGCAGAAACTCATGAAACTTGGCACACACATCTGGCCTGGTAAAATGAACAATATTTTATTGTTGATTGTGCTATTTTTACAAAAATGACTCAATAGCGCCCCCTAGAATTTTTTAACGAAGCAGCCCCGATTGTACGTTTAAGCAAGATCTACGAAAATTTTTACGTGTATGAGGGAGCCAAAGACCTACAAAAAAGTCTCTTGGACCCATATGCTAAAATGAACAGGAAGTGAGCTACGAATTTTTGAATGTCCCATTTTTTACGATTTTTGCACATTTTCAGAGGGCATACTTTTGCCCACTTCTCCTACACGTTTTATCCGACTGACTTATGACTTGACCTGGACCATGCCAAGACCTGAGCCAACAACAGACGGAAAAATCTTGACTTTTGGAAATACTATATGATGAGGGCGGGGCATCAAAATTTGTGTTTCGCACTGAAAAAGGATATGCTTAATAACTCCCCGATACATGCTCCAAAAAATCCCAAACTTGACATGTATGTTTATCGTCAAGGCCTGAAGGTATCTCTATGACAACATTCAGTTATATATGCAGCGCCACCTAGCCCTTGAGGCATGAAAAAAAAATACCCCACTTACGGTATTTTGTACAAAAAATGTAAACTCATTCTAAGTGTGATAACTAAGTCATTTAGGAATATTCTTTTACCTTCCACCACTCAAAATATTCACTGGCATCAGACCTAACCAAACATACATATTTTTGTTATTTAGTTTTATGTATTTTTGATAGCCTCTATGGACATTAAAAGCAATATCGTGAATGAAGGCTATGCTTAATAACTCCCAGGTACATGCTCCAAAAAATCCCATATTTGAAATGTATATTTAGAGTCAAGGCCTGAAGGTATCTCTATGACAAAATTCAGTTATAAATACAGCGCCACCTAGTCCTTGAGGCATAAAAAAAAATGCCTCACTTACGGTATTTTTGCAAAAATTGTAAACTCATTGTAAGTGTGATAACTAAGTCATTTATGAATATTCTTTTACTTTCCACCACTCAATATGTTCACTGGTATCAGACCGATCCAAACATACGTATTTTTTATATAGTTGTATTTATTTTTTTTATCGCCTCTATGGACAATAAAAGCAACATTGTGCAATGAGTACGAGCGATGATGTGTGCATATATACTTTTACGAAAAATACCAATCAGAGCAACTCATTGCCTAAAAATAAAAAAAAGACGCTGATTTTTGCAGATCTTAACAATCACCAAAACCCATTGAGCTTGACACACTCATCACACCTGGCAAAAAAAAAAAAAAAAGTCCACATGTTTATCATGCCATTTTCAAAGAAATTCTGCTTCCAATGTGCCAGTACCCCAATGTGCAAGTTCCCCAACGTGCAAGTACCCCAACGTGGCCCGGGCTGCGAGGGCCCTTTATAGCTGCTCGCAGCTCTAGTTAGGGCCCGAGCAGCGGCGGCGGCGGTGCCGCTGCGAGGCCCTATTGTTTTTGTAGGAATTCTTCTTATTATTATTCTTTTTCTTCTCCGCAAACAATCGCATTTTTGAGACACTACACGTGAACGAAAACTCACCAAACTTTACACGCACATCAGGCCTGGCGAAAAATTTGATATTTTAAAGTCGCCATACATGATAACAGAAAAATGGCTCCTTAGCGCCCCCTACATAGGTTAAACGGATCCCTGTCCCGCTACGATTGTCCGACGGCTATGAAAATTGTGTGGCACCTGTAGCACATCCCAATGAACAAAAACCTCTTTGAAGTGTGTACCCTAAAATAGACAGAAAGTAAGGTATGAGTATTTAAATGTCCAATTTTTGCCAATTTTTGCACATTTACAGGGGTCATACTTTTGCCCGCTTCTCCTACACGGTTAACCCGATTGACTTCAAACTTGGGATGTACCATCTCAACACCTGGGACAACATCATTGTGAAAAATGAAAAGTTTTTGATATACTATATGACGGCGGCGGCGCATCAAATTTAGAGTTTAAAAATTCTTACTTCACGAAGCATTGCCGGTTTTACGTTTAATCTAGAGCTACGAAAATTGGTACACATATGTAACAGGCTATGACCCACAAAAAACTCTTTTTGAACCATATGCTAAACCTAACAGGAAGTCCACCATTTTGATTTATTTTGGAACGTGTTGCCATTTTTTTGGCCATTTCATTGGGGTCTTATTTTAACGAACTCCTCCTACAGTGTTTATCTGATCATCTTCAAACTTGGTGTGATTCATCTTAAGATGTTGAAGATGAAAAGTTATTGAAAGCTTTGTATTTCGTCGCACACTGTTGTCATGGCATGCACTGTTTTTAAAGGAAAAAAAATATCCTTAAAGAAGCATTCCCATTTGTACGAAGCAGCTAGAGCTACGAAAATTTGTAGACATATGTAACAGCCCAAGATGTACAAAAAAGTCTCTTGGTGCCCTGTGCTAAACCCAACAGGAAGTCCCCCAGGGGCCGGGCATCACATTTTGAGCTAAAAAACTCCTCTTTAACAAAGCATACCCGGCTGTACGTTTCACATAGAGTTACCAAAATTTGTAGAGGTATATAACAGCCCTCGAGGTACAAAAAACTATTTTTGAACCATATGCTAAACCTAACAGGACGTCCGCCATTTTGATTTACTTTTGAATGTGTTGCCATTTTTTTTGGCCATTTCATAGGGGTCATATTTTAACAAACTCCTCCTACAGAGTTTATCCGATCATCTTCAAACTTGGTGTGATTCATCTTAAGATGTTGAAAATGAAAAGTTATTGAAAGCTTTTTATTTCGTCACACGCTGTTGTCGTGGCATGCACTTTTTGCAAAGGAAAAAAAATCTTATTAATGAAGCATTCCCAGTTGTACGAAGCAGCTAGAGCGACGAAAAATTGTAGACATATGTAACAGCCCAGGATGTACAAAAATGTCTCTTGGTGCCATGTGCTAAACGCAACAGGAAGTCCCCCAGGGGCCGGGCATCACATTTTGAGCTAAAAAACTACTCTTTAACGAAGCATTCCCGGTTGTACGTTTCACCTAGCGCTATGATAATTTGCAGGCATACATAAGAGCCCACGATGTACAAAAAAGTCTCTTGGAACCATGTGCTAAACCAAACAGGAAGTCCGCCATTTTGATTTATGATGGGATTTGTTGCCATTTTTTGTGGCCTTTTTCAGGGGTCATATTTTAACGAACCCCTCCTACAAAATTTATCCGACTGTCTTCAAACTTGGTCTGTTTCATCTTAAGATGTTTAAGATGCAAAGTAATCGAAAGTTTTTTATTTTGTAACACGCTGTTGCCATAGCAATGCATTGTTTGTCAAGTGCTGCTTTTTTTTTTTATACACATGAAAACTCATGAAACTTTGCAAACACATCAGACTTGTCATGAACATGAATTTTCAGAGATTTATTGTGCAATTTGCAATAAATAGCGCCCTCTAGACATTTTTATGAAGCATTTCCGATTGTATGATTATGCTAGACCTACAAAAAAGTATTATGTAGCCATTTGCCAAACCAAAGAGGAAGTCCGCTATTTTGATTTTATTTTGGGAATTATACATCATTTTTGGCCTTTTTCATTAAACTTTGCACAGACAAGGCATGGAAAAAACTAACATTTTAAATTGTCCTTGTTCCATGTAACAGTTGTCAAGTGCTGCTTTTTTTTTTTTATATACACATGAAAACTCATGAAACTTTGCAAACACATCAGACTTATCATGAACATGAATTTTCAGAGATTTATTGTGCAATTTGCAATAAATAGCGCCCTCTAGACATTTTTATGAAGCATTTCCGATTGTATGATTATGCTAGACCTACAAAAAAGTATTATGTAGCCATTTGCCAAACCAAAGAGGAAGTCCGCTATTTTGATTTTATTTTGGGAATTATACATCATTTTTGGCCTTTTTCATTAAACTTTGCACAGACAAGGCATGGAAAAAACTAACATTTTAAATGGTCCTTGTTCCATGTAACAGTACCCCAATGTGTCAGTACCCTGACGTGCAAGTAACCCAACGTTGTGCTCAATAGCGCCCTCTATGCATTTTTATGGAGCATTTCCAATTGTATGATTCAAGCGATACACAACTAAAGATGACTTGACCTAGATTTGTGAAAACTGGGAGGCATACCTATTAGCTTAAGACCTACAAAAAGTATTCTGTAGCCGTATGCTAAACCTAAAAGGAAGTCCGCCATTTTGAATTTATTTTGGGAATTGCGCACCATATTTTGCGTTTTGATTAAACTTTGCACACACAAGGCTTGTCAAAAACAATTTAGATGGTCCTTGTCCTATTTGACAGTACCCCAACGTGCCAGTACCCCGACGTGCAAGTACCCCAACGTGGCCCGGGTTGCGAGGGCCCTTTATAGCTGCTCGCAGCTCTAGTTATTATTCTTCTTCTTCTTCTTCTTCTTTATTCTCCGCAAACGATCGCGATTTTGGGTACCTAAACATTCACGAAAACTCACCGAACTTTGCACACTCCTCAGGCCCGGCGAAAAATTTGATATTATTAAGTCGTCATAACAATGCGACTCGATAGCGCCCCCTAGCGTAGAAAAATAAAAACCAAGCCCGGCACGTTTGAGCTAGAGCAACAAAAATTGGCAGGCACGTGTAGCACCCCGAGACGCACAAAAAAGTCTATTGGGACCATGTAGCTAAAATGTACAGGAAGTGAGCTATGAATTTTTTAATGTCCAATTTTGGCCTATTTTGGCACATTCACTGTGGTCATGCTTTTTCCCCCTTTGCAAACATTTTTCATCCAATTGACTTCAAACTTGGCATTTATCATCTCAAGACCTGAGAGAACAACTGGGCAAAACATCTTGCCTTTTTGAAATACTATATGACGGGGGCGGGGCATCAAATATTGCCTTTAAAATTTCATTTGTCCAGAAAGAGCAAATGCTTAATAACTCCCATGTTCAAGCTCCAAAAAATCTCAAACTTTCAGGCAACGTAATAGTCACGGCCTGAAAACATCTGTATGATAAAATTCAGTTATACATATAGCGCCACCTAGTGGTTACAATAAATGTCATACTTTACGTTTTTAGCTACTGTGCTGAGCTTGTTGAAGGGATCCATTTGAAAATTGGTCAGAAAAGCCTTAAGATGTTGATCATGCCCCACACCGAATATTGTAACTTTTCGCCAAAGGGCGTGGCCGCTACGGTGATGCAAAGTCTGAAGATTTTTCGTGAAAATAAAAGCTGCATTAACTTGACCGAGATGATCCTATCTTCTCAAAATTTCACACATTTGATGAGAGTCCAGCCCTAAAGACATCTACTGACTTATATTTCATCTAACTGATAGCGCCACCTAGTGGCAATTTTTTTTCTTACGAATTTTCTTCTACGTTTTTCTCCAAACACGTTAACTGGACCTACCTCATATTTGCTCAGATGAGGGTTTCGGCCTTCATGATGTCACAACACGAAGTTTGTGAGTTTTCGCGAATTGCTGTGGGTGTGGCTAAGCGCTGTTCGCCAAGAAAACAACGCCAGTTTTGAGGGTCTAAACATGCACAGAAACTCATGAAACTTGGCACACACATCTGGCCTGGTAAAATGAGCAATATTTTATTGTTTATTGTGCTATTTTTACAAAAATGACTCAATAGCGCCCCCTAGAAGTTTTTAACGAAGCAGCCCCGGTTGTACGTTTAAGCAAGAACGCCGAATATTTTTAGGTGTATGAGGGAGCCCAAGACCTACAAAAAAGTCTCTTGGACCCATATGCTAAAATGAACAGGAAGTGAGCTACGAATTTTTGAATGTCCCATTTTTGACGATTTTTGCACATTCACAGGGGGCAGACTTTTTCCCACTTCTCCTACACGTTTCATCTGACTGAGTTAAGACTTGACCTGGACCATGTCAAGACCTGAGCCAACGACAGGGGGAAAAATCTTGACCTTTCGAAATACTATATGATGAAGGCGGGGCATCAAAATTTGTGTTTCGCACTGAAAAAGGATATGCTTAATAACTCCCCGGTACATGCTCCAAAAAATCCCAAACTTGACATGTATGTTTATCGTCAAGGCCTGAAGCTATCTCTATGACAACATTCAGTTATATATGCAGCGCCACCTAGCCCTTGAGGCATAAAAAAAAAAATACCCCACATACGGTATTTTGTACAAAAAATGTAAACTCATTCTAAGTGTGATAACTAAGTCATTTATGAATATTCTTTTAGTTTCCACCACTCAAAATGTTCACTGGCATCAGACTTATCCAAACATATATATATTTTTATTTATTTTTGATAGCCTCTGTGGACATTAAAAGCAATATCGTGAATGAAGGATATGCTTAATAACTCCACGGTACATGCTCCAAAAAAAATCCCACACTTGACATGTATGCTTATAATGAAGGCCTGAAGGTATCTCGATGACAACATTCAGTTATAAATACAGTGCCACCTAGCCCTTGAGGCTTATATAAAAAAAAAAAAATACCCCACATACGGTATTTTGTACATAAAATGTAAACTCATTCTAAGTGTGATGACTAAGTCATTTATGAATATTCTTTTAGTTTCCACCACTCAAATTGTTCACTGGCTTCACACCGATCCAAACGTATGTACGTTTCCATTTTGTTTTATTCATTTTTGATTGCCCCTTTGGACAATAAAAGTAACATTGTGCAATGAGTACAACGAGCGATGATGTATATATCCACTTTTACAAAAAATACCAATCAGGGCAACTCATTGCCTAAAAATAAAAAAAGACGCAGATTTTTGCAGGTCTTAACAATCCCCAAAACCCGTTGAGCTTGATACACACTGGCAAAAAAAATATTCTACATGTAAACGTTTATTATGCCATTTTCAAAGAAATTTTGCTTCCAATATGCCAGTACCCCAACGTGCCAGTACCCCAACGTGCAAGGACTCCAACGTGGCCCGGGCTGCGAGGGCCCTTTATAGCTGCTCGCAGCTCTAGTTATTCTTCTTCTTCTTCTTCTTCTTCTTTATTCTCCGCAAACAATCGCGATTTTGGGTACCTAAATATTCACGAAAACTCACCAAACTTTGCACACTCCTCAGGTCCGGCGAAAAATTTGATATTATGAAGTCGTTATAACAACGCGGCTCTATAGCGCCCCCTAGCGTAGAAAAATAAAAACCAAGCCCGACACGTTTGAGCTAGAGCAACGAAAATTGGCAGGCACGTGTAGCACCCCGAGACGCACAAAAAAGTCTATTGGGACCATGTAGCTAAAATGTACAGGAAGTGAGCTATGAATTTTTTAATGTCCAATTTTGGCCTATTTTGGCACATTCACTATGGTCATGCTTTTTCCCCCTTTGCAAACATTTTTCATCCAATTGACTTCAAACTTGGCATTTATCATCTCAAGACCTAAGAGAACAGCTGGGCAAAACATCTTGCCTTTTCGAAATACTATACGACGGGGGCGGAGCATCAAATATTGCCTTTAAAATTTCATTTGTCCAGAAAGAGCAAATGCTTAATAACTCCCATGTTGAAGCTCCAAAAAATCTCAAACTTCTCAGGCAACGTAATAGTCACAGCCTGAAAACATCTATATGACAAAATTCAGTTATACATATAGCGCCACCTAGTGGTTACAATAAATGTCATACTTTACGTTTTTAGCTACTGTGCTGAGCTTGTTGAAGGGATCCATTTGAAAATTGGTCAGAAAAGCCTTAAGATGTTGATCATGCCCCACACCGAATATTGTAACTTTTCATCAAAGGGCGTGGCCGCTACGGTGACGCAAAATCTGAAGATTTTTCGTGAAAATAAAAGCTGCATTAACTTGACCGAGATGATCCTATCTTCTCAAAATTTCACACATTTGATGAGAGTCAAGCTCTAAAGACATCTACTAACTTACATTTCATCTAACTGATAGCGCCACCTAGTGGCAATTTTTTTTCTTACGAATTTTCTTCTACGTTTTTCTCCAAACACGTTAACTGGACCTACCTCATATTTGCTCAGAGGAGGGTTTCGGCCTTCATGATGTCACAACACGAAGTTTGTGAGTTTTCGCGAATTGCTGTAGGCGTGGCTAAGCGCTGTTCGCCAAGAAAACAACGCCAGTTTTGAGGGTCTAAACATGCACAGAAACTCCTGAAACTTGGCACACACATCTGGCCTGGTAAAATGAGCAATATTTTATTGTTGATTGTGCTATTTTTACAAAAATGACTCAATAGCGCCCCCTCGAAATTTTTAACGAAGCAGCCCCGGTTGTACGTTTAAGCAAAAACGCCGAATATTTTTAGGTGTATGAGGGAGCCCAAGACCTACAAAAACGTTTCTTGTACCCATATGCTAAAATGAACAGGAAGTGAGCTACGAATTTTTGAATGTCCCATTTTTGACGATTTTTGCACATTCACAGGGGGCAGACTTTTGCCCACTTCTCCTACACGTTTCATCTGACTGAGTTAAGACTTGGCCTGGACCATGTCAAGACCTGAGCCAACGACAGGGGGAAAAATTTTGACTTTTCGAAATACTATATGATGAGGGCGGGGCATCAAAATTTGTGTTTCACAATGAAAAAGGATATGCTTGATAACTCCCCGGTACATGCTCCAAAAAATCCCAAACTTGACATGTATGTTTATCGTCAAGGCCTGAAGTTATCTCTATGACAACATTCAGTTATATATGCAGCGCCACCTAGCCCTTGAGGCATGAAAAAAAAATACCCCACATACGGTATTTTGTACAAAAAATGTACACTCATTCTAAGTGTGATAACTAAGTCATTTATGAATATTTTTTTAGTTTCCACCACTCAAAATGTTCACTGGCATCAGACTTATCCAAACATATATATATTTTTATTTATTTTTGATAGCCTCTATGGACATTAAAAGCAATATCGTGAATGAAGGATATGCTTAATAACTCCACGGTACATGCTCCAAAAAAAAATCCCACACTTGACATGTATGCTTATAATCAAGGCCTGAAGGTATCTCTATGACAACATTCAGTTATAAATACAGCGCCACCTAGCCCTTGAGGCTTATATAAAAAAAAAAAAAAAATACCCCACATACGGTATTTTGTACAAAAAATGTACACTCATTCTAAGTGTGATAACTAAGTCATTTATGAATATTCTTTTAGTTTCCACCACTCAAATTGTTCACTGGCTTCACACCGATCCAAACGTATGTACGTTTCCATTTTGTTTTATTCATTTTTGATTGCCCCTTTGGACAATAAAAGTAACATTGTGCAATGAGTACAACGAGCGATGATGTGTATATACACTTTTACAAAAAAATACCAATCAGGGCAACTCATTGCCTAAAAATAAAAAAGGACGCTGATTTTTGCAGGTCTTACCAATCACCAAAACCCGTTGAGCTTGACACACACACTGGCAAAAAAATATTCTACATGTAAACGTTTATTATGCCATTTTCAAAGAAATTTTGCTTCCAATATGCCAGTACCCCAACGTGCCAGTACCCCAACGTGCAAGTACCCCAACGTGCAAGGACCCCAACGTGGCCTGGGCTGCGAGGGCCCTTTATAGCTGCTCGCAGCTCTAGTTATTATTCTTCTTCTTCTTCTTCTTCTTCTTTATTCTCCGCAAACAATCGCGATTTTGGGTACCTAAATATTCACGAAAACTCACCGAACTTTGCACACTCCTCAGGTCCGGCGAAAAATTTGATATTATGAAGTCGTTATAACAACGCGACTCTATAGCGCCCCCTAGCATAGAAAAATAAAAACCAAGCCCGGCACGTTTGAGCTAGAGCAACGAAAATTGGCAGGCACGTGTAGCACCCCGAGACGCACAAAAAAGTCTATTGGGACCATGTAGCTAAAATGTACAGGAAGTGAGCTATGAATTTTTTAATGTCCAATTTTGGCCTATTTTGGCACATTCACTGTGGTCATGCTTTTTCCCCCTATGCAAACATTTTTCATCCCATTGACTTCAAACTTGGTATTTATCATCTCAAGACCTAAGAGAACAGCTGGGCAAAAAGTCTTGCCTTTTCGAAATACTATATGACGGGGGCGGGGCATCAAATATTGCCTTTAAAATTTCATTTGTCCAGAAAGAGCAAATGCTGAATAACTCCCATGTGCAAGCTCCAAAAAATCTCAAACTTCTCAGGCAACGTAATAGTCACGGCCTGAAAACATCTATATGACAAAATTCAGTTCTACATATAGCGCCACCTAGTGGTTACAATAAATGTCATACTTTACGTTTTTAGCTACTGTGCTGAGCTCGTTGAAGGGATCCAGTTGAAAATTGGTCAGAAAAGCCTTAAGATGTTGATGATGCCCCACACCGAATATTGTAACTTTTCGCCAAAGGGCGTGGCCGCTACGGTGACGCAAAGTCTGAAGATTTTTCGTGACAATAAAAGCTGCATTAACTTGACCGAGATGATCCTATCTTATCAAAATTTCACACATTTGATGAGAGTCCAGCTCTAAAGACATCTACTAACTTACATTTCATCTAACTGATAGCGCCACCTAGTGGCAATTTTTTTTCTTACGAATTTTCTTCTACGTTTTTCTCCAAACACGTTAACTGGACCTACCTCATATTTGCTCAGATGAGGGTTTCGGCCTTCATGATGTCACAACACGAAGTTTGTGAGTTTTCGCGAATTGCTGTGGGCGTGGCTAAGCCCTGTTCGCCAAGAAAACAACGCCAGTTTTGAGGGTCTAAACATGCACAGAAACTCCTGAAACTTGGCACACACATCTGGCCTGGTAAAATTAGCAATATTTTATTGTTGATTGTGCTATTTTTACAAAAATGACTCAATAGCGCCCCCTCGAAATTTTTAACGAAGCAGCGGGATGTACGTTTAAGCAAGAACGACGAATATTTTCAGGTGTATGGGGGAGCCCAAGACCTACAAAAAAGTCTCTTGTACCCATATGCTAAAATGAACAGGAAGTGAGCTACGAATTTTTGAATGTCCCATTTTTGACGATTTTTGCACATTCACAGGGGGCAGACTTTTGCCCACCTCTCCTACACGTTTCATCCGACTGAGTTAAGACTTGGCCTGGACCATGTCAAGACCTGAGCCAACGACAGGGGGAAAAATTTTGACTTTTCGAAATACTATATGATGAGGGCGGGGCATCAAAATTTGTGTTTTGCAATGAAAAAGGATATGCTTGATAACTCCCCGGTACATGCTCCAAAAAATCCCAAACTTGACATGTATGTTTATCGTCAAGGCCTGAAGTTATCTCTATGACAACATTCAGTTATATATGCAGCGCCACCTAGCCCTTGAGGCATGAAAAAAAAATACCCCACATACGGTATTTTGTACAAAAAATGTAAACTCATTCTAAGTGTGATAACGAAGTCATTTATTAATATTCTTTTAGTTTCCACCACTCAAAATGTTCACTGGCATCAGACTTATCCAAACATATATATATTTTTATTTATTTTTGATAGCCTCTATGGACATTAAAAGCAATATCGTGAATGAAGGATATGCTTAATAACTCCACGGTACATGCTCCAAAAAAAATCCCACACTTGACATGTATGCTTATAATCAAGGCCTGAAGGTATCTCTATGACAACATTCAGTTATAAATACAGCGCCACCTAGCCGTTGAGGCTTATATAAAAAAAATTAAAAAAATACCCCACATACGGTATTTTGTACAAAAAATGTACACTCATTCTAAGTGTGATAACTAAGTCATTTATGAATATTCTTTTAGTTTCCACCACTCAAATTGTTCACTGGCTTCACACCGATCCAAACGTATGTACGTTTCCATTTTGTTTTATTCATTTTTGATTGCCCCTTTGGACAATAAAAGTAAACATTGTGCAATGAGTACAACGAGCGATGATGTGTATATACACTTTTACAAAAAAATACCAATCAGGGCAACTCATTGCCTAAAAATAAATAAGGACGCTGATTTTTGCAGGTCTTAACAATCACCAAAATCCGTTGAGCTTGACAGACACTGGCAAAAAAAATATTCTACATGTAAACGTTTATTATGCCATTTTCAAAGAAATTTTGCTTCCAATATGCCAGTACCCCAACGTGCCAGTACCCCAACGTGCAAGTACCCCAACGTGCAAGGACCCCAACGTGGCCCGGGCTGCGAGGGCCCTTTATAGCTGCTCGCAGCTCTAGTTATTATTAGGGCCCGAGCAGCGACCGCTGCGAGGTCCCTATTGTTTTTGTAAAAATTATTATTATTATTATTATTATTATTATTATTATTCTTCTTCTTCTTCTTCTTCTTCTTCTTCTTTATTCTCCGCAAACGATCCCGATTTTGGGTACCTAAACATTCACGAAAACTCACCGAACTTTGCACACTCCTCAGGCCCGGCGAAAAATTTGATATTATGAATTCGTCATAACAACGCGACTCTATAGCGCCCCCTAGCGTAGAAAAATAAAAACCAAGCCCGGCACGTTTGAGCTAGAGCAACGAAAATTGGCAGGCACGTGTAGCACCCCGAGACGCACAAAAAAAGTCTATTGGGACCATGTAGCTAAAATGTACAGGAAGTGAGCTATGAATTTTTTAATGTCCAATTTTGGCCTATTTTGGCACATTCACTGTGGTCATGCTTTTTCCCCCTTTGCAAACATTTTTCATCCAATTGACTTCAAACTTGGCATTTATCATCTCAAGACCTGAGAGAACAACTGGGCAAAACATCTTGCCTTTTTGAAATACTATATGACGGGGGCGGGGCATCAAATATTGCCTTTAAAATTTCATTTGTCCAGAAAGAGCAAATGCTTAATAACTCCCATGTTCAAGCTCCAAAAAATCTCAAACTTCTCAGGCAACGTAATAGTCACGGCCTGAAAACATCTATATGATAAAATTCAGTTATACATATAGCGCCACCTAGTGGTTACAATAAATGTCATACTTTACGTTTTTAGCTACTGTGCTGAGCTTGTTGAAGGGATCCATTTGAAAATTGGTCAGAAAAGCCTTAAGATGTTGATCATGCCCCACACCGAATATTGTAACTTTTCGCCAAAGGGCGTGGCCGCTACGGTGACGCAAAGTCTGAAGATTTTTCGTGAAAATAAAAGCTGCATTAACTTGACCGAGATGATCCTATCTTCTCAAAATTTCACACATTTGATGAGAGTCCAGCCCTAAAGACATCTACTGACTTATATTTCATCTAACTGATAGCGCCACCTAGTGGTAATTTTTTTTCTTACGAATTTTCTTCTACGTTTTTCTCCAAACACGTTAACTGGACCTACCTCATATTTGCTCAGATGAGGGTTTCGGCCTTCATGATGTCACAACACGAAGTTTGTGAGTTTTCGCGAATTGCTGTGGGTGTGGCTAAGCGCTGTTCGCCAAGAAAACAACGCCAGTTTTGAGGGTCTAAACATGCACAGAAACTCATGAAACTTGGCACACACATCTGGCCTGGTAAAATGAGCCATATTTTATTGTTGATTGTGCTATTTTTACAAAAATGACTCAATAGCGCCCCCTAGAAGTTTTTAACAAAGCAGCCCCGGTTGTACGTTTAAGCAAGAACGACGAATATTTTTAGGTGTATGAGGGAGCCCAAGACCTACAAAAAAAGTCTCTTGGACCCATATGCTAAAATGAACAGGAAGTGAGCTACGAATTTTTGAATGTCCCATTTTTGACAATTTTTGCACATTCACAGGGGGCAGACTTTTGCCCACTTCTCCTACACGTTTCATCTGACTGAGTTAAGACTTGACCTGGACCATGTCAAGACCTGAGCCAACGACAGGGGGAAAAATCTTGACCTTTCGAAATACTATATGATGAAGGCGGGGCATCAAAATTTGTGTTTCGCACTGAAAAAGGATATGCTTAATAACTCCCCGGTACATGCTCCAAAAAATCCCAAACTTGACATGTATGTTTATCGTCAAGGCCTGAAGCTATCTCTATGACAACATTCAGTTATATATGCAGCGCCACCTAGCCCTTGAGGCATAAAAAAAAATACCCCACATACGGTATTTTGTACAAAAAATGTAAACTCATTCTAAGTGTGATAACTAAGTCATTTATGAATATTCTTTTAGTTTCCACCACTCAAAATGTTCACTGGCATCAGACTTATCCAAACATATATATATTTTTATTTATTTTTGATAGCCTCTGTGGACATTAAAAGCAATATCGTGATTGAAGGATATGCTTAATAACTCCACGGTACATGCTCCAAAAAAAATCCCACACTTGACATGTATGCTTATAATCAAGGCCTGAAGGTATCTCGATGACAACATTCAGTTATAAATACAGCGCCACCTAGCCCTTGAGGCTTATATAAAAAAAAAAACCCACATACGGTATTTTGTACAAAAAAATGTAAACTCATTCTAAGTGTGATGACTAAGTCATTTCTGAATATTCTTTTAGTTTCCACCACTCAAATTGTTCACTGGCTTCACACCGATCCAAACGTATGTACGTTTCCATTTTGTTTTATTCATTTTTGATTGCCCCTTTGGACAATAAAAGTAACATTGTGCAATGAGTACAACGAGCGATGATGTATATATACACTTTTACAAAAAATACCAATCAGGGCAACTCCATCCATCCATCCATTTTCTTGACCGCTTATTCCTCACAAGGGTCGCGGGGGGCTGCTGGCGCCTATCTCAGCTGGCTCTGGGCAGTAGGCAGGGGACACCCTGGACTGGTTGCCAAACAATCGCAGGGCACACAGAGACGAACAACCATCCACACTCACACGCACACCTAGGGACAATTCGGAGTGCCCAATTAACCTGCCATGCATGTCTTTGGAATGTGGGAGGAGACCGGAGTACCCGGAGAAGACCCACGCGGGCACGGGGAGAACATGCAAACTCCACCCAGGAAGGTCCGAGCCTGGACTCGAACCGGAGACCTCAGAACTGGGAAGCAGACGTGCTAACCACTCGACTACCGTGTCAGGGCAACTCATTGCCTAAAAATAAAAAAGGACGCTGATTTTTGCAGGTCTTAACAATCACCAAAACCCGTTGAGCTTGACACACACTGGCAAAAAAAATATTCTACATGTAAACGTTTATTATGCCATTTTCAAAGAAATTTTGCTTCCAATATGCCAGTACCCCAACGTGCCAGCACCCTGACGTGCAAGTACCCCAACGTGCAAGGACTCCAACGTGGCCCGGGCTGCGAGGGCCCTTTATAGCTGCTCGCAGCTCTAGTTAGGGCCCGAGCAGCGACCGCTGCGAGGTCCCTATTGTTTTTGTAAAAATTATTATTATTATTCTTCTTCTTCTTCTTCTTCTTCTTCTTCTTCTTCTTCTTCTTTATTCTCCGCAAACGATCGCGATTTTGGGTACCTAAACATTCACGAAAACTCACCAAACTTTGCACACTCCTCAGGCCCGGCGAAAAATTTGATATTATGAAGTCGTCATAACAACGCGACTCTATAGCGCCCCCTAGCGTAGAAAAATAAAAACCAAGCCTGGCACGTTTAAGCTAGAGCAACGAAAATTTGCAGGCACGTGTAGCACCCCGAGACGCACAAAAAAGTCTATTGGGACCATGTAGCTAAAATGTACAGGAAATGAGCTATGAATTTTTTTATGTCCAATTTTGGCCTATTTTGGCACATTCACTGTGGTCATGCTTTTTCCCCCTCTGCAAACATTTTTCATCCAATTCACATCAAACTTGGCATTTATCATCTCAAGACCTGAGAGAACAACTGGGCAAAAAGTCTTGCCTTTTCGAAATACTATATGATGGGGGCGGGGCATCAAATATTGTCTTTAAAATTTAATTTGTCCAGAAAGAGCAAATGCTTAATAACTCCCATGTTCAAGCTCCAAAAAATCTCAAACTTCTCAGGCAACGTAATAGTCACGGCCTGAAAACATCTATATGATAAAATTCAGTTATACATATAGCGCCACCGAGTGGTGACAATAAATGTCATACTTTACGTTTTTAGCTACTGCGCTGAGCTCGTTGAAGGGATCCAGTTGAAAGTTGGTCAGAAAAGCCTTAAGATGTTGATGATGCCCCACACCGAATAGTGTAACTTTTCGCCAAAGGACGTGGCCGCTACGGTGCCGCAAAGTCTGAAGATTTTTCGTGACAATAAAAGCTGCATGAACTTGACCGAGATGATCTTATCTTCTCAAAATTTCACACATTTGATGAGAGTCCAGCCCTAAAGACATCTACGAACTTATATTTCATCTTACTGATAGCGCCACCTAGTGGCAATTTTTTTTCTTACGAATTTTCTTGTACATTTTTTCTCCAAACACGTTAACTGGACCAACCTCATATTTGCTCAGATGAGGGTTTTGGCCTTCATGATGTCACAACACGAAGTTTGTGAGTTTTCGCGAAATGCTGTGGGCGTGGCTAAGCGCTGTTCGCCAAGAAAACAACGCCAGTTTTGAGGGTCTAAACATGCACAGAAACTCCTGAAACTTGGCACACACATCTGGCCTGGTAAAATGAGCAATATTTTATTGTTGATTGTGCTATTTTTACAAAAATGACTCAATAGCGCCCTCTAGAAATTTTTAACGAAGCAGCCCCGGTTGTACGTTTAAGCAAGAACGACGAATATTTTTAGGTGTATGAGGGAGCCCAAGACCTACAAAAAAGTCTCTTGTACCCATATGCTAAAATGAACAGGAAGTGAGCTACGAATTTTTGAATGTCCCATTTTTTTCGATTTTTGCACATTCACAGGGGGCAGACTTTTGCCCACTTCTCCTACACGTTTCATCCGACTGAGTTAAGACTTGGCCTGGACCATGTCAAGACCTGAGCCAACGACAGGGGGACAAATTTTGACTTTTCGAAATACTATATGATGAGGGCGGGGCATCAAAATTTGTGTTTCGCAATGAAAAAGGATATGCCTGATAACTCCCCGGTACATGCTCCAAAAAATCCCAAACTTGACATGTATGTTTATCGTCAAGGCCTGAAGTTATCTCTATGACAACATTCAGTTATATATGCAGCGCCACCTAGCCCTTGAGGAATAAAAAAAAAATACCCCACATACGGTATTTTGTACAAAAAATGTAAACTCATTCTAAGTGTGATAACTAAGTCATTTATGAATATTCTTTTAGTTTCCACCACTCAAAATGTTCACTGGCATCAGACTTATCCAAACATATATATATTTTTATTTATTTTTGATAGCCTCTATGGACATTAAAAGCAATATCGTGAATGAAGGATATGCTTTATAACTCCACGGTACATGCTCCAAAAAAAAATCGCACACTTGACATGTATGCTTATAATCAAGGCCTGAAGGTATCTCTATGACAACATTCAGTTATAAATACAGCGCCACCTAGCCCTTGAGGCTTATATAAAAAAAATACCCCACATACGGTATTTTGTACAAAAAATGTACACTCATTCTAAGTGTGATAACTAAGTCATTTATGAATATTCTTTGAGTTTCCACCACTCAAATTGTTCACTGGCTTCACACCGATCCAAACGTATGTACGTTTCCATTTTGTTTTATTCATTTTTGATTGCACCTTTGGACAATAAAAGCAACATTGTGCAATGAGTACAACGAGCGATGATGATATACACTTTTACAAAAAATACCAATCAGGGCAACTCATTGCCTAAAAATAAAAAAGGAAGCTGATTTTTGCAGGTCTTAACAATCACCAAAACCCGTTGAGCTTGACACACACTGGCAAAAAAAATATTCTACATGTAAAGGTTTATTATGCCATTTTCAAAGAAATTTCGCTTCCAATATGCCAGTACCCCAATGTGCCAGTACCCCAACGTGCAAGTACCCTAACGTGCAAGGACCCCAACGTGGCCCGGGCTGCGAGGGCCCTTTATAGCTGCTCGCAGCTCTAGTTATTAGGGCCCGAGCAGCGACCGCTGCGAGGTCCCTATTGTTTTTGTAAAAATTATTATTATTATTAGGGCCCGAGCAGCGACCGCTGCGAGGTCCCTATTGTTTTTGTAAAAATTATTATTATTATTAGGGCCCGAGCAGCGACCGCTGCGAGGTCCCTATTGTTTTTGTAAAAATTATTATTAGGGCCCGAGCAGCGACCGCTGCGAGGTCCCTATTGTTTTTGTAAAAATTATTATTATTATTATTATTATTATTATTATTAGGGCCCGAGCAGCGACCGCTGCGAGGTCCCTATTGTTTTTGTAAAAATTATTATTATTATTATTATTATTATTCTTTATTCTCCGCAAACAATCGCGATTTTGGGTACCTAAATATTCACGAAAACTCACCAAACTTTGCACACTCCTCAGGTCCGGCGAAAAATTTGATATTATGAAGTCGTTATAACAACGCGACTCTATAGCGCCCCCTAGCGTAGAAAAATAAAAACCAAGCCCGACACGTTTGAGCTAGAGCAACGAAAATTGGCAGGCACGTGTAGCACCCCGAGACGCACAAAAAAGTCTATTGGGACCATGTAGCTAAAATGTACAGGAAGTGAGCTATGAATTTTTTAATGTCCAATTTTGGCCTATTTTGGCACATTCACTGTGGTCATGCTTTTTCCCCCTTTGCAAACATTTTTCATCCAATTGACTTCAAACTTGGTATTTATCATCTCAAGACCTAAGAGAACAGCTGGGCAAAACATCTTGCCTTTTCGAAATACTATACGACGGGGGCGGAGCATCAAATATTGCCTTTAAAATTTCATTTGTCCAGAAAGAGCAAATGCTTAATAACTCCCATGTTCAAGCTCCAAAAAATCTCAAACTTCTCAGGCAACGTAATAGTCACAGCCTGAAAACATCTATATGACAAAATTCAGTTATACATATAGCGCCACCTAGTGGTTACAATAAATGTCATACTTTACGTTTTTAGCTACTGTGCTGAGCTTGTTGAAGGGATCCATTTGAAAATTGGTCAGAAAAGCCTTAAGATGTTGATCATGCCCCACACCGAATATTGTAACTTTTCGCCAAAGGGCGTGGCCGCTACGGTGACGCAAAGTCTGAAGATTTTTCGTGACAATAAAAGCTGCATTAACTTGACCGAGATGATCCTATCTTCTCAAAATTTCACACATTTGATGAGAGTCCAGCTCTAAAGACATCTACTAACTTACATTTCATCTAACTGATAGCGCCACCTAGTGGCAATTTTTTTTCTTACGAATTTTCTTCAATGTTTTTCTCCAAACACGTTAACTGGACCTACCTCATATTTGCTCAGATGAGGGTTTCGGCCTTCATGATGTCACTACACGAAGTTTGTAAGTTTTCGCGAATTGCTGTAGGCGTGGCTAAGCGCTGTTCGCCAAGAAAACAACGCCCGTTTTGAGGGTCTAAACATGCACAGAAACTCCTGAAACTTGGCACACACATCTGGCCTGGTAAAATGAGCAATATTTTATTGTTGATTGTGCTATTTTTACAAAAATGACTCAATAGCGCCCCCTCGAAATTTTTAACGAAGCAGCCCCGGTTGTACGTTTAAGCAAGAACGCCGAATATTTTTAGGTGTATGAGGGAGCCCAAGACCTACAAAAAAGTCTCTTGTACCCATATGCTAAAATGAACAGGAAGTGAGCTACGAATTTTTGAATGTCCCATTTTTGACGATTTTTGCACATTCACAGGGGGCAGACTTTTGCCCACTTCTCCTACACGTTTCATCCGACTGAGTTAAGACTTGGCCTGGACCATGTCAAGACCTGAGCCAACGACAGGGGGAAAAATTTTGACTTTTCGAAATACTATATGATGAGGGCGGGGCATCAAAATTTGTGTTTCACAATGAAAAAGGATATGCTTGATAACTCCCCGGTACATGCTCCAAAAAATCCCAAACTTGACATGTATGTTTATCGTCAAGGCCTGAAGTTATCTCTATGACAACATTCAGTTATATATGCAGCGCCACCTAGCCCTTGAGGCATGAAAAAAAAATACCCCACATACGGTATTTTGTACAAAAAATGTACACTCATTCTAAGTGTGATAACTAAGTCATTTATGAATATTTTTTTAGTTTCCACCACTCAAAATGTTGACTGGCATCAGACTTATCCAAACATATATATATTTTTATTTATTTTTGATAGCCTCTATGGACATTAAAAGCAATATCGTGAATGAAGGATATGCTTAATAACTCCACGGTACATGCTCCAAAAAAAAATCCCACACTTGACATGTATGCTTATAATCAAGGCCTGAAGGTATCTCTATGACAACATTCAGTTATAAATACAGCGCCACCTAGCCCTTGAGGCTTATATAAAAAAATAAAATAATACCCCACATACGGTATTTTGTACAAAAAATGTACACTCATTCTAAGTGTGATAACTAAGTCATTTATGAATATTCTTTTAGTTTCCACCACTCAAATTGTTCACTGGCTTCACACCGATCCAAACATATGTACGTTTCCATTTTGTTTTATTCATTTTTGATTGCCCCTTTGGACAATAAAAGTAACATTGTGCAATGAGTACAACGAGCGATGATGTCTATATACACTTTTACAAAAAATACCAATCAGGGCAACTCATTGCCTAAAAATAAAAAAGGACGCTGATTTTTGCAGGTCTAAACAATCACCAAAATCCGTTGAGCTTGACACACACACTGGCAAAAAAATATTCTACATGTAAACGTTTATTATGCCATTTTCAAAGAAATTTTGCTTCCAATATGCCAGTACCCCAACGTGCCAGTACCCCAACGTGCAAGTACCCCAACGTGCAAGGACCCCAACGTGGCCCGGGCTGCGAGGGCCCTTTATAGCTGCTCGCAGCTCTAGTTATTATTATTATTATTATTATTCTTTATTCTCCGCAAACGATCGCGATTTTGGGTACCTAAACATTCACGAAAACTCACCGAACTTTGTACACTCCTCAGGCCCGGCGAAAAATTTGATATTATTAAGTCGTCATAACAATGCGACTCGATAGCGCCCCCTAGCGTAGAAAAATAAAAACCAAGCCCGGCACGTTTGAGCTAGAGCCACAAAAACTGGCAGGCACGTGTAGCACCCCGAGACGCACAAAAAAGTCTATTGGGACCATGTAGCTAAAATGTAAAGGAAGTGAGCTATGAATTTTTTAATGTCCAATTTTGGCCTATTTTGGCACATTCACTGTGGTCATGCTTTTTCCCCCTTTGCAAACATTTTTCATCCAATTGACTTCAAACTTGGCATTTATCATCTCAAGACCTGAGAGAACAACTGGGCAAAACATCTTGCCTTTTTGAAATACTATATGACGGGGGCGGGGCATCAAATATTGCCTTTAAAATTTCATTTGTCCAGAAAGAGCAAATGACTCCCATGTTCAAGCTCCAAAAAATCTCAAACTTCTCAGGCAACGTAATAGTCACGGCCTGAAAACATCTATATGATCAAATTCAGTTATACATATAGCGCCACCTAGTGGTTACAATAAATGTCATACTTTACGTTTTTAGCTACTGTGCTGAGCTTGTTGAAGGGATCCATTTGAAAATTGGTCAGAAAAGCCTTAAGATGTTGATCGTGCCCCACACCGAATATTGTAACTTTTCGCCAAAGGGCGTGGCCGCTACGGTGCCGCAAAGTCTGAAGATTTTTCGTGAAAATAAAAGCTGCATGAACTTGACCGAGATGATCCTATCTTCTCAAAATTTCACACATTTGATGAGAGTCCAGCCCTAAAGACATCTACGAACTTATATTTCATCTTACTGATAGCGCCACCTAGTGGCAATTTTTTTTCTTACGAATTTTCTTGTACATTTTTTCTCCAAACACGTTAACTGGACCAACCTCATATTTGCTCACATGAGGGTTTCGGCCTTCATGATGTCACAACACGAAGTTTGTGAGTTTTCGCGAATCGCTGTGGGCGTGGCTAAGCACTGTTCGCCAAGAAAACAACGCCAGTTTTGAGGGTCTAAACATGCGCAGAAACTCATGAAACTTGGCACACACATCTGGCCTGGTAAAATGAACAATATTTTATTGTTGATTGTGCTATTTTTACAAAAATGACTCAATAGCGCCCCCTAGAAATTTTTAACGAAGCAGTCCCGATTGTACGTTTAAGCAAGATCTACGAAAATTTTTACGTGTATGAGGGAGCCCAAGACCTACAAAAAAGTCTCTTGGACCCATATGCTAAAATGAACAGGAAGTGAGCTACGAATTTTTGAATGTCCCATTTTTTACGATTTTAGCACATTTACAGGGGGCATACTTTTGCCCACTTCTCCTACACGTTTCATCTGACTGACTTCAGACTTGACCTGGGCTATGTCAAGACCTGAGCCAACAACAGACGGAAAAATCTTGACTTTTGCAAATACTATATGATGAGGGCGGGGCATCAAAATTTGTGTTTCGCACTGAAAAAGGATATGCTTAATAACTCCCCGATACATGCTCCAAAAAATCCCAAACTTGACATGTATGTTTATCGTCAAGGCCTGAAGGTATGTCTATGACAACATTCAGTTATATATGCAGCGCCACCTAGCCCTTGAGGCATGAAAAAAAAATACCCCACTTACGGTATTTTGTACAAAAAATGTACACTCATTCTAAGTGTGATAACTAAGTCATTTATGAATATTCTTTTAGTTTCCACCACTCAAATTGTTCACTGGCTTCACACCGATCCAAACGTATGTACGTTTCCATTTTGTTTTATTCATTTTTGATTGCCCCTTTGGACAATAAAAGTAACATTGTGCAATGAGTACAACGAGCGATGATGTGTATATACACTTTTACAAAAAAATACCAATCAGGGCAACTCATTGCCTAAAAATAAAAAAGGACGCTGATTTTTGCAGGTCTTAACAATCACCAAAACCCGTTGAGCTTGATACACACACTGGCAAAAAAATATTCTACATGTAAACGTTTATTATGCCATTTTCAAAGAAATTTTGCTTCCAATGTGCCAGTACCCCAACGTGCAAGTACCCCAACGTGCAAGGACCCCAACGTGGCCCGGGCTGCGAGGGCCCTTTATAGCTGCTCGCAGCTCTAGTTCTTCTTCTTCTTCTTTATTCTCCGCAAACGATCGCGATTTTGGGTACCTAAACATTCACGAAAACTCACCGAACTTTGCACACTCCTCAGGCCCGGCGAAAAATTTTATATTATTAAGTCGTCATAACAATGCGACTCGATAGCGCCCCCTAGCGTAGAAAAATAAAAACCAAGCCCGGCACGTTTGAGCTAGAGCAACAAAAATTGGCAGGCACGTGTAGCACCCCGAGACGCACAAAAAAGTCTATTGGGACCATGTAGCTAAAATGTACAGGAAGTGAGCTATGAATTTTTTAATGTCCAATTTTGGCCTATTTTGGCACATTCACTGTGGTCATGCTTTTTCCCTCTTTGCAAACATTTTTCATCCAATTGACTTCAAACTTGGCATTTATCATCTCAAGACCTGAGAGAACAACTGGGGAAAAAATCTTGCCTTTTCGAAATACTATATGACGGGGGCGGGGCATCAAATATTGCCTTTAAAATTTCATTTGTCCAGAAAGAGCAAATGCTTAATAACTCCCATGTTCAAGCTCCAAAAAATCTCAAACTTATCAGGCAACTTAATAGTCACGGCCTGAAAACATCTATATGATAAAATTCAGTTATCCATGTAGCGCCACCTAGTGGTAACAATAATTGTCATACTTTACGTTTTTAGCTACTGTGCTGAGCTCGTTGAAGGGATCCAGTTGAAAATTGGTCAGAAAAGCCTTAAGATGTTGATCATGCCCCACACCGAATATTGTAACTTTTCGCCAAAGGGCGTGGCCGCTACGGTGCCGCAAAGTCTGAAGATTTCTCGTGACAACAAAAGCTGCATTAACTTGACCGAGATGATGCTATCTTCTCAAAATTGTACACAATTGATGAGAGTCCAGCCCTAAAGACATCTACAAACTTATATTTCATCTTACTGATAGCGCCACCTACTGGCAATTTTTTTTCTTACGATTTTTCTTCAATGTTTTTCTCCAACCATGTTAACTGGACCTACCTCATATTTGCTCAGATGAGGGTGTCGGCCTTCATGCTGTCACAACACGAAGTTTGTGAGTTTTCGCGAGTCGCTGTGGGCGTGGCCAAGCGCTGTTCGCCAAGAAAACAACGCCAATTTTGAGGGCCTAAACTGGCACAGAAACACACGAAACTTGGCACACACAGCTGGCCTGGCAAAATGAGCAATTTTTTATCGGCGATTGTGCTATTTTTACAGAAATGACTCAATAGCGCCCCCTAGAAATCTTTAACGAAACAGCCCCAGTTGTACGTTTAAGCAAGAACGACGAATATTTTTAGGTGTATGAGGGAGCCCAAGACCTACAAAAAAGTCTCTTGTACCCATATGCTAAAATGAACAGGAAGTGAGCTACGAATTTTTGAATGTCCCATTTTTGACGATTTTTGCACATTCACAGGGGGCAGACTTTTGCCCACTTCTCCTACACGTTTCATCCGACTGAGTTAAGACTTGGCCTGGACCATGTCAAGACCTGAGCCAACGACAGGGGGAAAATTTTTGACTTTTCAAAATACTATATGATGAGGGCGGGGCATCAAAATTTGTGTTTCGCAATGAAAAAGGATATGCTTGATAACTCCCCGGTACATGCTCCAAAAAATCCCAAACTTGACATGTATGTTTATCGTCAAGGCCTGAAGTTATCTCTATGACAACATTCAGTTATATATGCAGCGCCACCTAGCCCTTGAGGCATAAAAAAAAAATACCCCACATACGGTATTTTGTACAAAAAATGTAAACTCATTCTAAGTGTGATAACTAAGTCATTTATGAATATTCTTTTAGTTTCCACCACTCAAAATGTTCACTGGCATCAGACTTATCCAAACATATATATATTTTTATTTATTTTTGATAGCCTTTATGGACATTAAAAGCAATATCGTGAATGAAGGATATGCTTAATAACTCCACGGTACATGCTCCAAAAAAAATCCCACACTTGACATGTATGCTTATAATCAAGGCCTGAAGGTATGTCTATGACAACATTCAGTTATAAATACAGCGCCACCTAGCCCTTGAGGCATTTATATATATATATATATAAAAAAAAAAACTCACATACGGTGTTTTGTACAAAAAATGTACACTCATTCTAAGTGTGATAACTAAGTCATTTATGAATATTCTTTTAGTTTCCACCACTCAAATTGTTCACTGGCTTCACACCGATCCAAATGTATGTACGTTTCCATTTTGTTTTATTCATTTTTGATTGCCCCTTTGGACAATAAAAGTAACATTGTGCAATGAGTACAACGAGCGATGATGTGTATATACACTTTTACAAAAAAATACCAATCAGGGCAACTCATTGCCTAAAAATAAAAAAGGACGCTGATTTTTGCAGGTCTTAACAATCACCAAAACCCGTTGAGCTTGATACACACACTGGCAAAAAAATATTCTACATGTAAACGTTTATTATGCCATTTTCAAAGAAATTTTGCTTCCAATATGCCAGTACCCGAATGTGCCAGTACCCCAACGTGCAAGTACCCCAACGTGCAAGGACCCCAACGTGGCCCGGGCTGCGAGGGCCCTTTATAGCTGCTCGCAGCTCTAGTTATTATTCTTCTTCTTCTTCTTCTTCTTTATTCTCCGCAAACGATAGCGATTTTGGGTACCTAAACATTCACGAAAACTCACCGAACTTTGCACACTCCTCAGGCCCGGCGAAAAATTTGATATTATTAAGTCGTCATAACAATGCGACTCGATAGCGCCCCCTAGCGTAGAAAAATAAAAACCAAGCCCGGCACGTTTGAGCTAGAGCAACAAAAATTGGCAGGCACGTGTAGCACCCCGAGACGCACAAAAAGGTCTATTGGGACCATGTAGCTAAAATGTACAGGAAGTGAGCTATGAATTTTTTTATGTCCAATTTTGGCCTATTTTGGCACATTCACTGTGGTCATGCTTTTTCCCCCTTTGCAAACATTTTTCAACCAATTGACTTCAAACTTGACATTTATCATCTCAAGACCTGAGAGAACAACTGGGCAAAACATCTTGCCTTTTTGAAATACTATATGACGGGGGCGGGGCATCAAATATTGCCTTTAAAATTTCATTTGTCCAGAAAGAGCAAATGCTTAATAACTCCCATGTTCAAGCTCCAAAAAATCTCAAACTTCTCAGGCAACGTAATAGTCACGGCCTGAAAACATCTATATGATAAAATTCAGTTATACATATAGCGCCACCTAGTGGTTACAATAAATGTCATACTTTACGTTTTTAGCTACTGTACTGAGCTTGTTGAAGGGATCCATTTGAAAATTGGTCAGAAAAGCCTTAAGATGTTGATCATGCCCCACACCGAATATTGTAACTTTTCGCCAAAGGGCGTGGCCGCTACGGTGACGCAAAGTCTGAAGATTTTTCGTGAAAATAAAAGCTGCATTAACTTGACCGAGATGATTCTATCTTCTCAAAATTTCACACATTTGATGAGAGTCCAGCCCTAAAGACATCTACTGACTTATATTTCATCTAACTGATAGCGCCACCTAGTGGCAATTTTTTTTCTTACGAATTTTCTTCTACGTTTTTCTCCAAACACGTTAACTGGACCTACCTCATATTTGCTCAGATGAGGGTTTCGGCCTTCATGATGTCACAACACGAAGTTTGTGAGTTTTCGCAAATTGCTGTGGGTGTGGCTAAGCGCTGTTCGCCAAGAAAATAACGCCAGTTTTGAGGGTCTAAACATGCACAGAAACTCATGAAACTTGGCACACACATCTGGCCTGGTAAAATGAGCAATATTTTATTGTTGATTGTGCTATTTTTACAAAAATGACTCAATAGCGCCCCCTAGAAGTTTTTAACGAAGCAGCCCCGGTTGTACGTTTAAGCAAGAACGACGAATATTTTTAGGTGTATGAGGGAGCCCAAGACCTACAAAAAAGTCTCTTGGACCCATATGCTAAAATGAACAGGAAGTGAGCTACGAATTTTTGAATGTCCCATTTTTGACAATTTTTGCACATTCACAGGGCGCAGACTTTTGCCCACTTCTCCTACACGTTTCATCTGACTGAGTTAAGACTTGACCTGGACCATGTCAAGTCCTGAGCCAACGACAGGGGGAAAAATCTTGACCTTTTGAAATACTATATGATGAAGGCGGGGCATCAAAATTTGTGTTTCTCACCGAAAAAGGATATGCTTAATAACTCCCCGGTACATGCTCCAAAAAATCCCAAACTTGACATGTATGTTTATCGTCAAGGCCTGAAGCTATCTCTATGACAACATTCAGTTATATATGCAGCGCCACCTAGCCCTTGAGGCATAAAAAAAAAATACCCCACATACGGTATTTTGTACAAAAAATGTAAACTCATTCTAAGTGTGATAACTAAGTCATTTATGAATATTCTTTTAGTTTCCACCACTCAAAATGTTCACTGGCATCAGACTTATCCAAACATATATATATTTTTATTTATTTTTGATAGCCTCTGTGGACATTAAAAGCAATATCGTGAATGAAGGATATGCTTAATAACTCCACGGTACATGCTCCAAAAAAAATCCCACACTTGACATGTATGCTTATAATCAAGGCCTGAAGGTATCTCGATGACAACATTCAGTTATAAATACAGCGCCACCTAGCCCTTGAGGCTTATATAAAAAAAAAACCCCACATACGGTATTTTGTACAAAAAAATGTAAACTCATTCTAAGTGTGATGACTAAGTCATTTCTGAATATTCTTTTAGTTTCCACCACTCAAATTGTTCACTGGCTTCACACCGATCCAAACGTATGTACGTTTCCATTTTGTTTTATTCATTTTTGATTGCCCCTTTGGACAATAAAAGTAACATTGTGCAATGAGTACAACGAGCGATGATGTATATATACACTTTTACAAAAAATATCAATCAGGGCAACTCATTGCCTAAAAATAAAAAAGGACGCTGATTTTTGCAGGTCTTAACAATCACCAAAACCCGTTGAGCTTGACACACACTGGCAAAAAAAATATTCTACATGTAAACGTTTATTATGCCATTTTCAAAGAAATTTTGCTTCCAATATGCCAGTACCCCAACGTGCCAGTACCCTAACGTGCAAGTACCCCAACGTGCAAGGACTCCAACGTGGCCCGGGCTGCGAGGGCCCTTTATAGCTGCTCGCAGCTCTAGTTATTATTAGGGCCCGAGCAGCGACCGCTGCGAGGTCCCTCTTGTTTTTGTAAGAATTATTATTATTAGGGCCCGAGCAGCGACCGCTGCGAGGTCCCTCTTGTTTTTGTAAGAATTATTATTCTTCTTCTTCTTCTTCTTCTCCGTAAACGATCGCATTTTTGAGGGCCTAAACATTTACGAAAACTCACCAAACTTTGCAGTCTCTTCGGGCCCGGCGAAAAATTTGATATTATGTAGTTGTCATAACAACGCGACTCTATAGCGCCACCTAGCGTAGAAAAATAAAAACCAATCCCGGCCCGTTTGAGCTAGAGCTACGAAAATTGGCAGGCACGTGTAGCACTACGAGACGCACAAAAAAGTCAGTGGAAGCCATTTCCTAAAATGTACAGGAAGTGAGCTATGAATTTTTTAATGTCCAATTTTGGCCTATTTTGGCACATTCACTGTGGTCATACTTTTTCCCCCTATGCAAACATTTTTCATCCCATTGACTTTAAACTTGGCATTTATCATCTCAAGACTTAAGAGAAAAACTAGGCAAAAAATCTTGCGTTTTCGAAATACTATATGACGGGGGCGGGGCATCAAATATTGCCTTTAAAATTTCATTTGTCCAGAAAGAGCAAATGCTGAATAACTCCCATGTACAAGCTCCAAAAAATCTCAAACTTCTCAGGCAACGTAATAGTCACGGCCTGAAAACACCTATATGAAAAAATTCAGTTATACATATAGCGCCACCTAGTGGTTACAATAAATGTCATACTTTACGTTTTTAGCTACTGTGCTGAGCTCGTTGAAGATATCCAGTTGAAAATTGGTCAGAAAAGCCTTAAGATGTTGATGATGCCCCACACCGAATATTGTAACTTTTCGCCAAAGGGCGTGGCCGCTACGGTGACGCAAAGTCTGAAGATTTTTCGTGACAATAAAAGCTGCATGAACTTGACCGAGATGATCCTATCTTCTCAAAATTTCACACATTTGATGAGAGTCCAGCCCTAAAGACATCTACGAACTTATATTTCATCTAACTGATAGCGCCACCTAGTGGCAATTTTTTTTCTTACGAATTTTCTTGTACATTTTTCTCCAAACACGTTAACTGGACCAACCTCATATTTGCTCAGATGGGGGTTTCGGCCTTCATGATGTCACAACACGAAGTTTGTGAGTTTTCGCGAATCGCTGTGGGCGTGGCTAAGCACTGTTCGCCAAGAAAACAACGCTAGTTTTGATGGTCTAAACATGCGCAGAAACTCATGAAACTTGGCACACACATCTGGCCTGGCAAAATGAGCAATATTTTATCATGTATTGTCCTATTTTTACAAAAATGACTCAATAGCGCCCCCTAGAAATTTTTAACGAAGCAGCCCCGATTGTACGTTTAAGCAAGATCTACGAAAATTTTTAGGTGTATGAGGGAGTCCAAGACCTACAAAAAAGTCTATTGGACCCATGTGCTAAAATGAACAGGAAGTGAGCTAGGAATTTTTGAATGTCCCATTTTTGACGATTTTTGCACATTTTCAGGGGGCATACTTTTGCCCACTTCTCCTACACATTTCATCCGACTGACTTTAGACTTGACCTGGACCATGTCAAGACCTGAGCCAACTACAGGCAGAAAAATCTTGACTTTTGGAAATACTATATGATGAGGGCGGGGCATCAAATTTTGTGTTTCGCACTGAAAAAGGATATGCTTAATAACTCCCCGGTACATGCTCCAAAAAATCCCAAACTTGACATGTATGTTTATAGTCAAAGCCTGAAGGTATCTCTATGACAAAATTCAGTTATATATGCAGCGCCACCTAGCCCTTCAGGCGTGAAAAAAAAATACCCCACATACGGTATTTTGTACAAAAAATGTCAACTCATTCTAAGTGTGATAACTCCCATGTTCAAGCTCCAAAAAATCTCAAACTTCTCAGGCAACGTAATAGTCACGGCCTGAAAGCATCTATATGATAAAATTCAGTTATACATATAGCGCCACCTAGTGGTAACAATAAATGTCATACTTTACGTTTTTAGCTACTGTGCCGAGCTCGTTGAAGGGATCCAGTTGAAAATTGGTCAGAAAAGCCTTAAGATGTTGATCATGCCCCACACCGAATATTGTAACTTTTCGCCAAAGGGCGTGGCCGCTACGGTGACGCAAAGTCCGAAAATTTTTCGTGACAATAAAAGCTGCATGAACTTGACCCAGATGATCCTATCTTCTCAAAATTTCACACATTTGATGAGAGTCCAGCCCTTAAGACATCTACGAACTTATATTTCATCTTACTGATAGCGCCACCTAGTGGCAATTTTTTTTCTTACGAATTTTCTTGTACATTTTTCTCCAAACACGTTAACTGGACCAACCTCATATTTGCTCAGATGAGGGTTTCGGCCTTCATGATGTCACAACACGAAGTTTGTGAGTTTTCGCGAATCGCTGTGGCCGTGGCTAAGCACTGTTCGCCAAGAAAACAACGCCAGTTTTGAGGGTCTAAACATGCGCAGAAACTCATGAAACTTGGCACACACATCTGGCCTGGTAAAATGAACAATATTTTATTGTTGATTGTACTATTTTTACAAAAATGACTCAATAGCGCCCCCTAGAAATTTTTAACGAAGCAGCCCCGATTCTACGTTTAAGCAAGATCTACGAAAATTTTTACGTGTATGAGGGAGCCAAAGACCTACAAAAAAGTCTCTTGGACCCATATGCTAAAATGAACAGGAAGTGAGGTACGAATTTTTGAATGTCCCATTTTTGACGATTTTTGCACATTTTCAGGGGGCATACTTTTGCCCACTTCTCCTACATGTTTTATCCGACTGACTTATGACTTGACCTGGACCATGCCAAGACCTGAGCCAACAACAGACGGAAAAATCTTGACTTTTGGAAATACTATATGATGAGCGCGGGGCATCAAAATTTGTGTTTCGCACTGAAAAAGGATATGCTTAATAACTCCCCGATACATGCTCCAAAAAATCCCAAACTTGACATGTATGTTTATCGTCAAGGCCTGAAGGTATCTCTATGACAACATTCAGTTATATATGCAGCGCCACCTCGCCCTTGAGGCAAAACAAAAAAATACCCCACATACGGTATTTTGTACAAAAAATGTAAACTCATTCTAAGTGTGATAACTAAGTCATTTATGAATATTCTTTTACTTTCCACCACTCAAAATGTTCACTGGCATTAGACTTATCCAAACATGTACTTTTTTATTTATTTTTGATAGCCTCTATGGACATTAAAAGCAATATCGTGAATGAAGGATATGCTTAATAACTCCACGGTACATGCTCCAAAAAAATCCCACACTTGACATGTATGTTTAGAGTCAAGGCTTGAAGGTATCCCTATGACAACATTCCATTATATATACAGCGCCACCTAGCCCTAGAGGCATAAAAAAAAATACACCAACTTAACGGTATTTTTACAAAAAAAAAAAAAATCCACATGTCAAGGTTTATCATGCCATTTTCAAAGAAATTCTGCTTCCAATGTGCCGTACCTAAACTTGCCAGTACCCCAACGTGCCAGTACCCCAACGTGCAAGTACCCCAACGTGCAAGTACCCCAACGTGGCCCGGGCTGCGAGGGCCCTTTATAGCTGCTCGCAGCTCTAGTTAGGGCCCGAGCAGTGACCGCTGCGAGGTCCCTATTGTTTTTGTAAAAATTATTATTATTATTATTATTATTATTATTATTAGGGCCCGAGCAGCGACCGCTGCGAGGTCCCTATTGTTTTTGTAAAAATTATTATTATTATTATTATTATTATTATTATTCTTCTTCTTCTTCTTCTTCTTCTTTATTCTCCGCAAACAATCGCGATTTTGGGTACCTAAATATTCACGAAAACTCACCGAACTTTGCACACTCCTCAGGTCCGGCGAAAAATTTGATATTATGAAGTCGTTATAACAACGCGACTCTATAGCGCCCCCTAGCATAGAAAAATAAAAACCAAGCCCGGCACGTTTGAGCTAGAGCAACGTAAATTGGCAGGCACGTGTAGCACCCCGAGACGCACAAAAAAGTCTATTGGGACCATGTAGCTAAAATGTACAGGAAGTGAGATATGAATTTTTTAATGTCCAATTTTGGCCTATTTTGGCACATTCACTGTGGTCATGCTTTTTCCCCCTATGCAAACATTTTTCATCCCATTGACTTCAAACTTGGTATTTATCATCTCAAGACCTAAGAGAACAGCTGGGCAAAATGTCTTGCCTTTTCGAAATACTATATGACGGGGGCGGGACATCAAATATTGCCTTTAAAATTTCATTTGTCCAGAAAGAGCAAATGCTGAATAACTCCCATGTACAAGCTCCAAAAAATCTCAAACTTCTCAGGCAACGTAATAGTCACGGCCTGAAAACATCTATATGACAAAATTCAGTTATACATATAGCGCCACCTAGTGGTTACAATAAATGTCATACTTTACGTTTTTAGCTACTGTGCTGAGCTCGTTGAAGGGATCCAGTTGAAAATTGGTCAGAAAAGCCTTAAGATGTTGATGATGCCCCACACCGAATATTGTAACTTTTCGCCAAAGGGCGTGGCCGCTACGGTGACGCAAAGTCTGAAGATTTTTCGTGACAATAAAAGCTGCATTAACTTGACCGAGATGATCCTATCTTCTCAAAATTTCACACATTTGATGAGAGTCCAGCTCTAAAGACATCTACTAACTTACATTTCATCTAACTGATAGCGCCACCTAGTGGCAATTTTTTTTCTTACGAATTTTCTTCTACGTTTTTCTCCAAACACGTTAACTGGACCTCCCTCATATTTGCTCAGATGAGGGTTTCGGCCTTCATGATGTCACAACACGAAGTTTGTGAGTTTTCGCGAATTGCTGTGGGCGTGGCTAAGCGCTGTTCGCCAAGAAAACAACGCCAGTTTTGAGGGTCTAAACATGCACAGAAACTCCTGAAACTTGGCACACACATCTGGCCTGGTAAAATGAGCAATATTTTATTGTTGATTGTGCTATTTTTACAAAAATGACTCAATAGCGCCCCCTCGAAATTTTTAACGAAGCAGCCCCTGTTGTACGTTTAAGCAAGAACGACGAATATTTTCAGGTGTATGAGGGAGCCCAAGACCTACAAAAAAGTCTCTTGTACCCATATGCTAAAATGAACAGGAAGTGAGCTACGAATTTTTGAATGTCCCATTTTTGACGATTTTTGCACATTCACAGGGGGCAGACTTTTGCCCACCTCTCCTACACGTTTCATCTGACTGAGTTAAGACTTGGCCTGGACCATGTGAAGACCTGAGCCAACGACAGGGGGTAAAATTTTGACTTTTCGAAATACTATATGATGAGGGCGGGGCATCAAAATTTGTGTTTCGCAATGAAAAAGGATATGCTTGATAACTCCCCGGTACATGCTCCAAAAAATCCCAAACTTGACATGTATGTTTATCGTCAAGGCCTGAAGTTATCTCTATGACAACATTCAGTTATATATGCAGCGCCACCTAGCCCTTGAGGCATGAAAAAAAAATACCCCACATACGGTATTTTGTACAAAAAATGTAAACTCATTCTAAGTGTGATAACGAAGTCATTTGTGAATATTCTTTTAGTTTCCACCACTCAAAATGTTCACTGGCATCAGACTTATCCAAACATATATATATTTTTATTTATTTTTGATAGCCTCTATGGACATTAAAAGCAATATCGTGAATGAAGGATATGCTTAATAACTCCACGGTACATGCTCCAAAAAAAATCCCACACTTGACATGTATGCTTATAATCAAGGCCTGAAGGTATCTCTATGACAACATTCAGTTATAAATACAGCGCCACCTAGCCCTTGAGGCTTATATAAAAAATAAAATAAAATACCCCACATACGGTATTTTGTACAAAAAATGTACACTCATTCTAAGTGTGATAACTAAGTAATTTATGAATATTCTTTTAGTTTCCACCACTCAAATTGTTCACTGGCTTCACACCGATCCAAACGTATGTACGTTTCCATTTTGTTTTATTCATTTTTGATTGCCCCTTTGGACAATAAAAGTAACATTGTGCAATGAGTACAACGAGCGGTGATGTGTATATACACTTTTACAAAAAATACCAATCAGGGCAACTCATTGCCTAAAAATAAAAAAGGACGCTGATTTTTGCAGGTCTTAACAATCACCAAAACCCGTTGAGCTTGACACACACACTGGAAAAAAAATATTCTACATGTAAACGTTTATTATGCCATTTTCAAATAAATTTTGCTTCCAATATGCCAGTACCCCAACGTGCCAGTACCCTAACGTGCAAGTACCCCAACGTGCAAGGACCCCAACGTGGCCCGGGCTGCGAGGGCCCTTTATAGCTGCTCGCAGCTCTAGTTATTATTAGGGCCCGAGCAGCGGCGGCGGCGGTGCCGCTGCGAGGCCCTATTGTTTTTGTAGGAATTCTTCTTCTTATTAGGGCCCGAGCAGCGGCGGCGGCGGTGCCGCTGCGAGGCCCTATTGTTTTTGTAGGAATTCTTCTTATTATTATTCTTCTCCGCAAACGATCACATTTTTGAGACACTAAACGTGACCGAAAACTCACCAAACTTTACACGCACATCAGGCCTGGCGAAAAATTTGATATTTTAAAGTCGCCATACATGATAACAGAAAAATGGCTCCTTAGCGCCCCCTACATAGGTTAAACGGATCCCTGTCCCGCTACGATTGTCCGACGGCTATGAAAATTGTGTGGCACCTGTAGCACATCCCAATGAACAAAAACCTCTTTGAAGTGTGTACCCTAAAATAGACAGAAAGTGAGGTATGAGTATTTAAATGTCCAATTTTTGCCAATTTTTGCACATTTACAGGGGTCATACTTTTGCCCGCTTCTCCTACACGGTTAACCCGATTGACTTCAAACTTAGGATGGACCATCTCAACACCTGGGACAACATCATTGTGAAAAATGAAAAGTTTTTGATATAATATATGACGGCGGCGGCGCATCAAATTTAGAGTTTAAAAATTCTTACTTCACGAGGCATTGCCGGTTGTACGTTTAATCTAGAGCTACGAAAATTGGTACACATATGTAACAGACTATGACCTACAAAAAACTCTTTTTGAACCATATGCTAAACCTAACAGGAAGTCCACCATTTTGATTTATTTTGGAACGTGTTGCCATTTTTTTGGCCATTTCATTGGGGCCTTATTTTAACGAACTCCTCCTACAGTGTTTATCCGATCATCTTCAAACTTGGTGTGATTCATCTTAAGATGTTGAAGATGAAAAGTTATTGAAAGCTTTGTATTTCGTCGGACGCTGTTGTCATGGCATACACTGTTTGCAAAGGAAAAAAAATATCCTTAAAGAAGCATTGCCAGTTGTACGAAGCAGCTAGAGCTACGAAAATTTGTAGACATATGTAACAGCCCAAGATGTACAAAAAAGTCTCTTGGTGCCCTGTGCTAAACCCAACAGGAAGTCCCCCAGGGGCCGGGCATCACATTTTGAGCTAAAAAAAACTCCTCTTTAACAAAGCATACCCGGCTGTACGTTTCACCTAGAGTTACCAACATTTGTAGAGGTATATAACAGCCCTCGAGGTACAAAAAACTCTTTTTGAACCATATGCTAAACCTAACAGGACGTCCGCCATTTTGATTTACTTTGGAATGTGTTGCCATTTTTTTTGCCCATTTCATAGGGGTCATATTTTAACAAACTCCTCCTACAGAGTTTATCCGATCATCTTCAAACTTGGTGTGATTCATCTTAAGATGTTGAAAATGAAAAGTTATTGAAAGTTTTTTATTTCGTCACACGCTGTTGTCGTGGCATGCACTTTTTGCAAAGGAAAAAAATCCTTCTTAATGAAGCATTCCCAGTTGTACGAAGCAGCTAGAGCGACGAAAAATTGTAGACATATGTAACAGCCCAGGATGTACAAAAAAAGTCTCTTGGTGCCATGTGCTAAACCCAACAGGAAGTCCCGTAGGGGCCGGTCATCACATTTTGAGCTAAAAAACTCCTCTTTAACGAAGCATTCTCGGTTGTACGTTTCACCTAGCGCTATGATAATTTAGAGGCATACATAAGAGCCCACGATGTACAAAAAAGTCTCTTGGAACCATGTGCTAAACCAAACAGGAAGTCTGCCATTTTGATTTATGATGGGATTTGTTGCCATTTTTTGTGGCCTTTTTCAGGGGTCATATTTTAACGAACCCCTCCTACAAAATTTATCCGACTGTCTTCAAACTTGGTATGTTTCATCTTATGATGTTTAAGATGCAAAGTAATCGAAAGTTTTTTATTTTGTCACACGCTGTTGACATAGCAATGCATCGAATTGCACACCATATTTTGCGTTTTGATTAAACAGACAAAGCATTCCCGGTTGTACGTTTCACCTAAAGCTATGATAATTTGCAGGCAAACATAAGAGCTCAGGATGTACAAAAAAAAGTCTCTTGGAGCCATATGCTAAACCAATCAGGAAGTCCACCATTTTGATTTACGTTGGGATTTGTAGCCATTTTTTGTGGCCTTTTTTAGGGGTCATATTTTAACGAACTCCTCCTACAAAATTTATCCGACTGTCTTTAAACTTGGTGTGCTTCATCTTAAGATGTTTAAGATGCAAAGTTATCGAAAGTTATTTATTTTGTCGCACGCCGTTGTCATGGCGATGCATTGTTTGCCAAGTAAAATGCTGCTTTTTTGTTTTGGTCTAAACATGTGCAAAAACTCATGAAACTTTACACACACATCAGGCTTGTCATCAGCATGAATATTTTAGAGATTTCTTATTCAATTTGCAATAAATGGTTCAATAGCGCCCTCTAGACATTTTTATGAAGCTTTTGCAAATGTTTTGTGTTTTATGATTCAGCTAGATTTGTAAAAATTGGGATACCTATCAGCCTAAGACTTACAAAAAGGTTTCTAAAGCCATATGCTGAATCAAAAAGGAAGTCTGCCATTTTGATTTACTTTGGTATTTGTAGCCATTTTTTGGGGCCTTTTATAGGGGTCATATTTTCAATAGAACTTATCAGATCGTCTTCATTCTTTGGCGTGTTTCATCTTAAGATATTTAAGATGAAAAGTTATTGAATTTTTTTATTTTGTCACACTCCTTTGCTGTAGCCATGCATTGTTTGTGAAGAAAAATGCTTTTTTGAGAGTCTAAATATGGGTGAAAACTCAACAAAACTTTGCACACACACCAGACCTGTCTGGAACATGAATATTTTATTTAGAGATTTGTTGTGCAATTTGTAATAAATGGCTCAATAGCGCCCTCTAGACATTTTTATGAAGTATTTCCGATTATATGATTCAGCTAGATGTGTGAATATTGGCAGGCTTGCCGAATATATTCAAAAAGTATTCTATATAGCCATGTGCCAATCCATTTTGATTTTATTTTGTTAATTGTGCATCGTTTTTGGCCTTTCCATGAAACTTTAAAAACACAAAGCATGGCAAAAACGTTTACAATTTAGATGGTTTCCTATTTGACAGTACCCCAACATGCCAGTACCCCGACGTGCAAATACCCCAACGTGGCCCGGGTTGCGAGGGCCCTTTATAGCTGCTCGCAGCTCTAGTTATTCTTATTATTATTCTTCTCCGCAAACAATCGCATTTTTGAGACGCTAAACGTGAACGAAAAATCACCAAACTTTACACGCACATCAGGCCTGGCGAAAAATTTGATATTTTAAAGTCGCCATACATGATAACAGAAAAATGGCTCCATAGCGCCACCTACATAGGTTAAACGGATCCCTGTCCCGCTACGATTGTCCTATGGCGACGAAAATTGTGTGGCACCCGTAGCACATCCAGATGAACAAAAACCTCTTTGATGTGTGTACCCTAAAATAGACAGAAAGTGAGGTATGATCATCTGACTGTCCAATTTTGGCCCAGTTTTGCACATTTACAGGGGTCATACTTTTGCCCGCTTCTCCTACACGGTTAACCCGATTAACTTCAAACTTGGGATGGACCATCTCAACACCTGGGACAACATCATTGTAAAAAATCTAAAGTTTTTGATATACTATATGACGTCGGCGACGCATCAAATTTAGAGTTTAAAAATTCTTACTTCATGAAGCATTGCCGGTTGTACGTTTAATCTAGAGCTACGAAAATTTGTACACATATGTAACAGGCTATGACCTACAAAAAACTCTTTTTGAACCATATGCTAAACCTCACAGGAAGTCCGCCATTTTGATTTATTTTGGAACGTGTTGCCATTTTTTTGGCCATTTCATTGGGGTCTTATTTTAACGAACTCCTCCTACAGTGTTTATCCGATCATCTTCAAACTTGGTGTGATTCATCTTAAGATGTTGAAGATGAAAAGTTATTGAAAGCTTTGTATTTCGTCGCACGCTGTTGTCATGGCATGCACTGTTTGCAAAGGAAAAAAAATATCCTTAAAGAAGCATTGCCAGTTGTACGAAGCAGCTAGAGCTACGAAAATTTGTAGACATATGTAACAGCCCAAGATGTACAAAAAAGTCTCTTGGTGCCCTGTGCTAAACCCAACAGGAAGTCCCCCAGGGGCCGGGCATCACATTTTAAGCTAAAAAACTCCTCTTTAACAAAGCATACCCGGCTGTACGTTTCACCTAGAGTTACCAAAATTTGTAGAGGTATATAACAGCCCTCGAGGTACAAAAAACTCTTTTTGAACCATATGCTAAACCTAACAGGATGTCCGCCATTTTTATTTACTTTGGAATGTGTTGCCATTTTTTGGGCCATTTCATAGGGGTCATATTTTAACGAACTCCTCCTACAGAGTTTATCCGATCATCTTCAAACTTGGTGTGACTCATCTTAAGATGTTGAGGATGAAAAGTTATTGAAAGCTCTTTATTTCGTCGCACGCTGTTGTCGTGGCATGCACTTTTTGCAAAGGAAAAAAATCCCTCTTAATGAAGCATTCCCAGTTGTACGAAGTAGCTAGAGCTACAAAAAATTGTAGACATATGTAACAGCCCACAGTGTACAAAAAAGTCTCTTGGTGCCATGTGCTAAACCCAACAGGAAGTCCCCCAGGGGCCGGGCATCACATTTTGAGCTAGAAAACTCCTCTTTAACGAAGCATTCCCGGTTGTACGTTTCACCTAGCGCGATGATAATTTGCAGGCATACATAAGAGCCCACGATGTACAAAAAAGTCTCTTGGAACCATGTGATAAACCAAACAGGAAGTCTGCCATTTTGATTTACGATGGGATTTGTTGCCATTTTTTGTGGCCTTTTTCAGTTGTCATATTTTAACGAACTCCTCGTACAAAGTTCATCCGACCGTCTTCAAACTTGGTGTGTTTCATCTTAAGATGTTTAAGATGCAAAGTTATCAAAAGTTTTTTATTTTGTCGCACGCTGCTGCTATAGCGATGCAGTTTGCCAAGTGAAGTGCTGCTTTGTTTTTTTATCTATACATGTGTGAAAACTTATGAAACTTTGCAAACACATCAGACTTGTCATGAACATGAATTTTTAGAGATTTATTGTGCAATTTGCAATAAATAGCGCCCTCTAGACATTTTTATGAAGTATTTCCGATTGTATGATTCTGCTAGATTTGTGAAAATTAGGACAGACCCCTATCAGCCTAATACCTACAAAAAAGTATTATGTAGCCATTTGCCAAACCAAAGAGGAAGTCCGCTATTTTGATTTTATTTTGGGAATTATACATCATTTTTGGCCTCTTTCATTAAACTTTGCACAGACAAGGCATGGAAAAAACTAACATTTTAAATGGTCCTTGTTCCATGTAACAGTACCCCAACGTGCCAGTACCCTGACGTGCAAGTAACCCAACGTTGTGCTCAATAGCGCCCTCTATGCATTTTTATGGAGCATTTCCAATTGTATGATTCAAGCGATACACAACTAAAGATGACTTGACCTAGATTTGTGAAAACTGGGAGGCATACCTATTAGCTTAAGACCTACAAAAAGTATTCTGTAGCCGTATGCTAAACCTAAAAGGAAGTCCGCCATTTTGAATTTATTTTGGGAATTGCACACCATATTTTGCGTTTTGATTAAACTTTGCACATACAAGGCTTGTCAAAAACATTTTAGATGGTCCTTGTCCTATTTGACAGTACCCCAACGTGCCAGTACCCCGACGTGCAAGTACCCCAACGTGGTCCGGGTTGCGAGGGCCCTTTATAGCTGCTCGCAGCTCTAGTTATTATTATTATTCTTTATTCTCTGCAAACGATCACGATTTTGGGTACCTAAACATTCACGAAAACTCACCGAACTTTGCACACTCCTCAGGCCCGGCGAAAAATTTGATATTATTAAGTCGTCATAACAATGCGACTCGATAGCGCCCCCTAGCGTAGAAAAATAAAAACCAAGCCCGGCACGTTTGAGCTAGAGCAACAAAAATTGGCAGGCACGTGTAGCACCCAGAGACGCACAAAAAAGTCTATTGGGACCATGTAGCTAAAATGTACAGGAAGTGAGCTATGAATTTTTTAATGTCCAATTTTGGCCTATTTTGGCACATTCACTGTGGTCATGCTTTTTCCCCCTATGCAAACATTTTTCATCCCATTGACTTCAAACTTGGCATTTATCATCTCAAGACCTAAGAGAACAGCTGGGCAAAAAGTCTTGCCTTTTCGAAATACTATATGACGGGGGCGGGGCATCAAATATTGCCTTTAAAATTTCATTTGTCCAGAAAGAGCAAATGCTGAATAACTCCCATGTACAAGCTCCAAAAAATCTCAAACTTCTCAGGCAACGTAATAGTCACGGCCTGAAAACATCTATATGACAAAATTCAGTTATGCATATAGCGCCACCTAGTGGTTACAATAAATGTCATACTTTACGTTTTTAGCTACTGTGCTGAGCTCGTTGAAGGGATCCAGTTGAAAATTGGTCAGAAAAGCCTTAAGATGTTGATGATGCCCCACACCGAATATTGTAACTTTTCGCCAAAGGGTGTGGCCGCTACGGTGACGCAAAGTCTGAAGATTTTTCGTGACAATAAAAGCTGCATTAACTTGACCGAGATGATCCTATCTTCTCAAAATTTCACACATTTGATGAGAGTCCAGCTCTAAAGACATCTACTAACTTACATTTCATCTAACTGATAGCGCCACCTAGTGGCAATTTTTTTTCTTACGAATTTTCTTCTACGTTTTTCTCCAAACACGTTAACTGGACCTACCTCATATTTGCTCAGATGAGGGTTTCGGCCTTCATGATGTCACAACACGAAGTTTGTGAGTTTTTGCGAATTGCTATGGGCGTGGCTAAGCGCTGTTCTCCAAGAAAACAACGCCAGTTTTGAGGGTCTAAACATGCACAGAAACTCCTGAAACTTGGAACACACATCTGGCCTGGTAAAATGAGCAATATTTTATTGTTGATTGTGCTATTTTTACAAAAATGACTCAATAGCGCCCCCTCGAAATTTTTAACGAAGCAGCCCCGGTTGTACGTTTAAGCAAGAACGACGAATATTTTTAGGTGTATGAGGGAGCCCAAGACCTACAAAAAAGTCTCTTGTACCCATATGCTAAAATGAACAGGAAGTGAGCTACGAATTTTTGAATGTCCCATTTTTTACGATTTTTGCACATTCACAGGGGGCAGACTTTTGCCCACTTCTCCTACACGTTTCATCCGACTGAGTTAAGACTTGGCCTGGACCATGTCAAGACCTGAGCCAACGACAGGGGGAAACATTTTTACTTTTCGAAATACTATATGATGAGGGCGGGGCATCAAAATTTGTGTTTCGCAATGAAAAAGGATATGCTTGATAACTCCCTGGTACATAGTCCAAAAAATCCCAAACTTGACATGTATGTTTATCGTCAAGGCCTGAAGTTATCTCTATGACAACATTCAGTTATATATGCAGCGCCACCTAGCCCTTGAGGCTTATATTAAAAAAAAGACAAATACCCCACATACGGTATTTTGTACAAAAAATGTACACTCATTCTAAGTGTGATAACTAAGTCATTTATGAATATTCTTTTAGTTTCCACCACTCAAATTGTTCACTGGCTTCACACCGATCCAAACGTATGTACGTTTCCATTTTGTTTTATTCATTTTTGATTGCCCCTTTGGACAATAAAAGTAACATTGTGCAATGAGTATAATGAGCGATGATGTGTATATACACTTTTACAAAAAATACCAATCAGGGCAACTCATTGCCTAAAAATAAAAAAGGACGCTGATTTTTGCAGGTCTTAAGAATCACCAAAACCCGTTGAGCTTGACACACACACTGGCAAAAAAATATTCTACATGTAAACGTTTATTATGCCATTTTCAAAGACATTTTGCTTCCAATATGCCAGTACCCCAACGTGCCAGTACCCCAACGTGCAAGTACCCCAACGTGCAAGGACCCCAACGTGGCCCGGGCTGCGAGGGCCCTTTATAGCTGCTCGCAGCTCTAGTTATTCTTCTTCTTCTTTATTCTCCGCAAACGATCGCGATTTTGGGTACCTAAACATTCACGAAAACTCACCGAACTTTGCACACTCCTCAGGCCCGGCGAAAAATTTGATATTATTAAGTCGTCATAACAATGCGACTCGATAGCGCCCCCTAGCGTAGAAAAATAAAAACCAAGCCCGGCACGTTTGAGCTAGAGCAACAAAAATTGGCAGGCACGTGTAGCACCCCGAGACGCACAAAAAAGTCTATTGGGACCATGTAGCTAAAATATACAGGAAGTGAGCTATGAATTTTTTAATGTCCAATTTTGGCCTATTTTGGCACATTCACTGTGGTCATGCTTTTTCCCCCTTTGCAAACATTTTTCATCCAATTGACTTCAAACTTGGCATTTATCATCTCAAGACCTGAGAGAACAACTGGGCAAAACATCTTGCCTTTTTGAAATACTATATGACGGGGGCGGGGCATCAAATATTGCCTTTAAAATTTCATTTGTCCAGAAAGAGCAAATGCTTAATAACTCCCATGTTCAAGCTCCAAAAAATCTCAAACTTCTCAGGCAACGTAATAGTCACGGCCTGAAAACATCTATATGATAAAATTCAGTTATACATATAGCGCCACCTAGTGGTTACAATAAATGTCATACTTTACGTTTTTAGCTACTGTGCTGAGCTTGTTGAAGGGATCCATTTGAAAATTGGTCAGAAAAGCCTTAAGATGTTGATCATGCCCCACACCGAATATTGTAACTTTTCGCCAAAGGGCGTGGCCGCTACGGTGATGCAAAGTCTGAAGATTTTTTGTGAAAATAAAAGCTGCATTAACTTGACCGAGATGATCCTATCTTCTCAAAATTTCACACATTTGATGAGAGTCCAGCCCTAAAGACATCTACTGACTTATATTTCATCTAACTGATAGCGCCACCTAGTGGCAATTTTTTTTCTTACGAATTTTCTTCTACGTTTTTCTCCAAACACGTTAACTGGACCTACCTCATATTTGCTCAGATGAGGGTTTCGGCCTTCATGATGTCACAACACGAAGTTTGTGAGTTTTCGCGAATTGCTGTGGGTGTGGCTAAGCGCTGTTCGCCAAGAAAACAACGCCAGTTTTGAGGGTCTAAACATGCACAGAAACTCATGAAACTTGGCACACACATCTGGCCTGGTAAAATGAGCAATATTTTATTGTTGATTGTGCTATTTTTACAAAAATGACTCAATAGCGCCCCCTTGAAGTTTTTAACGAAGCAGCCCCGGTTGTACGTTTAAGCAAGAACGACGAATATTTTTAGGTGTATGAGGGAGCCCAAGACCTACAAAAAAGTCTCTTGGACCCATATGCTAAAATGAACAGGAAGTTAGCTACGAATTTTTGAATGTCCCATTTTTGACTATTTTTGCACATTCACAGGGGGCAGACTTTTGCCCACTTCTCCTACACGTTTCAGCTGACTGAGTTAAGACTTGACCTGGACCATGTCAAGACCTGAGCCAACGACAGGGGGAAAAATCTTGACCTTTTGAAATACTATATGATGAAGGCGGGGCATCAAAATTTGTGTTTCGCACTGAAAAAGGATATGCTTAATAACTCCCCGGTACATGCTCCAACAAATCCCAAACTTGACATGTATGTTTATCGTCAAGGCCTGAAGCTATCTCGATGACAACATTCAGTTATATATACAGCGCCACCTAGCCCTTGAGGCATAAAAAAAAATACCCCACATACGGTATTTTGTACAAAAAATGTAAACTCATTCTAAGTGTGATAACTAAGTCATTTATGAATATTCTTTTAGTTTCCACCACTCAAAATGTTCACTGGCATCAGACTTATCCAAACATATATATATTTTTATTTATTTTTGATAGCCTCTGTGGACATTAAAAGCAATATCGTGAATGAAGGATATGCTTAATAACTCCACGGTACATGCTCCAAAAAAAATCCCACACTTGACATGTATGCTTATAATCAAGGCCTGAAGGTATCTCGATGACAACATTCAGTTATAAATACAGCGCCACCTAGCCCTTGAGGCTTATATAAAAAAAAAAACCCACATACGGTATTTTGTACAAAAAATGTAAACTCATTCTAAGTGTGATGACTAAGTCATTTATGAATATTCTTTTAGTTTCCACCACTCAAATTGTTCACTGGCTTCACACCGATCCAAACGTATGTACGTTTCCATTTTGTTTTATTCATTTTTGATTGCCCCTTGGGACAATAAATGTAACATTGTGCAATGAGTACAACGAGCGATGATGTATATATACACTTTTACAAAAAATACCAATCAGGGCAACTCATTGCCCAAAAATAAAAAAAGGACGCAGATTTTTGCAGGTCTTAACAATCCCCAAAACCCGTTGAGCTTGATACACACTGGCAAAAAAAATATTCTACATGTAAACGTTTATTATGCCATTTTCAAAGAAATTTTGATTCCAATATGCCAGTACCCCAACGTGCCAGTACCCTAACGTGCAAGTACCCCAACGTGCAAGGACTCCAACGTGGCCCGGGCTGCGAGGGCCCTTTATAGCTGCTCGCAGCTCTAGTTATTATTATTCTCCGCAAACGATCACATTTTTGAGACACTAAACGTGACCGAAAACTCACCAAACTTTACACGCACATCAGGCCTGGCGAAAAATTTGATATTTTAAAGTCGCCATACATGATAACAGAAAAATGGCTCCTTAGCGCCCCCTACATAGGTTAAACGGATCCCTGTCCCGCTACGATTGTCCGACGGCTATGAAAATTGTGTGGCACCTGTAGCACATCCCAATGAACAAAAACCTCTTTGAAGTGTGTACCCTAAAATAGACAGAAAGTGAGGTATGAGTATTTAAATGTCCAATTTTTGCCAATTTTTGCACATTTACAGGGGTCATACTTTTGTCCGCTTCTCCTACACGGTTAACCCGATTGACTTCAAACTTGGGATGTACCATCTCAACACCTGGGACAACATCATTGTGAAAAATGAAAAGTTTTAGATATACTATATGACGGCGGCGGCGCATCAAATTTAGAGTTTAAAAATTCTTACTTCACGAGGCATTGCCGGTTGTACGTTTAATCTAGAGCTACGAAAATTGGTACACCTATGTAACAGACTATGACCTACAAAAAACTCTTTTTGAACCATATGCTAAACCTAACAGGAAGTCCACCATTTTGATTTATTTTGGAACGTGTTGCCATTTTTTTGTCCATTTCATTGGGGCCTTATTTTAACGAACTCCTCCTACAGTGTTTATCCGATCATCTTCAAACTTGGTGTGATTCATCTTAAGATGTTGAAGATGAAAAGTTATTGAAAGCTTTGTATTTCGTCGCACGCTGTTGTCATGGCATGCACTGTTTGCAAAGGAAAAAAAATATCCTTAAAGAAGCATTGCCAGTTGTACGAAGCAGCTAGAGCTACGAAAATTTGTAGACATATGTAACAGCCCAAGATGTACAAAAAAGTCTCTTGGTGCCCTGTGCTAAACCCAACAGGAAGTCCCCCAGGGGCCGGGCATCACATTTTGAGCTAAAAAAAACTCCTCTTTAACAAAGCATACCCGGCTGTACGTTTCACCTAGAGTTACCAAAATTTGTAGAGGTATATAACAGCCCTCGAGGTACAAAAAACTCTTTTTGAACCATATGCTAAACCTAACAGGACGTCCGCCATTTTGATTTACTTTGGAATGTGTTGCCATTTTTTTTGGCCATTTCATAGGGGTCATATTTTAACAAACTCCTCCTACAGAGTTTATCCGATCATCTTCAAACTTGGTGTGATTCATCTTAAGATGTTGAAAATGAAAAGTTATTGAAAGTTTTTTATTTCGTCACACGCTGTTATCGTGGCATGCACTTTTTGCAAAGGAAAAAAATCCTTCTTAATGAAGCATTCCCAGTTGTACGAAGCAGCTAGAGCGACGAAAAATTGTAGACATATGTAACAGCCCAGGATGTACAAAAATGTCTCTTGGTGCAATGTGCTAAACGCAACAGGAAGTCCCCCAAGGGCCGGGCATCGCATTTTGAGCTAAAAAACTCCTCTTTAACGAAGCATTCTCGGTTGTACGTTTCACCTTGCGCTATGATAATTTGCAGGCATACATAAGAGCCCACGATGTACAAAAAAAGTCTCTTGGAACCATGTGCTAAACCAAACAGGAAGTCATTTTGATTTATGATGGGATTTGTTGCCATTTTTTGTGGCCTTTTTCAGGGGTCATATTTTAACGAACCCCTCCTACAAAATTTATCCGACTGTCTTCAAACTTGGTATGTTTCATCTTAAGATGTTTAAGATGCAAAGTAATCGAAAGTTTTTTATTTTGTCACACGCTGTTGACATAGCAATGCATCGAATTGCACACCATATTTTGCGTTTTGATTAAACAGACAAAGCATTCCCGGTTGTACGTTTCACCTAAAGCTATGATAATTTGCAGGCAAACATAAGAGCTCAGGATGTACAAAAAAAGACCCTTGGAGCCATATGCTAAACCAATCAGGAAGTCCACCATTTTGATTTACGTTGGGATTTGTAGCCATTTTTTGTGGCCTTTTTTAGGGGTCATATTTTAACGAACTCCTTCTACAAAATTTATCCGACTGTCTTTAAACTTGGTGTGCTTCATCTTAAGATGTTTAAGATGCAAAGTTATCGAAAGTTATTTATTTTGTCGCACGCCGTTGTCATGGCGATGCATTGTTTGCCAAGTAAAATGCTGCTTTTTTTTTTTGGTCTAAACATGTGCAAAAACTCATGAAACTTTACACACACATCAGGCTTGTCATCAGCATGAATATTTTAGAGATTTCTTATTCAATTTGCAATAAATGGTTCAATAGCGCCCTCTAGACATTTTTATGAAGCGTTTGCAAATGTTTTGTGTTTTATGATTCAGCTAGATTTGTAAAAATTGGGATACCTATCAGCCTAAGACTTACAAAAAGGTTTCTCAAGCCATATGCTGAATCAAAAAGGAAGTTTGCCATTTTGATTTACTTTGGTATTTGTAGCCATTTTTTGGGGCCTTTTATAGGGGTCATATTTTCAACAGAACTTATCAGATCGTCTTCATTCTTTGGCGTGTTTCATCTTAAGATATTTAAGATGAAAAGTTATTGAATTTTTTTATTTTGTCACACGCCTTTGCTGTAGCCATGCATTGTTTGTGAAGAAAAATGCTTTTTTGAGAGTCTAAATATGGGTGAAAACTCACAAAACTTTGCACACACACCAGACCTGTCTGGAACATGAATATTTTATTTAGAGATTTGTTGTGCAATTTGTAATAAATGGCTCAATAGCGCCCTCTAGACATTTTTATGAAGTCTTTCCGATTATATGATTCAGCTAGATGTGTGAATATTGGCAGGCATGCCGAATATATTCAAAAAGTATTCTATATAGCCATGTGCCAATCCATTTTGATTTTATTTTGTTAATTGTGCATCGTTTTTGGCCTTTCCATGAAACTTTAAAAACACAAAGCATGGCAAAAACGTTTACAATTTAGATGGTTTCCTATTTGACAGTACCCCAACATGCCAGTACCCCGACGTGCAAATACCCCAACGTGGCCCGGGTTGCGAGGGCCCTTTATAGCTGCTCGCAGCTCTAGTTATTAGGGCCCGAGCAGCGACCGCTGCGAGGTCCCTATTGTTTTTGTAAAAATTATTATTATTATTATTATTAGGGCCCGAGCAGCGACCGCTGCGAGGTCCCTATTGTTTTTCGTTCGAATTATTATTATTATTAGGGCCCGAGCAGCGACCGCTGCGAGGTCCCTATTGTTTTTGTAAAAATTATTATTATTAGGGCCCGAGCAGCGACCGCTGCGAGGTCCCTATTGTTTTTGTAAAAATTATTATTAGGGCCCGAGCAGCGCCGGCGGCGGTGCCGCTGCGAGGCCCTATTGTTTTTGTAGGAATTCTTATTATTATTATTATTATTATTATTATTCTTATTATTATTCTTCTCCGCAAACAATCGCATTTTTGAGACGCTAAACGTGAACGAAAACTCACCAAACTTTACACGCACATCAGGCCTGGCGAAAAATTTGATATTTTAAAGTCGCCATACATGATAACAGAAAAATGGCTCCATAGCGCCACCTACATAGGTTAAACGGATCCCTGTCCCGCTACGATTGTCCTATGGCGACGAAAATTGTGTGGCACCCGTAGCACATCCAGATGAACAAAAACCTCTTTGATGTGTGTACCCTAAAATAGACAGAAAGTGAGGTATGATCATCTGAATGTCCAATTTTGGCCCAGTTTTGCACATTTACAGGGGTCATACTTTTGCCCGCTTCTCCTACACGGTTAACCCGATTGACTTCAAACTTGGGATGGACCATCTCAACACCTGGGACAACATCATTGTAAAAAATCTAAAGTTTTTGATATACTATATGAAGGCGGCGACGCATCAAATTTAGAGTTTAAAAATTCTTACTTCACGAAGCATTGCCGGTTGTACGTTTAATCTAGAGCTACGAAAATTTGTACACATATGTAAAAGGCTATGACCTACAAAAAACTCTTTTTGAACCATATGCTAAACCTCACAGGAAGTCCGCCATTTTGATTTATTTTGGAACGTGTTGCCATTTTTTTGGCCATTTCATTGGGGTCTTATTTTAACGAACTCCTCCTACAGTGTTTATCCGATCATCTTCAAACTTGGTGTGATTCATCTTAAGATGTTGAAGATGAAAAGATATTGAAACCTTTGTATTTCGTCGCACGCTGTTGTCATGGCATGCACTGTTTGCAAAGGAAAAAAAATATCCTTAAAGAAGCATTCCCATTTGTACGAAGCAGCGAGAGCTACGAAAATTTGTAGACATATGTAACAGCCCAAGATGTACAAAAAAGTCTCTTGGTGCCCTGTGCTAAACCCAACAGGAAGTCCCCCAGGGGCCGGGCATCACATTTTGAGCTAAAAAACTCCTCTTTAACAAAGCATACCCGGCTGTACGTTTCACCTAGAGTTACCAAAATTTGTAGAGGTATATAACAGCCCTCGAGGTACAAAAAACTCTTTTTGAACCATATGCTAAACCTAACAGGACGTCCGCCATTTTGATTTACTTTGGAATGTGTTGCCATTTTTTGGGCCATTTCGTAGGGGTCTTATTTTAACGAACTCCTCCTACAGAGTTTATCCGATCATCTTCAAACTTGGTGTGACTCATCTTAAGATGTTGAGGATGAAAAGTTATTGAAAGCTCTTTATTTCGTCGCACGCTGTTGTCGTGGCATGCACTTTTTGCAAAGGAAAAAAATCCTTCTTAATGAAGCATTCCCAGTTGTACGAAGTAGCTAGAGCTACAAAAATTTGTAGACATATGTAACAGCCCACAATGTACAAAAAAGTCTCTTGGTGCCATGTGCTAAACCCAACAGGAAGTCCCCCAGGGGCCGGGCATCACATTTTGAGCTAGAAAACTCCTCTTTAACGAAGCATTCCCGGTTGTACGTTTCACCTAGCGCGATGATAATTTGCAGGCATACATAAGAGCCTACGATGTACAAAAAAGTCTCTTGGAACCATGTGCTAAACCAAACAGGAAGTCCGCCATTTTGATTTACGATGGGATTTGTTGCCATTTTTTGTGGCCTTTTTCAGGGGTCATATTTTAACGAACTCCTCGTACAAAGTTCATCCGACCGTCTTCAAACTTGGTGTCTTTCATCGTAAGATGTTTAAGATGCAAAGTTATCGCAAGTTTTATTTTGTCGCACGCTGCTGCTATAGCGATGCATTGTTTGCCAAGTAAAGTGCTGCTTTGTTTTTTTATCTATACATGTGTGAAAACTCATGAAACTTTGCAAACACATCAGACTTGTCATGAACATGAATTTTTAGAGATTTATTGTGCAATTTGCAATAAATAGCGCCCTCTAGACATTTTTATGAAGTATTTCCGATTGTATGATTCTGCTAGATTTGTGAAAATTAGGACAGACCCCTATCAGCAGAATACCTACAAAAAAGTATTATGTAGCCATTTGCCAAACCAAAGAGGAAGTCCGCTATTTTGATTTTATTTTGGGAATTATACATCATTTTTGGCCTCTTTCATTAAACTTTGCACAAACAAGGCATGGAAAAAACTAACATTTTAAATGGTCCTTGTTCCATGTAACAGTACCCCAACGTGCCAGTACCCTGACGTGCAAGTAACCCAACGTTGTGCTCAATAGCGCCCTCTATGCATTTTTATGGAGCATTTCCAATTGTATGATTCAAGCGATACACAACTAAAGATGACTTGACCTAGATTTGTGAAAACTGGGAGGCATACCTATTAGCTTAAGACCTACAAAAAGTATTCTGTAGCCGTATGCTAAACCTAAAAGGAAGTCCGCCATTTTGAATTTATTTTGGGAATTGCACACCATCTTTGGCCTTTTGCACTCACAAAGCTTGTCAAAAACATTTTAGATGGTCCTTGTCCGATTTGACAGTACCCCAACGTGCCAGTACCCCGACGTGCAAGTACCCCAACGTGGCCCAGGTTGCGAGGGCCCTTTATAGCTGCTCGCAGCTCTAGTTCTTCTTCTTCTTCTTCTTCTTCTTCTTCTTCTTTATTCTCCGCAAACGATCCCGATTTTGGGTACCTAAACATTCACGAAAACTCACCGAACTTTGCACACTCCTCAGGCCCGGCGAAAAATTTGATATTATGAAGTCGTCATACCAACGCGACTCTATAGCGCCCCCTAGCGTAGAAAAATAAAAGCCAAGCCCGGCACGTTTGAGCTGGAGCAACGAAAATGGGCAGGCACGTGTAGCACCCCGAGATGCACAAAAAAGTCTATTGGGACCATGTAGCTAAAATGTACAGGAAATGAGCTATGAATTTTTTAATGTCCAATTTTGGCCTATTTTGGCACATTCACTGTGGTCATGCTTTTTCCCCCTATGCAAACATTTTTCATCCCATTGACTTCAAACTTGGCATTTATCATCTCAAGACCTAAGAGAACAGCTGGGCAAAAAGTCTTGCCTTTTCGAAATACTATATGACGGGGGCGGGGCATCAAATATTGCCTTTAAAATTTCATTTGTCCAGAAAGAGCAAATGCTTAATAACTCCCATGTTCAAGCTCCAAAAAATCTCAAACTTCTCAGGCAACGTAATAGTCACGGCCTGAAAACATCTATATGATAAAATTCAGTTATATATATAGCTCCACCTAGTGGTGACAATAAATGTCATACTTTACGTTTTTAGCTACTGCGCTGAGCTCGTTGAAGGGATCCAGTTGAAAGTTGGTCAGAAAAGCCTTAAGATGTTGATCATGCCCAACACCGAATATTGTAACTTTTCGCCAAAGGGCATGGCCGCTACGGTGCCGCAAAGTCTGAAGATTTTTCGTGACAATAAAAGCTGCATGAACTTGACCGAGATGATCCTATCTTCTCAAAATTTCACACATTTGATGAGAGTCCAGCCCTAAAGACATCTTCGAACTTATATTTCATCTTACTGATAGCGCCACCTAGTGGCAATTTTTTTTCTTACGAATTTTCTTGTAAATTTTTTCTCCAAACACGTTAACTGGACCAACCTCATATTTGCTCAGATGAGGGTTTCGGCCTTCATGATGTCACAACACGAAGTTTGTGAGTTTTCGCGAATCGCTGTGGGCGTGGCTAAGCACTGTTCGCCAAGAAAACAACGCCAGTTTTGAGGGTCTAAACATGCGCAGAAACTCATGAAACTTGGCACACACATCTGGCCTGGTAAAATGAACAATATTTTATTGTTGATTGTGCTATTTTTACAAAAATGACTCAATAGCGCCCCCTAGAATTTTTTAACGAAGCAGCCCCGATTGTACGTTTAAGCAAGATCTACGAAAATTTTTACGTGTATGAGGGAGCCAAAGACCTACAAAAAAAGTCTCTTGGACCCATATGCTAAAATGAACAGGAAGTGAGCTACGAATTTTTGAATGTCCCATTTTTTACGATTTTTGCACATTTTCAGAGGGCATACTTTTGCCCACTTCTCCTACACGTTTTATCCGACTGACTTATGACTTGACCTGGACGATGCCAAGACCTGAGCCAACAACAGACGGAAAAATCTTTACTTTTGGAAATACTATATGATGAGGGCGGGGCATCAAAATTTGTGTTTCGCACTGAAAAAGGATATGCTTAATAACTCCCCGATACATGCTCCAAAAAATCCCAAACTTGACATGTATGTTTATCGTCAAGGCCTGAAGGTATCTCTATGACAACATGCAGTTATATATGCAGCGCCACCTAGCCCTTGAGGCATGAAAAAAAAATACCCCACTTACGGTATTTTGTACAAAAAATGTAAACTCATTCTAAGTGTGATAACTAAGTCATTTAGGAATATTCTTTTACCTTCCACCACTCAAAATATTCACTGGCATCAGACCTAACCAAACATACATATTTTTGTTATTTAGTTTTATGTATTTTTGATAGCCTCTATGGACATTAAAAGCAATATCGTGAATGAAGGCTATGCTTAATAACTCCCAGGTACATGCTCCAAAAAATCCCATATTTGAAATGTATATTTAGAGTCAAGGCCTGAAGGTATCTCTATGACAAAATTCAGTTATAAATACAGCGCCACCTAGTCCTTGAGGCATAAAAAAAATGCCTCACTTACGGTATTTTTGCAAAAATTGTAAACTCATTGTAAGTGTGATAACTAAGTCATTTATGAATATTCTTTTACTTTCCACCACTCAATATGTTCACTGGTATCAGACCGATCCAAACATACGTATTTTTTATTTAGTTTTTTTTTTTTTTTTATCGCCTCTATGGACAATAAAAGCAACATTGTGCAATGAGTACGAGCGATGATGTGTGTATATATACTTTTACGAAAAATACCAATCAGAGCAACTCATTGCCTAAAAATAAAAAAAAAGACGCTGATTTTTGCAGATCTTAACAATCACCAAAACCCATTGAGCTTGACACACTCATCACACCTGGCAAAAAAAAAAAAAAAGTCCACATGTTTATCATGCCATTTTCAAAGAAATTCTGCTTCCAATGTGCCAATACCCCAATGTGCAAGTTCCCCAACGTGCAAGTACCCCAACGTGGCCCGGGCTGCGAGGGCCCTTTATAGCTGCTCGCAGCTCTAGTTAGGGCCCGAGCAGCGACTGCTGCGAGGTCCCTCTTGTTTTTGTAAGAATTATTAGGGCCCGAGCAGCGACTGCTGCGAGGTCCCTATTGTTTTTGTAAAAATTCTTCTTCTTCTTCTTCTTCTTCTTCTTCTTCTTTATTCTCCGCAAACGATCGCGATTTTGGGTACCTAAACATTCACGAAAACTCACCGAACTTTGCACACTCCTCAGGCCCGGCGAAAAATTTGATATTATTAAGTCGTCATAACAATGCGACTCGATAGCGCCCCCTAGCGTAGAAAAATAAAAACCAAGCCCGGCACGTTTGAGCTAGAGCAACGAAAATTGGCAGGCACGTGTAGCACCCCGAGACGCACAAAAAAGTCTATTGGGACCATGTAGCTAAAATGTACAGGAAGTGAGCTATGAATTTTTTAATGTCCAATTTTGGCCTATTTTGGCACATTCACTGTGGTCATGCTTTTTCCCCCTTTGCAAACATTTTTCATCCAATTGACTTCAAACTTGGCATTTATCATCTCAAGACCTGAGAGAACAACTGGGCAAAACATCTTGCCTTTTTGAAATACTATATGACGAGGGCGGGGCATCAAATATTGCCTTTAAAATTTCATTTGTCCAGAAAGAGCAAATGCTTAATAACTCCCATGTTCAAGCTCCAAAAAATCTCAAACTTCTCAGGCAACGTAATAGTCACGGCCTGAAAACATCTATATGATAAAATTCAGTTATACATATAGCGCCACCTAGTGGTTACAATAAATGTCATACTTTACGTTTTTAGCTACTGTGCTGAGCTTGTTGAAGGGATCCATTTGAAAATTGGTCAGAAAAGCCTTAAGATGTTGATCATGCCCCACACCGAATATTGTAACTTTTCGCCAAAGGGCGTGGCCGCTACGGTGACGCAAAGTCTGAAGATTTTTCGTGAAAATAAAAGCTGCATTAACTTGACCGAGATGATCCTATCTTCTCAAAATTTCACACATTTGATGAGAGTCCAGCCCTAAAGACATCTACTGACTTATATTTCATATAACTGATAGCGCCACCTAGTGGCAATTTTTTTTCTTACGAATTTTCTTCTACGTTTTTCTCCAAACACGTCAACTGGACCTACCTCATATTTGCTCAGATGAGGGTTTCGGCCTTCATGATGTCACAACACGAAGTTTGTGAGTTTTCGCGAATTGCTGTGGGCGTGGCTAAGCGCTGTTCGCCAAGAAAACAACGCCAGTTTTGAGGGTCTAAACATGCACAGAAACTCATGAAACTTGGCACACACATCTGGCCTGGTAAAATGAACAATATTTTATTGTTGATTGTGCTATTTTTACAAAAATGACTCAATAGCGCCCCCTAGGAATTTTTAATGAAGCAGCCCCGGTTGTACGTTTAAGCAAGATCTACGAAAATTTTTAGGTGTATGAGGGAGCCCAAGACCTACAAAAAAGTCTATTGGACCCATATGCTAAAATGAACAGGAAGTGAGCTACGAATTTTTGAATGTCCAATTTTTGACGATTTTTGCACATTCACAGGGGGCAGACTTTTGCCCACTTCTCCCCCACGTTTCATCTGACTGAGTTAAGACTTGACCTGGACCATGTCAAGACCTGAGCCAACGACAGGGGGAAAAATCTTGACTTTTCGAAATACTATATGATGAAGGCGGGGCATCAAATTTTGTGTTTCGCACTGAAAAAGGATATGCTTAATAACTCCCCGGTACATGCTCCAAAAAATCCCAAACTTGACATGTATGTTTATCGTCAAGGCCTGAAGCTATCTCTATGACAACATTCAGTTATATATGCAGCGTCACCTAGCCCTTGAGGCATAAAAAAAAAATACCCCACATACGGTATTTTGTACAAAAAATGTAAACTCATTCTAAGTGTGATAACTAAGTCATTTATGAATATTCTTTTAGTTTCCACCACTCAAAATGTTCACTGGCATCAGACTTATCCAAACATATATATATTTTTATTTATTTTTGATAGCCTCTGTGGACATTAAAAGCAATATCGTGAATGAAGGATATGCTTAATAACTCCACGGTACATGCTCCAAAAAAAATCCCACACTTGACATGTATGCTTATAATCAAGGCCTGAAGGTATCTCGATGACAACATTCAGTTATAAATACAGCGCCACCTAGCCCTTGAGGCATAATATATAAAAAAAAAAAAACACATACGGTATTTTGTACAAAAAATGTAAACTCATTCTAAGTGTGATAACTAAGTCATTTATGAATATTCTTTTAGTTTCCACCACTCAAATTGTTAACTGGCTTCACACCGATCCAAACGTATGTACGTTTCCATTTTGTTTTATTCATTTTTGATTGCCCCTTTGGACAATAAAAGTAACATTGTGCAATGAGTACAACGAGCGATGATGTATATATACACTTTTACAAAAAATATCAATCAGGGCAACTTGTTGCCTAAAAATAAATAAGGACGCTGATTTTTGCAGGTCTTAACAATCACCAAAACCCGTTGAGCTTGACACACACTGGAAAAAAAAATATTCTACATGTAAACGTTTATTATGCCATTTTCAAAGGAATTTTGCTTCCAATATGCCAGTACCCCAACGTGCCAGTACCCTAACGTGCAAGTACCCCAACGTGCAAGGACCCCAACGTGGCCCGGGCTGCGAGGGCCCTTTATAGCTGCTCGCAGCTCTAGTTATTATTCTTCTTCTTCTTCTTCTTCTTCTTCTTTATTCTCCGCAAACGATCGCATTTTTGAGGGCCTAAACATTTACGAAAACTCACCAAACTTTGCAGTCTCTTCGGGCCCGGCGAAAAATTTGATATTATGTAGTTGTCATAACAACGCGACTCTATAGCGCCACCTAGCGTAGAAAAATAAAAACCAATCCCGGCCCGTTTGAGCTAGAGCTACGAAAATTGGCAGGCACGTGTAGCACTCCGAGACGCACAAAAAAGTCACTGGAAGCCATTTCCTAAAATGTACAGGAAGTGAGCTATGAATTTTTTAATGTCCAATTTTGGCCTATTTTGGCACATTCACTGTGGTCATGCTTTTCCCCCCTATGCAAACATTTTTCATCCCATTGACTTCAAACTTGGCATTTATCATCTCAAGACCTAAGAGAACAGCTGGGCAAAAAATCTTGCCTTTTCGAAATACTATATGACGGGGGCGGGGCATCAAATATTGCCTTTAAAATTTCATTTGTCCAGAAAGAGCAAATGCTGAATAACTCCCATGTACAAGCTCCAAAAAATCTCAAACTTCTCAGGCAACGTAATAGTCACGGCCTGAAAACACCTATATGAAAAAATTCAGTTATACATATAGCGCCACCTAGTGGTTACAATAAATGTCATACTTTACGTTTTTAGCTACTGTGCTGAGCTCGTTGAAGGGATCCAGTTGAAAATTGGTCAGAAAAGCCTTAAGATGTTGATGATGCCCCACACCGAATATTGTAACTTTTCGCCAAAGGGCGTGGCCGCTACGGTGACGCAAAGTCTGAAGATTTTTCGTGACAATAAAAGCTGCATGAACTTGACCGAGATGATCCTATCTTCTCAAAATTTCACACATTTGATGAGAGTCCAGCCCTAAAGACATCTACGAACTTATATTTCATCTAACTGATAGCGCCACCTAGTGGCAATTTTTTTTCTTACGAATTTTCTTGTACATTTTTCTCCAAACACGTTAACTGGACCAACCTCATATTTGCTCAGATGGGGGTTTCGGCCTTCATGATGTCACAACACGAAGTTTGTGAGTTTTCGCGAATCGCTGTGGGCGTGGCTAAGCACTGTTCGCCAAGAAAACAACGCTAGTTTTGATGGTCTAAACATGCGCAGAAACTCATGAAACTTGGCACACACATCTGGCCTGGCAAAATGAGCAATATTTTATCATGTATTGTCCTATTTTTACAAAAATGACTCAATAGCGCCCCCTAGAAATTTTTAACGAAGCAGCCCCGATTGTACGTTTAAGCAAGATCTACGAAAATTTTTAGGTGTATGAGGGAGTCCAAGACCTACAAAAAAGTCTCTTGGACCCATGTGCTAAAATGAACAGGAAGTGAGCTATGAATTTTTGAATGTCCCATTTTTGACGATTTTTGCACATTTTCAGGGGGCATACTTTTGCCCACTTCTCCTACACATTTCATCCGACTGACTTTAGACTTGACCTGGACCATGTCAAGACCTGAGCTAACTACAGGCAGAAAAATCTTGACTTTTGGAAATACTATATGATGAGGGCGGGGCATCAAATTTTGTGTTTCGCACTGAAAAAGGATATGCTTAATAACTCCCCGGTACATGCTCCAAAAAATCCCAAACTTGACATGTATGTTTATAGTCAAAGCCTGAAGGTATCTCTATGACAAAATTCAGTTATATATGCAGCGCCACCTAGCCCTTCAGGCGTGAAAAAAAAATACCCCACATACGGTATTTTGTACAAAAAATGTCAACTCATTCTAAGTGTGATAACTCCCATGTTCAAGCTCCAAAAAATCTCAAACTTCTCAGGCAACGTAATAGTCACGGCCTGAAAGCATCTATATGATAAAATTCAGTTATACATATAGCGCCACCTAGTGGTAACAATAAATGTCATACTTTACGTTTTTAGCTACTGTGCCGAGCTCGTTGAAGGGATCCAGTTGAAAATTGGTCAGAAAAGCCTTAAGATGTTGATCATGCCCCACACCGAATATTGTAACTTTTCGCCAAAGGGCGTGGCCGCTACGGTGACGCAAAGTCCGAAAATTTTTCGTGACAATAAAAGCTGCATGAACTTGACCGAGATGATCCTATCTTCTCAAAATTTCACACATTTGATGAGAGTCCAGCCCTTAAGACATCTACGAACTTATATTTCATCTTACTGATAGCGCCACCTAGTGGCAATTTTTTTTCTTACGAATTTTCTTGTACATTTTTCTCCAAACACGTTAACTGGACCTACCTCATAATTGCTCAGATGAGGGTTTCGGCCTTCATGATGTCACAACACGAAGTTTGTGAGTTTTCGCGAATCGCTGTGGGCGTGGCTAAGCACTGTTCGCCAAGAAAACAACGCCAGTTTTGAGGGTCTAAACATGCGCAGAAACTCATGAAACTTGGCACACACATCTGGCCTGGTAAAATGAACAATATTTTATTGTTGATTGTACTATTTTTACAAAAATGACTCAATAGCGCCCCCTAGAAATTTTTAACGAAGCAGCCCCGATTCTACGTTTAAGCAAGATCTACGAAAATTTTTACGTGTATGAGGGAGCCAAAGACCTACAAAAAAGTCTCTTGGACCCATATGCTAAAATGAACAGGAAGTGAGGTACGAATTTTTGAATGTCCCATTTTTGACGATTTTTGCACATTTTCAGGGGGCATACTTTTGCCCACTTCTCCTACATGTTTTATCCGACTGACTTATGACTTGACCTGGACCATGCCAAGACCTGAGCCAACAACAGACGGAAAAATCTTGACTTTTGGAAATACTATATGATGAGCGCGGGGCATCAAAATTTGTGTTTCGCACTGAAAAAGGATATGCTTAATAACTCCCCGATACATGCTCCAAAAAATCCCAAACTTGACATGTATGTTTATCGTCAAGGCCTGAAGGTATCTCTATGACAACATTCAGTTATATATGCAGCGCCACCTCGCCCTTGAGGCAAAACAAAAAAATACCCCACATACGGTATTTTGTACAAAAAATGTAAACTCATTCTAAGTGTGATAACTAAGTCATTTATGAATATTCTTTTACTTTCCACCACTCAAAATGTTCACTGGCATTAGACTTATCCAAACATGTACTTTTTTATTTATTTTTGATAGCCTCTAATGGACATTAAAAGCAATATCGTGAATGAAGGATATGCTTAATAACTCCACGGTACATGCTCCAAAAAAATCCCACACTTGACATGTATGTTTAGAGTCAAGGCTTGAAGGTATCCCTATGACAACATTCCATTATATATACAGCGCCACCTAGCCCTAGAGGCATAAAAAAAAAATACACCAACTTAACGGTATTTTTACAAAAAAAAAAAAAAAAATCCACATGTCAAGGTTTATCATGCCATTTTCAAAGAAATTCTGCTTCCAATGTGCCGTACCTAAACTTGCCAGTACCCCAACGTGCCAGTACCCCAACGTGCAAGTACCCCAACGTGCAAGTACCCCAACGTGGCCCGGGCTGCGAGGGCCCTTTATAGCTGCTCGCAGCTCTAGTTATTATTCTTCTTCTTTATTCTCCGCAAACAATCGCGATTTTGGGTACCTAAACATTCACGAAAACTCACCGAACTTTGCACACTCTTCAGGTCCGGCGAAAAATTTGATATTATGAAGTCGTTATAACAACGCGACTCTATAGCGCCCCCTAGCGTAGAAAAATAAAAACCAAGCCCGGCACGTTTGAGCTAGAGCAACGAAAATTGGCAGGCACGTGTAGCACCCCGAGACGCACAAAAAAGTCTATTGGGACCATGTAGCTAAAATGTACAGGAAGTGAGCTATGAATTTTTTTATGTCCAATTTTGGCCTATTTTGGCACATTCACTGTGGTCATGCTTTTCCCCCTATGCAAACATTTTTCATCCAATTGACTTCAAACTTGGCATTTATCATCTCAAGACTTAAGAGAAAAACTAGGCAAAAAATCTTGCGTTTTCGAAATACTATATGACGGGGGCGGGGCATCAAATATTGCCTTTAAAATTTCATTTGTCCAGAAAGCGCAAATGCTGAATAACTCCCATGTACAAGCTCCAAAAAATCTCAAACTTCTCAGGCAACGTAATAGTCACGGCCTGAAAACACCTATATGAAAAAATTCAGTTATACATATAGCGCCACCTAGTGGTTACAATAAATGTCATACTTTACGTTTTTAGCTACTGTGCTGAGCTCGTTGAAGGGATCCAGTTGAAAATTGGTCAGAAAAGCCTTAAGATGTTGATGATGCCCCACACCGAATATTGTAACTTTTCGCCAAAGGGCGTGGCCGCTACGGTGACGCAAAGTCTGAAGATTTTTCGTGACAATAAAAGCTGCATGAACTTGACCGAGATGATCCTATCTTCTCAAAATTTCACACATTTGATGAGAGTCCAGCCCTAAAGACATCTACGAACTTATATTTCATCTAACTGATAGCGCCACCTAGTGGCAATTTTTTTTCTTACGAATTTTCTTGTACATTTTTCTCCAAACACGTTAACTGGACCAACCTCATATTTGCTCAGATGGGGGTTTCGGCCTTCATGATGTCACAACACGAAGTTTGTGAGTTTTCGCGAATCGCTGTGGGCGTGGCTAAGCACTGTTCGCCAAGAAAACAACGCTAGTTTTGATGGTCTAAACATGCGCAGAAACTCATGAAACTTGGCACACACATCTGGCCTGGCAAAATGAGCAATATTTTATCATGTATTGTCCTATTTTTACAAAAATGACTCAATAGCGCCCCCTAGAAATTTTTAACGAAGCAGCCCTGATTGTACGTTTAAGCAAGATCTACGAAAATTTTTAGGTGTATGAGGGAGTCCAAGACCTACAAAAAAGTCTCTTGGACCCATGTGCTAAAATGAACAGGAAGTGAGCTATGAATTTTTGAATGTCCCATTTTTGACGATTTTTGCACATTTTCAGGGGGCATACTTTTGCCCACTTCTCCTACACATTTCATCCGACTGACTTTAGACTTGACCTGGACCATGTCAAGACCTGAGCCAACTACAGGCAGAAAAATCTTGACTTTTGGAAATACTATATGATGAGGGCGGGGCATCAAATTTTGTGTTTCGCACTGAAAAAGGATATGCTTAATAACTCCCCGGTACATGCTCCAAAAAATCCCAAACTTGACATGTATGTTTATAGTCAAAGCCTGAAGGTATCTCTATGACAAAATTCAGTTATATATGCAGCGCCACCTAGCCCTTCAGGCGTGAAAAAAAAATACCCCACATACGGTATTTTGTACAAAAAATGTCAACTCATTCTAAGTGTGATAACTCCCATGTTCAAGCTCCAAAAAATCTCAAACTTCTCAGGCAACGTAATAGTCACGGCCTGAAAGCATCTATATGATAAAATTCAGTTATACATATAGCGCCACCTAGTGGTAACAATAAATGTCATACTTTACGTTTTTAGCTACTGTGCCGAGCTCGTTGAAGGGATCCAGTTGAAAATTGGTCAGAAAAGCCTTAAGATGTTGATCATGCCCCACACCGAATATTGTAACTTTTCGCCAAAGGGCGTGGCCGCTACGGTGACGCAAAGTCCGAAAATTTTTCGTGACAATAAAAGCTGCATGAACTTGACCGAGATGATCCTATCTTCTCAAAATTTCACACATTTGATGAGAGTCCAGCCCTTAAGACATCTACGAACTTATATTTCATCTTACTGATAGCGCCACCTAGTGGCAATTTTTTTTCTTACGAATTTTCTTGTACATTTTTCTCCAAACACGTTAACTGGACCAACCTCATATTTGCTCAGATGAGGGTTTCGGCCTTCATGATGTCACAACACGAAGTTTGTGAGTTTTCGCGAATCGCTGTGGGCGTGGCTAAGCACTGTTCGCCAAGAAAACAACGCCAGTTTTGAGGGTCTAAACATGCGCAGAAACTCATGAAACTTGGCACACACATCTGGCCTGGTAAAATGAACAATATTTTATTGTTGATTGTACTATTTTTACAAAAATGACTCAATAGCGCCCCCTAGAAATTTTTAACGAAGCAGCCCCGATTCTGTGTTTAAGCAAGATCTACGAAAATGTTTACGTGTATGAGGGAGCCAAAGACCTACAAAAAAGTCTCTTGGACCCATATGCTAAAATGAACAGGAAGTGAGGTACGAATTTTTGAATGTCCCATTTTTGACGATTTTTGCACATTTTCAGGGGGCATACTTTTGCCCACTTCTCCTACATGTTTTATCCGACTGACTTATGACTTGACCTGGACCATGCCAAGACCTGTGCCAACAACAGACGGAAAAATCTTGACTTTTGGAAATACTATATGATGAGCGCGGGGCATCAAAATTTGTGTTTCGCACTGAAAAAGGATATGCTTAATAACTCCCCGATACATGCTCCAAAAAATCCCAAACTTGACATGTATGTTTATCGTCAAGGCCTGAAGGTATCTCTATGACAACATTCAGTTATATATGCAGCGCCACCTCGCCCTTGAGGCAAAACAAAAAAATACCCCACATACGGTATTTTGTACAAAAAATGTAAACTCATTCTAAGTGTGATAACTAAGTCATTTATGAATATTCTTTTACTTTCCACCACTCAAAATGTTCACTGGCATTAGACTTATCCAAACATGTACTTTTTTATTTATTTTTGATAGCCTCTATGGACATTAAAAGCAATATCGTGAATGAAGGATATGCTTAATAACTCCACGGTACATGCTCCAAAAAAATCCCACACTTGACATGTATGTTTAGAGTCAAGGCTTGAAGGTATCCCTATGACAACATTCCATTATATATACAGCGCCACCTAGCCCTAGAGGCATAAAAAAAAATACACCAACTTAACGGTATTTTTACAAAAAAAAAAAAATCCACATGTCAAGGTTTATCATGCCATTTTCAAAGAAATTCTGCTTCCAATGTGCCGTACCTAAACTTGCCAGTACCCCAACGTGCCAGTACCCCAACGTGCCAGTACCTCAACGTGCAAGTACCCCAACGTGCAAGTACCCCAACGTGGCCCGGGCTGCGAGGGCCCTTTATAGCTGCTCGCAGCTCTAGTTCTTCTTCTTCTTCTTCTTCTTCTTCTTTTCCGTAAACGATCACGATTTTGGGTACCTAAACATTCACGAAAACTCACCAAACTTTGCACACTCCTCAGGCCCGGCGAAAAATTTGATAATATGAAGTCGTCATAACAACGCGACTCTATAGCGCCCCCTAGCATAGAAAAAAAAAACAACAAGCCCGGCACGTTTGAGCTAGAGCAACGAAAATTGGCAGGCACGTGTAGCACCCCGAGACGCACAAAAAAGTCTTTTGGGACCATGTAGCTAAAATGTACAGGAAGTGAGCTATGAATTTTTTTATGTCCAATTTTGGCCTATTTTGGCACATTCACTGTGGTCATGCTTTTTCCCCCTTTGCAAACATTTTTCATCCAATTGACTTCAAACTTGGCATTTATCATCTCAAGACCTGAGAGAACAACTGGGCAAAAAATCTTGCCTTTTCGAAATACTATATGACGGGGGCGGGGCATCAAATATTGCCTTTAAAATTTCATTTGTCCAGAAAGAGCAAATGCTTAATAACTCCCATGTTCAAGCTCCAAAAAATCGCAAACTTCTCAGGCAACGTAATAGTCACGGCCTGAAAACATCTATATGATAAAATTCAGTTATACATATAGCGCCACCTAGTGGTAACAATAAATGTCATACTTTACGTTTTTAGCTACTGTGCTGAGCTCGTTGAAGGGATCCAGTTAAAAATTGGTCAGAAAAGCCTTAAGATGTTGATCATGCCCCACAACGAATATTGTATCCTTTCGCCAAAGGGCGTGGCCGCTACGGTGCCGCAAAGTCTGAAGATTTTTCGTGACAATAAAAGCTGCATTAACTTGACCGAGATGATCCTATCTTCTCAAAATTTCACACATTTGATGAGAGTCCAGCCCTGAAGACATCTACAAACTTATATTTCATCTAACTGATAGCGCCACCTAGTGGCAATTTTTTTTTCTTATGAATTTTCTTCTACGTTTTTCTCCAAACACGTTAACTGAACCTACCTCATATTTGCTCAGATGAGGGTTTCGGTCTTCATGATGTCACAACACGAAGTTTGTGAGTTTTCGCGAATTGCTGTGGGCGTGGCTAAGCGCTGTTCGCCAAGAAAACAACGCCAGTTTTGAGGGTCTAAACATGCGCAGAAACTCATGAAACTTGGCACACACATCTGGCCTGGTAAAATGAACAATATTTTATTGTTGATTGTGCTATTTTTACAAAAATGACTCAATAGCGCCCCCTAGAATTTTTTAACGAAGCAGCCCCGGTTGTACGTTTAAGCAAGATCTACGAAAATTTTTAGGTGTATGAGGGAGCCCAAGACCTACAAAAAAAAGTCTCTTGGACCCATATGCTAAATTGAACAGGAAGTGAGCTATGAATTTTTGAATGTCCCATTTTTGACGATTTTTGCACATTTACAGGGGGCATACTTTTGCCCACTTCTCCTACACGTTTCATCCGACTGACTTCAGACTTGACCTGGACCATGTCAAGACCTGAGCCAACGACAGGCGGAAAAATCTTGACTTTTGGAAATACTATATGATGAGGGCGGGGCATCAAATTTTGTGTTTCGCACTGAAAAACGATATGCTTAATAACTCCCCGGTACATGCTCCAAAAAATCCCAAACTTGACATGTATGTTTATAGTCAAGGCCTGAAGGTATCTCTATGACAAAATTCAGTTATATATGCAGCGCCACCTAGCCCTTGAGGCGTGAAAAAAATATACCCCACTTACGGTATTTTTACAAAAATTGTAAACACGTTTCGCAATGAAAAAGGATATGCTTAATAACTCCCCGGTGCATGCTCCAAAAAAATCCCAAACTTGACATGTATGCTTATAATCAAGGCGGGAAGGTATCTCTATGACAAAATTTAGTTATAAATACAGCGCCACCTAGCTCTTGAAGCATAAAAAAACAATACCCCACATACGGTATTTTGTACAAAAAATGTAAACTCATTCTTAGTGTGATAAGTAAGTCATTTATGAATATTCTTTTATTTTCCACCACTCAAAATGTTCACTGGCATCAGACTTATCCAAACATATGTACTTTTTTATTTATTTTTGATAGCCTCTATGGACATTAAAAGCACCTAGTCCTTGAGGCATAAAAAACAAAAAACAAAAACAATCCCACTTACAGTATTTTGAACAAAATTTGTGAACTCGTAAGTGTAATAACGAAGTCATTTATGAATATTCGTTTACTTTTTCCACTACTCAAGATGTTCACTGGTATCAGACCGATCCAAACATATGTACCTTTTTATTTTGTTTATTTATTTTTGATAGCCTCTATGGACAATAAGAGCAACATCGTGCAATGAGTACGAGCGACGACGGGTATATATACTTTTGCAAAAAATACTAATCAGGTCAACTCATTCCCTAAAAATAAAAAAGGCCGCTGATTTTTGCAGATCTTGACAATCACCAAAACACATTGAGCTTGTCACACACATCACACCTGGCAAAAATAACTCACATGTAAAGGTTTATCATGCCATGTTCAAAGAAATTTTGCTCCAAATGTGGCAGTACCCCAATGTGCGAGTACCCCAACGTGCAAGTACCCCAACGTGGCCCGGGCTGCGAGGGCCCTTTATAGCTGCTCGCAGCTCTAGTTAGGGCCCGAGCAGCGACCGCTGCGAGGTCCCTATTGTTTTCGTTCGAATTATTATTCTTCTTCTTCTTCTTCTTCTTCTTCTTCTTCTCCGTAAACGATCGCATTTTTGAGGACCTAAACATTCACGAAAACTCACCAAACTTTGCACACTCCTCAGGCCCGGCGAAAAATTTTATATTATGAAGTCGTCATAACAACGCGACTCTATAGCGCCCCCTAGCGTAGAAAAATAAAAACCAAGCCTGGCACGTTTGAGCTAGAGCAACGAAAATTGGCAGGCACGTGTAGCACCCCGAGACGCACAAAAAAGTCTATTGGGACCATGTCGCTAAAATGTACAGGAAATGAGCTATGAATTTTTTTATGTCCAATTTTGGCCTATTTTGGCACATTCACTGTGGTCATGCTTTTTCCCCCTCTGCAAACATTTTTCATCCAATTCACATCAAACTTGGCATTTATCATCTCAAGACCTGAGAGAACAACTGGGCAAAAAGTCTTGCCTTTTAGAAATACTATATGATGGGGGCGGGGCATCAAATATTGTCTTTAAAATTTCATTTGTCCAGAAAGAGCAAATGCTTAATAACTCCCATGTTCAAGCTCCAAAAAATCTCAAACTTCTCAGGCAACGTAATAGTCACGGCCTGAAAACATCTATATGATAAAATTCAGTTATACATATAGCCCCACCTAGTGGTAACAATAAATGTCATACTTTACGTTTTTAGCTACTGCGCTGAGCTCGTTGAAGGGATCCAGTTGAAAGTTGGTCAGAAAATCCTTAAGATGTTGATCATGCCCCACACCGAATATTGTAACTTTTCGCCAAAGGGCGTGGCCGCTACGGTGCCGCAAAGTCTGAAGATTTTTCGTGACAATAAAAGCTGCATGAACTTGACCGAGATGATCCTATCTTCTCAAAATTTCACACATTTGATGAGAGTCCAGCTCTAAAGACATCTACTAACTTACATTTCATCTAACTGATAGCGCCACCTAGTGGCAATTTTTTTTCTTACGAATTTTCTTCTACGTTTTTCTCCAAACACGTTAACTGGACCTACCCCATATTTGCTCAGATGAGGGTTTCGGCCTTCATGATGTCACAACACGAAGTTTGTGAGTTTTCGCGAATTGCTGTGGGCGTGGCTAAGCGCTGTTCGCCAAGAAAACAACGCCAGTTTTGAGGGTCTAAACATGCACAGAAACTCCTGAAACTTGGCACACACATCTGGCCTGGTAAAATGAGCAATATTTTATTGTTGATTGTGCTATTTTTACAAAAATGACTCAATAGCGCCCCCTAGAAGTTTTTAACGAAGCAGCCCCGGTTGTACGTTTAAGCAAGAACGACGAATATTTTCAGGTGTATGAGGGAGCCCAAGACCTACAAAAAAAGTCTCTTGTGCATATGCTAAAATGAACAGGAAGTGAGCTACGAATTTTTGAATGTCCCATTTTTGACGATTTTTGCACATTCACAGGGGGCAGACTTTTGCCCACCTCTCCTACACGTTTCATCCGACTGAGTTAAGACTTGGCCTGGACCATGTCAAGACCTGAGCCAACGACAGGGGGAAAAATTTTGACTTTTCGAAATACTATATGATGAGGGCGGGGCATCAAAATTTGTGTTTCGCAATGAAAAAGGATATGCTTGATAACTCCCCGGTACATGCTCCAAAAAATCCCAAACTTGACATGTATGTTTATCGTCAAGGCCTGAAGTTATCTCTATGACAACATTCAGTTATATATGCAGCGCCACCTAGCCCTTGAGACATGAAAAAAAAATACCCCACATACGGTATTTTGTACAAAAAATGTAAACTCATTCTAAGTGTGATAACGAAGTCATTTATGAATATTCTTTTAGTTTCCACCACTCAAAATGTTCACTGGCATCAGTCTTATCCAAACATATATATATTTTTATTTATTTTTGATAGCCTCTATGGACATTAAAAGCAATATCGTGAATGAAGGATATGCTTAATAACTCCACGGTACATGCTCCAAAAAAAATCCCACACTTGACATGTATGCTTATAATCAAGGCCTGAAGGTATCTCTATGACAACATTCAGTTATAAATACAGCGCCACCTAGCCGTTGAGGCTTATATAAAAAAAATTAAAAAAATACCCCACATACGGTATTTTGTACAAAAAATGTACACTCATTCTAAGTGTGATAACTAAGTCATTTATGAATATTCTTTTAGTTTCCACCACTCAAATTGTTCACTGGCTTCACACCGATCCAAACGTATGTACGTTTCCATTTTGTTTTATTCATTTTTGATTGCCCCTTTGGACAATAAAAGTAAACATTGTGCAATGAGTACAACGAGAGATGATGTGTATATACACTTTTACAAAAAAATACCAATCAGGGCAACTCATTGCCTAAAAATAAATAAGGACGCTGATTTTTGCAGGTCTTAACAATCACCAAAATCCGTTGAGCTTGACAGACACTGGCAAAAAAAATATTCTACATGTAAACGTTTATTATGCCATTTTCAAAGAAATTTTGCTTCCAATATGCCAGTACCCCAATGTGCCAGTACCCCAACGTGCAAGTACCCCAACGTGCAAGGACCCCAACGTGGCCCGCGCTGCGAGGGCCCTTTATAGCTGCTCGCAGCTCCAGTTATTATTCTTCTTCTTCTTCTTCTTTATTCTCCGCAAACGATCGCGATTTTGGGTACCTAAACATTCACGAAAACTCACCGAACTTTGCACACTCCTCAGGCCCGGCGAAAAATTTGATATTATTAAGTCGTCATAACAATGCGACTCGATAGCGCCCCCTAGCGTAGAAAAATAAAAACCAAGCCCTGCACGTTTGAGCTAGAGCAACAAAAATTGGCAGGCACGTGTAGCACCCCGAGACGCACAAAAAAGTCTATTGGGACCATGTAGCTAAAATGTACAGGAAGTGAGCTATGAATTTTTTAATGTCCAATTTTGGCCTATTTTGGCACATTCACTGTGGTCATGCTTTTTCCCCCTTTGCAAACATTTTTCATCCAATTGACTTCAAACTTGGCATTTATCATCTCAAGACCTGAGAGAACAACTGGGCAAAACATCTTGCCTTTTTGAAATACTATATGACGGGGGCGGGGCATCAAATATTGCCTTTAAAATTTCATTTGTCCAGAAAGAGCAAATGCTTAATAACTCCCATGTTCAAGCTCCAAAAAATCTCAAACTTCTCAGGCAACGTAATAGTCACGGCCTGAAAACATCTATATGATAAAATTCAGTTATACATATAGCGCCACCTAGTGGTTACAATAAATGTCATACTTTACGTTTTTAGCTACTGTTCTGAGCTTGTTGAAGGGATCCATTTGAAAATTGGTCAGAAAAGCCTTAAGATGTTGATCATGCCCCACACCGAATATTGTAACTTTTCGCCAAAGGGCGTGGCCGCTACGGTGACGCAAAATCTGAAGATTTTTCGTGAAAATAAAAGCTGCATTAACTTGACCGAGATGATCCTATCTTCTCAAAATTTCACACATTTGATGAGAGTCCAGCCCTAAAGACATCTACTGACTTATATTTCATCTAACTGATAGCGCCACCTAGTGGCAATTTTTTTTCTTACGAATTTTCTTCTACGTTTTTCTCCAAACACGTTAACTGGACCTACCTCATAATTGCTCAGATGAGGGTTTCGGCCTTCATGATGTCACAACACGAAGTTTGTGAGTTTTCGCGAATTGCTGTAGGCGTGGCTAAGCGCTGTTCGCCAAGAAAACAACGCCAGTTTTGAGGGTCTAAACATGCACAGAAACTCCTGAAACTTGGCACACACATCTGGCCTGGTAAAATGAGCAATATTTTATTGTTGATTGTGCTATTTTTACAAAAATGACTCAATAGCGCCCCCTCGAAATTTTTAACGAAGCAGCACCGGTTGTACGTTTAAGCAAGAACGACGAATATTTTTAGGTGTATGAGGGAGCCCAAGACCTACAAAAAAAGTCTCTTGTACCCATATGCTAAAATGAACAGGAAGTGAGCTACGAATTTTTGAATGTCCCATTTTTGACGATTTTTGCATATTCACAGGGGGCAGACTTTTGCCCACTTCTCCTACAGGTTTCATCCGACTGAGTTAAGACTTGGCCTGGACCATGTCAAGACCTGAGCCAACGACAGGGGGAAAAATTTTGACTTTTCGAAATACTATATGATGAGGGCGGGGCATCAAAATTTGTGTTTCGCAATGTAAAAGGATATGCTTGATAACTCCCCGGGACATGCTCCAAAAAATCCCAAATTTGACATGTATGTTTATCGTCAAGGCCTGAAGTTATCTCTATGACAACATTCAGTTATATATGCAGCGCCACCTAGCCCTTGAGGCATGAAAAAAAAATACCCCACATACGGTATTTTGTACAAAAAATGTACACTCATTCTAAGTGTGATAACTAAATCATTTATGAATATTCTTTTAGTTTCCACCACTCAAATTGTTCACTGGCTTCACACCGATCCAAACGTATGTACGTTTCCATTTTGTTTTATTCATTTTTGATTGCCCCTTTAGACAATAAAAGTAACATTGTGCAATGAGTACAACGAGCGATGATGTGTATATACACTTTTACAAAAAAATACCAATCAGGGCAACTCATTGCCTAAAAATAAAAAAGGACGCTGATTTTTGCAGGTCTTAACAATCACCAAAACCCGTTGAGCTTGACACACACACTGGCAAAAAAATATTCTACATGTAAACGTTTATTATGCCATTTTCAAAGAAATTTTGCTTCCAATATGCCAGTACCCCAATGTGCCAGTACCCCAACGTGCAAGTACCCCAACGTGCGAGGACCCCAACGTGGCCCGGGCTGCGAGGGCCCTTTATAGCTGCTCGCAGCTCTAGTTATTATTATTCTTTATTCTCCGCAAACGATCCCGATTTTGGGTACCTAAACATTCACGAAAACTCACCGAACTTTGCACACTCCTCAGGCCCGGCGAAAAATTTGATATTATGAAGTCGTCATAACAACGCGACTCTATAGCGCCCCCTAGCGTAGAAAAATAAAAACCAAGCCCGGCATGTTTGAGCTAGAGCAACGAAAATTGGCAGGCACGTGTAGCACCCCGAGATGCACAAAAAAAAGTCTATTGGGACCATGTAGCTAAAATGTACAGGAAATGAGCTATGAATTTTTTAATGTCCAATTTTGGCACATTCACTGTGGTCATGCTTTTTCCCCCTCTGCAAACATTTTTCATCCAATTAACTTCAAACTTGGCATTTATCATCTCAAGACGTGAGAGAACAACTGGGCAAAAAGTCTTGCCTTTTTGAAATACTATATGATGGGGGCGGGGCATCAAATATTGCCTTTAAAATTTCATTTGTCCAGAAAGAGCAAATGCTTAATAACTCCCATGTTCAAGCTCCAAAAAATCCCAAACTTGACATGTATGTTTATCGTCAAGGCCTGAAGCTATCTCTATGACAACATTCAGTTATATATGCAGCGCCACCTAGCCCTTGAGGCATAAAAACAAAATACCCCACATACGGTATTTTGTACAAAAAATGTAAACTCATTCTAAGTGTGATAATTAAGTCATTTATGAATATTCTTTTAGTTTCCACCACTCAAAATGTTCACTGGCATCAGACTTATCCAAACATATATATATTTTTTTTTATTTTTGATAGCCTCTGTGGACATTAAAAGCAATATCGTGAATGAAGGATATGCTTAATAACTCCACGGTACATGCTCCAAAAAAAATCCCACACTTGACATGTATGCTTATAATCAAGGCCTGAAGGTATCTCGATGACAACATTCAGTTATAAATACAGCACCACCTAGCCCTTGAGGCTTATATAAAAAAAAAACCCACATACGGTATTTTGTACAAAAAATGTAAACTCATTCTAAGTGTGATGACTAAGTCATTTATGAATATTCTTTTAGTTTCCACCAGTCAAATTGTTCACTGGCTTCACACCGATCCAAACGTATGTACGTTTCCATTTTGTTTTATTCATTTTTGATTGCCCCTTTGGACAATAAAAGTAACATTGTGCAATGAGTACAACGAGCGATGATGTATATATACACTTTTACAAAAAATACCAATCAGGGAAACTCATTGCCTAAAAATAAAAAAGGACGCTGATTTTTGCAGGTCTTAACAATCACCAAAACCCGTTGAGCTTGACCCACACTGGCAAAAAAAATATTCTACATGTAAACGTTTATGATGCCATTTTCAAAGAAATTTTGCTTCCAATATGCCAGTACCCCAACGTGCCAGTACCCCAACTTGCAAGTACCCCAACGTGGCCCGGGCTGCGAGGGCCCTTTATAGCTGCTCGCAGGTCTAGTTATTCTTCTTCTTCTTTATTCTCCGCAAACGATCGCATTTTTGAGGACCTAAACATTTACGAAAACTCACCGAAATTTGCACACTCTTCAGGCCCGGCGAAAAATTTGATATTCTGATGTTGTCATAACAACGTTACTCTATAGCACCCCCTAGCGTAGAAAAATAAAAACCAAGCCCGGCACGTTTGAGCTAGAGCAACGAAAATTGGCAGGCACGTGTAGCACCCCGAGACGCACAAAAAAAAAAAAAAAAGTCTATTGGGAACATGTAGCTAAAATGTACAGGAAGTGAGCTATGAATTTTTTAATGTCCAATTTTGGCCCATTTTGGCACATTCACTGTGGTCATACTTTTTCCCCCTTTGCCAACAGTTTTCATCCAATTGACTTCAAACTTGGCATGTATCATCTAAAGACCTGAGACAACAACTGGGCAAAAAATCTTGACTTTCGGAATACTATATGATGGGGGCGGGGCATCAAATATTGCCTTTAAAATTTCATTTGTCCAGAAAGAGAAAATGCTTAATAACTCTCATATACAAGTTCCAAAAAATCTCAAACTTCTCATGCAACTTAATAGTCACGGCCTGAAAACATCTATACAATAAAATTTTGTTTTACATATAGCGCCACCGAGTGGTGACAATAAATGACATACTTTACGTTTTTAGCTGCTGTGCCAAGCTCGTTGAAGGGATCCAGTTGAAAATTGGTCAGAAAAGCCTTAAGAAGTTGATCATGCCCCACACCGAATATTGTAACTTTTCGCCAAAGGGCGTGGCCGCTACGGTGCCGCAATGTTTGGTGATTTTTCGTGGCAAAAAAAGCTGCTTTAACTTGACCCAGATGATCCTATCGTCTCAAAATTTCATACATTTGATGAGAGTCCAGCCCTTAAGACATCTACGAACTTAAATTTCATCTTACTGATAGCGCCACCAACTGGCATTTTTTTTTTTTTACGATTTTTCTTCAATGTTTTTCTCCAACTACATTAACTGCATCTACCTCATATTTGCTCAGATGAGGGTTTCGGCCTTCATGATGTCACAACACGAAGTTTGTGAATTTTCGCGAATCGCTGTGGGCGTGGCTAAGCGCTGTTCGCCAAGAAAACAACGCCAGTTTTGAGGGCCTAAACCGGCACAGAAACACATGAAACTTGGCACACACATCTGGCCTGGCAAAAGGAGCAACATTTTATCGTGGATTGTGCTATTTTTACAAAAATGACTCAATAGCGCCCCCTAGAAATCTTTAACGAAACAGCCCCAGTTGTAGGTTTAAGCAAGAGCTACGGAAATTTTTAGGTGTATGAAGGAGCCCAAGACCTACAAAAAAAGTCTTTGGACCCATATGCTAAAATGAAAAGGAAGTAAGCTACAAATTTTTGAATGTCCCATTTTTGAAGATTTTTGCAGATTTACAGGGGGCATACTTTTGCCCACTTCTCCTACACGTTTCATCCGACTGACTTCAGACTTGACCTGGGCCATGTCAAGACCAGAGCCAACGACAGGTGGAAAAATCTTGACTTATCGAAATACTATATGATGAGGGCGGGGTATCAAATTTTGTGTTCGCAATGAAAAAGGATATGCTTAATAACTCCGCGGTACATGCTCCAAAAAATCCCAAACTTGACATGTATGTTTATAGTCAAGGCCTGAAGCTCTCTCTATGACAACATTCAGTTATATATGCAGCGCCACCTAGCTCTTGAGGCATGAAAAAAAAAAATACCCCACTTACGGTATTTCTACAAAAAATGTAAACTCATTCTATTTGTGATAACTAAGTCATTTATGAATATTCTTTCACTTTCCACCACTCAAAATGTTCACTGGCATCAGACCTAACCAAACATACATATTTTTGTTATTTAGTTTTATGTATTTTTGATAACCTCTATTGACATTAAAAGCAATATCGTGAATGAAGGATATGCTTAATAACTCCCATGTACATGCTCCAAAAAATCCCATACTTGACATGTATGCTTATAATCAAGGCCTAAAGGTATCTCTATGACAAAATTCAGTTATAAATACAGCGCCACCTAGTCCTTGAGGCATAAAAAAATGCCTCACGGTATTTTTACAAAAATTGTAAACTCATTGTAAGTGTGATAACTAAGTCAATTATGAATATTCTTTTACTTTCCACCACTCAATATGTTCACTGGCATCAGACCGATCCAAACATATGTACTTTTTTTTATTTAGTTTCTTTTTTTTTTTTTTCGCCTCTATGGACAAGAAAAGCAACATTGCAAGCAACATGAGTACAAGCGATGATGTGTGTATATATACTTTTACTAAAAATACCAAACAGGGCAACTCATTGCCTAAAAAAAACCCAAAAAAAACAACTGATTTTTGCAGATCTTAACAGCTTGACACACTCATCACACATGAAAACAAAACAAAAAAAATCCACATGTAATGGTTTATCATTCTGCTTCCAACGTGCCAGTACCCTACCGTGCCAGTACCCCAACGTGCAAGTACCCCGACGTGCAAGTACTACAACATGGCCCGGGCTGCGAGGGCCCTTTATAGCTGCTCATAGCTCTAGTTATTATTAGGGCCGCTGCGAGGTCCCTCTTGTTTTTGTAAGAATTCTTCTTCTTCTTCTTCTCCCTAAACGATCGCATTTTTGAGGGCCTAAACAGTTACGAAAACTCACCAAACTTTGCAATGTCTTCTGGCCCGGCGAAAAATTTGATATTATGAAGTTGTCATAACAATGCGACTCAATAGCGCTCCCTAGCGTGTGCCAGTACCCCAATGTGCAAGTACCCCAACGTGCAAGTACCCCAACGTGGCCCGGGCTGCGAGGGCCCTTTATAGCTGTTCGCAGCTCTAGTTATTATTTTCTAGCCACTTACACAGTATAAGCCGCTACAACAAATGCACTTGACGATGCCTGATGCCTGTGATTGGCTGACAGGTGCCGTGTTAGTGACATTGCCGTTTTAGCCGATCTAGTACCTGTGGAGTGTGGTTTTCTGTGTTAAGCGCTGATTGTGAAACTTGCCAGCAAGCTAAATTCTCGCAGTAAAATAGTACGAGAATAGATCTTGTATTGCTCCCGTTGATGCGTTCGCAGCCGACGCATTATTATCGGCGTTTAGAGTGTAGGCGATATTAAGCTGTGACGAAACCAGGAAGTGCCTCTCTCTCTCTCTAGTTGCCTCTCTTACCTTGCAAGATCTCCACATAACGTCACACCCAGCTACTCATCTTATTGGCTATGAGCAACTTCCTTGTCACTTTTCAACCTACGGGAGCTTCCGTGGTCCAAAAATGGCAAAGATGCCGTTTGCTGCATTCCGTGTAAGACATGAGAATTATTTTACGGGACTTTAGCGGTCCCGTACGGGACATAACAATTTAGCCCAAAATACGGGAAGTCACGGCTAATACGGGACAGTTGGCAAACCTAACTAGCAAACACTTTGTGGAAACTAATGGGGATCCTAAAATAAGGATAAAGAATAATAATTTGTAAAAAAAAATCCCATGTATAATTTCAAATGATGCTTAATATGTTATTCGTAATTATATAAACATCTAGTCACGTGGTACACAGTTACGGCAATGCGTCAGAACCAGGAAGCTCGTAGTAGGAACATCCGTCCTTTCTTTGCCCGACCCTTATGGCTTTTTGCGTACTTGCAATGGGGAACCGCACGATAGACGTCACCACACTTAATAGTCATGAGTCTAGCGAGGAGGGTCAAACTCGGCGGGCTAGTCATGCTAGATGAATGTGAACAGTCTCCTCGCGAGATGTCTACTGCGCTAAATCTACTAATTCTGTCCGAGAATGATATGCCTGGTGCCAAATTCACTGGTATAGATGTCAAAAAACATACTAAACTCTTTGACTGCCAAATATTATCCAAAAAAACAACCCCAACAGTGCCAGTCGATTTTGATCATTTTCACTCATCTTTCAGGGCAAACAAAATATTGTGAGCTACGACTACATAAACATTTAAAAAAAAAAAAAAAAAAAAAAAAAGTATCGGTAACACTTTATAACTATCCGTTATAAGTAGTTCATAGATCATTAGTTGATTGTTAATTAATGAGTTGTTAATGACTTATTAAATGTTTGTTAACTGTTTGTTAAGGATTTATACTTATGACTATAAACAGTTAATATGTCATTATTAAACTGTTAGTTATTGAGTTATAAATGACTTGTTAACTGTATATTAATCATTTGTAACTATATATTATAAATTAGTAAGACTAAGTTAACAAACTATTAGTAAATTACTTAATAATGACTTGTTAAGTATCAGTTAATAGTTTATATCTGTTATTAGGACGTTATTCTAAAGTGGTAGCTATTCCTCATTTATTAACTGTTATTAAATGAGGAACAGTTGCAACTTTACGATAATATCCCAATAGTATAAATTAACTACTTACTAGGGGTGTGAATTGCCTAGTACCTGACGATTCGATTCGTATCACGATTCACAGGTCACGATTCGATTCGATACCGATTAATCCCGATACGAATTTATAAGTCGATTGTTGCGATTTTTTTTCATTCAAATTTAGAAAATACTAATCAGTAAGCTTGTAGAGTGTAAGATTTATATGAAAATGTATTATTTATTTATCTGAAATTTCAGTCTTATAGAGGTTGTAATCTGTTTCATGTTTGAACAGCATTAAAATAAAATATTAAGGCTTAATGTTCCGTTCATATAACATTCTTCCATGCTCAAGGTGTGAATCCTAAAAAAAAAAAAAAAATCGATTCTGCCGATTATTGAATCGATTCGAGAATCACGCGATGTAGTATCGCGATATATTGCCGAATCGATTTTTTTTTTTTAACACCCCTACTACTTACTAATATTTAACTTATATATTAGCTAATTCTTTACATAGTAGATGTTAACCATCTACTAATAACTATGAAACTTTGTCAAACAACAAACAGGTGGAACAAGTTGAAAGTACAGAATTTGAAGGTGAAATTTAAAATATAAAATTACTATGCCTTACCATGCCTAAATATCAATTTTCCGTCCCATTGAACTTTTTCCACTCATTTGCTCCTCTACAAAGTTTCACTGGTATAGTATTAGTAGATGGTTAACAAACTATTAACAACTGCTGTAAAGAAGTGAGTTAATCTACAACTTAAATATTAGTTATTACTCTATTTATGTTATTGGGACGTTATTCTAAAGTTGCAACTACTCCACATTTACTAACACGTAATAAATGAGGAATAGTGGCAACTTTATAATAACGTCCCAATAAACTATACAAACTATGAAGTAATACTTATCAAGTCATTAGTAAGTAATTTTCTAATAGCTTGTTAACGATGTATTACTAATTTATAAAATATAGTTATGAATAATTACTATACAGTTAACAAGTCATTTAGAGCTCAATAACTAACAGTTTAAAAATAAAATTTTTACTATTTATAGACATCATTTTAAAACCTTAACAAACAGTTAACAAACATTTAATAAGTCATTAATAACTCATTAACAGTTTACTAATGGTCTATTAACTAGTTATAACGGGTAGTTATTATAAAGTGTTACCAAAGTATATTTCTACCTTATTCCGTTCTTTAGTAATCACCATTTAAAAATTTGAGTGACATTGAAAAGATACATTTTTTACACAACAGTGACTTAGATATTTTTTTGTTTATTGACGCTCTGTGAATTAGATTTAATGTGACAAAGGCCTTGATAATTCATGTCATCCTTGAAAACGTTCAATTTCATCATATCACTCATGTTTCATTGTAATTTCACATACCATGAGCCCATTGAAAAAAAAAGATACAATGCTGCCATCTGCTGGCATAGTTAGTGGGTGTTTTTGATTCCACAACTCATTGAGCAGGCAGTGGTGCACAAGACGTTGCACTGCCCATTGAGAGAGAGAGAGAGAGAGAGAGAGAGAAAAAAAAAAAACTTAGTAAACGTCAGTTAACATTTATGGCGGCATTCATTGGGATTTTAGCATACGTCAAACGTTTTTGGCAGTCAAAGAGCTAATGTTCAATTTAAAAGATGGCTTGCGTGTAGAGGGCTGAAACAGACGAGGAAAAGAGACCACCTGATCCACAGATATTTTTTATTTTTTTTTACGTTTTTTTTTTTTTTCTCCCCCTCAACACATCGTCCTACGCAACGGACACTCTCCAGTTTCAACAAGCTATCCTTCCTTTACTACCATATGACCTGTCATATCCATGCCATATGCCATATCTGGTTGTCTTACGTCTTTGATAGTTGTTGGGGGTACATTTTTATTGCATTTTTGTGTATGTGTGGGGTGTGTGTGCGCGCGTGTGTGGGGGTGTGTCTCTTGGGCACAACCAACAGCACCCGCTAAACCTCAATTCTTTCCATTATTATATCCTTCCCGCGTATAAACCTGTTTCCTTAATTCAGAAACGGCCTACATATAAATTTTCATACATGTCACAGCTGCACGAAAGGCAAAAAATAAATAAAAAAATAATAAAACAGGCGGTAAGCAATACAGGTCCGTACAACAGTAGCAACGCTATTTTAGCATTTTTCCTCGTCATTCATTATTGTTCGCCGGCAGTCGGGGTAGTGCCAAACGCGAAACAAAAAACAAAAAAACATAAAAATAAAGACAATCACTTTCCTCTTCGGCACGCGGTGGCCGGCGAGGGCAGGATTGTCAGCATGCATGCATGCATGTCCCCCAACAACATGTTTACTCCATATGAAGGTGAAAGGCTTCACTTCGCTGGTGTTAAACTGCTCTTTTGCACGTCCGCACAAGTTGATCACCGTTTACATTTGTGACTCTGAATTTTTGGCTTTGGGAAACAAATAAAGAATACATCCTTCATATGTGGACGGTTGTAGTGTCTGGAGTGGTTTCTGCAAGTTCCATCACAGCTGTGTTTACTCACCATGTTTTTTCGGAGATAAACAAAAACAAAACAAGCACTATTTGCGTGGCTTGTCAGTAAGCGAGCATCTTCTTGACCTCCTTCTGCCTTGAGCTGCTGAAGTCATGTGGCCTTGCGGTCTAAAAATAGCATTTGTGCAGTTCCCCATTGGAACAGTACTTGGCGTGTGACTGACGTTTCAAGACACCACAAGGACGTAAGTACGGACAAGAATGCATATTGAGAAACATCCACAGTTGCCTTCACGGAAACTATAGTATTTGGGCGGGGGGCAGGGAGAGAGAAAAAGAAAAAAAAAAAAAACAGAGTACGCCATCGAAAGGACCAATCAGGAGCGAGCTACTTCCCGCCATCTACGGCGTTCAAGAATTTGCGACGTGTGCACTGCACCCGGCCACGAGCTACGCGGTACTTCAAATCGGTGGCGTAAATATTGTCGGTGCAGCCGGTGCGTTGCACCGGGGCCCAGACTGTGCAGGGGCCCATGACAGAAGACGAAACAAAGAAAGATAATAAAAACAGGGGGAAAACAAGTTATTTTGGAAATAGATTTCGGAAGGTCAGTCACGCTGTGGGAGCTGGAAATATTCATTTAATTACTTCGGCATCTACGGGCTGTTTGGTCCCTGTACGACCGTTGTCAGATTCTGATCCGCATTGCTGGCAGGAAGTCAGATTCGTTTCTCGTGAGGGTTGGACTCCGCCAAGGTTGCCCTTTGTCACCGATTCTGTTCATAACTTTTATGGACAGAAGTTCTAGGTGCAGCCGAGGTGTTGAGGGGATCCGGTTTGGTGGCCTCAGCATTGCATCTCTGCTTTTTGCAGATAATGTGGTGCTGTTGGCTTCCTCAAGCCAGGATCTCCAATTCTCACTGGAGCGGTTCGCAGCCGAGTGTGAAGTGGTTGGGATGAAGATCAGCACCAAATTCGAGATCAAGGTCCTCAGTCGGAAAAGGGTGGCGTGCCCGCTCCTCCCAAGTGGAGTTCAAGTATCTTGGGGTCTTGTTCACGAGCGAGGGTAGGATGGAGAGGGAGAACGGCAGGCGGATCGGTGCAGCGTCCGCAGTGATGCGGACTCTGTATCGGTCCATTGTGGTGAAGAAAGAGCTGAGCCAAAAGGCGATTTACCGGTCGATCTACGTTCCCACCCTCACTTATGGTCACGAGCTGTGGGTCGTGACCGAAAGAACAAGATCCCGGATACAAGCGGCCGAAATGAGTTTCCTCCGCAGGTTGTCCGGGCTCTCCCTTAGAGATAGGGTGAGAAGCTCGGTCATCCGGGAGGGAGTCAGTGTCGAGCCGCTGCTCCTCCGCGTTGAGAGGAGCCAGCTGAGGTGGCTCGGGCATGTGGTTGGATGCCTACTGGTCGCCTCCCTGGAGAGGTGTTCCTAGCATGTCTTACTGGCGGGACCCAGGACACGCTGGAGAGACTATGTCTCTCGGAAACGACTGTCTCTGGGAACGCCTTGAGATCCAGCCAGTGGAGCTGGTTGAAGTGTCTGGGGAGAGGGAAGTCTGGGTTTCCCTCCAAAAGCTGCTGCCCCCACGACCCGACCTCGGAAAAGCGGGAGAAGATGGATGGATGGATGGATGGATGGACTTCGGCATCTGTCAGTCACGATGAGTCTCGATGACGTGATGCGAGTTTGGGGGGGGGAGTGGTCGCACGTCTGTGCGTGCCATCATCGCCATCATGCTTTGCAAAAAAAAAAAAAAAAAAAAAAAAAAAAAAAAAAGACAAAAAACAAAACATGACCTTAAAAGCTAAAAATCCTCAAAGCGAGCACCATTGGAGAAGCGACATTGGCCCTCCAGCCATGTCCCGTTTCTCCCAGCGGTCAAAAGGCAGCTTCCCCGCCGCCTATCAGGGGATGAATTTGACACCAATGCAAAAAGCTAGAGGCTACTGTATAATATATCAATTGGCCCAGGCCCATTGGACCAATCCCCAGATACAATAAACAAGGAAACAGGTGTTTTAATGACAAATACAAGTTTGGACCTGAGGAGTGTCATAAAGGACTTTTCTGAGTGCGGCTCGCAAGGTAATGACTGAGCAGCAACTTATTTTTGTTATTAGTGGGATTCAAATCTATGGCAAATTACTTAATTGTTTTTTGGTGCCATAATGATAATTTTGCATATATTCAAACAGATTTAAAAGTTTTAAAACAGAATATAATGTATTGGAACATTTTTATGGTGTTTTTAATGTTCAATATAAATGTCACAATATTAAAACTGGAGGCCATGCAAAAGACTTTGGTGACAATAATGTAGTGATTAAAAACAGCCACTTAGTACTCTCGATTAACCCTTGTGCCATTTGCTTAGCCAAATATGTAAATTAGGAGTTGATTGTGCAGGGGGAAAACAAAAAAAAAAAACAAAAAAAAAAAAAATGAGCCACGGCTTTGGAAAACTGGGGGACCGTCAAAATGCGAGCGTGCCAACATTTCTCAGCCATTGCATGAGGGAGATAACTATTATAATATCCCTGGAATCGGCGTTAGCCAACCGCGTAACATTAATGTACATTATAAGTGACATTTTTGGACCGATTGGACACTGCATGTATTTTATTGCAATTTCCGTGATTTCTGCATGAAATCCTTCTATGGACATTCCTCGACGGTGCCATGGCCATGAGAAAGATTTCGCACCCCAAATCCACCAGGTGGCGGTAGAGGCCAATTAATGATTTTCCTTGCAAACGCCGCACTGATTCCAGCACGCCATATTCCACACAGACTTATTTCTTCGTGCTTTTTACTGATTGTGCATTCGACAGGATGTTAGTGGATGCGCGTGCACGTTAGTGGGCGCGCGTGCGTGTTCGTGGATGCGCGTACACGCGCGCCACTTATATTTTTGTGCAGAAAAAGGTATTGCGAGCTATTGACTTATGTTTCGTGTTGGGATATGCTGTTTGTTTGTCTGCATGGACGTGGGAAGCACGTTCCCTAGTGGGAGGGGTCGAATGGCAATGCTCTTTGCCGTTGTTATGTCCCCAAAATGAGCCACTGTTAGAGGTGGGCGTCGTTGCAATACAGCGGTTTTCCTCAGTGTGTGAAGGCTGTTATTTAATTTTTTTTTTCTCTTTCTTCACTTCAGAACTTCAGAATTAATAGCGTGCATATTCCACACGCATGCACAGTTCGATCATCCATTTTGAACAGCCGAGCATTGACATTTGCTCTGCCAAGGCTGCAGGGGGCAGGCGTGCCATTGTGGCCAAACGTGCGTGCAACGTGGAGGTGACGTATTTCCCTTCGTGCATTCTTCAAAACATGGCAAGGAGCATGGATCGGTGAAAACAATAAGCAGAAGGGATAAGACAAAACAAAAAAAACGTTGTTTTTTTTCAACTTATGAAGTGTAACATGTAACGGTTGTCGAGATGAATTCCTCGTCGGTTATCTTATCTGGCCGTTGCATTTCTACGTGTGAAAGTGCTAAGCTTCGATTTTTATTCGGCTAGTTTGTATTCACAACAATGTGCTAACGTGCTAAGAGGCTAACGTGCACGAGACATGAGCTTCCTGGATCTAAGGAAAAGAACGGCGATCGGAGACACAAAAAGCTGCAAATGCAAGTTGGCAAGTAAGTACTTCTACAAAATAAACATAAACGAACATATGAGCACGTCCTGGAATGCCGCGGGGGCCGTGTAGCTTCCCAACGGTATGTAGCTCGTCGCTGTGTTGACTTCCGTTCGCCGGATACAATTGGATACAGGCGGTGTAAATTTATCCGAAAAACACACACGATTTCCGGGTAAAGTAAACGGACGGATCGGTGTAATGGAGCTTTTTCTTTCCGTTATTTGTCCGGAACCGTACGTCCTACGGGGAAAATGACACATATCTGACACATATCTGGAACCGTGAGCACAAGAGATACGTGGCTCGTTGAAGTGCGACGCCGGATACGGGGGTGTAAATCTGGCCTTCCTGTACCCGAAAATCAAACACAATTTGCGGCTAAAGTCACGGAGGGTCCCGGTGCCGCTCCGGAGCCCCACAAAAAGTACTTTTTTCCCCAAAGTTTTCTATCAAAGCTACCGTGTTGCCTGATGCTCTAACTATGTCATATGAAAGATTCAAATTTATTTCTTTATTATACATATATACAACACAGTTAATTTTCTTCATAATCTATTATTTGGCTTCTGTTGTCCTATGGCGGGGGGAAATAATAATAATAAATAAATATACTATATTTATGCATAGTTTTGATGCCAATGAACATTTTGGGTGGTTGAAAGAAAAAAAAATGTTAAAAAATGACTTAGTTATCACACCTCAAAGTAGAATTACTTATTTGGCTAAAATGTACTCTTCGAGGGTGTTCTGAGTTAAATTGCCATTGTCAAAAAATTTGGCATGCATTGAAAAAATTGTTGTTATAACTTATTGCCTTATTCGAAGCTCTAATTATGTCATATGAAGTATTAATTAGGGCCCGAGCAGCGACCGCTGCGAGGTCCCTATTGTTTTTCAAGGAATTCTTATTATTCTTCTTCTTTTTATTTGTTATTATTCTTTTCCGCAAACAATCACATTTTTGAGACACTAAACGTGAACGAAAACTCACCAAACTTTACACACACGTCAGGCCTGGCGAAAAATTTGATATTTTAAAGTCTCCATAGGTGATAACAGAAAAATGGCTCCATAGCGCCACCTACATAGGTTAAACAGATCCCTGGCCCGCTACGATTGTCCGACGGCTATGAAAATTGTGTGGCACCTGTAGCACATCCAGATGAACAAAAACCTCTTTGATGTGTGTACCCTAAAATAGACAGGAAGTGAGATATGAGTATTTAAATGTCCAATTTTGGCCAATTTTTGCACATTTACAGGGGTCATACTTTTGCCTGCTTCTCCTACACGGTTAATCCAATTGACTTCAAACTTGGGATGTACCATCTCAAGACCTGGGACAACACCATGGTAAAAAATCTAAAGTTTTCGACATACTATATGACGGCGGTGGGGCATCAAATTTAGAGTTTCAAAACTCTTACTAAACGTAGTATTGCCGGTTGTATGTTTAACCTAGAGCTACGAAAATTGGTACACATATGTAACAGACTATGACCTACAAAAAAGTCTGTTGGTGCCATATGCTAAACCCAACAGGAAGTCCGCCAGAGGCGGGGCATCAAATTTGGAGTTTCAAAATTCTTACTTAATGAAGCATTCCCGGCTGTACGTTTCACCTAGAGTTACCAAAATTTAAAGACATATGTAACAGCCCTCAAGGTACAAAAAACTCTTTTTGAACCATATGCTAAACCTAACAGAAAGTCCACCATTTTGATTTACTTTGGAACGTGTTCCCATTTTTTTGGCCATTTCATAGGGGTCCTATTTTAACGAACTCCTCTTACAGAGTTTATCCGATCATCTTCAAACTTGGTGTGATTCATCTTAAGATGTTGAAGATGAAAAGTTATTGAAAGCTTTTTATTTCGCTGCACGCTGTTGTCGTGGCATGCACTTGTTTGCAAAGGAAAAAAATTCTTCTTAATGAAGAATTCTCAGTTGTACGAAGCAGCTAGAGCTACGAAAATTTGTAGACATATGTAACAGCCCACGATGTACAAAAAAAAGTCTCTTGCTGCTTTGTGCTAAACCCAACAGGAAGTCCCGCAAGGGCCGGGCATCACTTTTTGAGCTAAAAAACTCCTCTTTAACGAAGCATTCCCGGTTGTACCTTTCACCTAGCGCTATGATAATTTGGAGGCATACATAAGAGCCCACGATGTACAAAAAAGTCTTTTAGAACCATATGCTAAGCCAAACAGGAAGTCCGGCATTTTGATTTACTTTGCTATTTGTAGCCATTTTTTGGGGGCCTTTTATAGGCCTCATATTTTCTACAAAACTTATCAGATTGTCTTCATTCTTTGGCATGTTTCATCTGAAGTATTGCCGGTTATACGTTTAATCTAGAGCTACGAAAATTGGTACACATATGTAACAGACTATGATCTACAAAAAAGCCTGTTGGTGCCATATGCTAAACCTAACAGGAAGTCCGCCAGAGGCAGGGCATCAAATTTTGCATTTCAAAATTTTTACTTAATGAAGCATTTCCGGCTGTACGTTTCACCTAGAGTGACCAAATTTTGAAGACATATGTAACAGCCCTCGAGGTACAAAAAACTCTTTTTGAACCATATGCTAAACCTAACAGGAAGTCTGCCATTTTGATTTACTTTGGAACATGTTGCCATTTTTTTGGCCATTTCATAGGGGTCTTATTTTAACGAACTCCTCCTACAGAGTTTATCCGATCATCTTCAAACTTGGTGTGATTCATCTTAAGATGTTGACGATGAAAAGTTATTGAAAGCTTTTTATTTCGTCGCACGCTGTTGTCGTGGCATGCACTGTTGGCAAAGGAAAAAAAAATCCTTCTTAATGCAGCGTTCCCAGTTGGACGAAGCAGCTCGAGCTACAAAAATTTGTAGACATATGTACACATTTGTCCACATATATATATTTACATATGCATGTAAAAAAATTATGTCAGGCTAAACTAAATGGTTGATTAGGCCCCACACATTCTCACCTTACCATACCCGGCCCTCTTTGCAAAAGGTTTGAACACTCCTGGCCTAAACCTAGGTGTATACTCAAACTATGCACGCACATAAAGCCTGGAACAAAATGTGTAATTTAGAGGGTTCTTGTTTTGTTTTTTGTATTCCTTATATTTCATGTCATTATACTTGACACACTATTTTTACTACTCACTGAATCAGTTATAAGAACATTTAATTGATACAATCCAATCACATCCTAGAGAATTGAAAACACATTCAATCATGAGGTTGTTAAGACACATTTACTTCTGTAGCACTTAACCACAAACAAGTTGCGACATCCCCTGATCTAACCCTCCAACCGGGCAAGGAAAAACTTTCAGGGGTCATATTTTAACGAACCCCTCCTACAAAATTTATCCGACTGTCTTCAAACTTGGTGTGTTTCATCTTAAGATGTTTAAGATGCAAAGTAATCGAAAGTTTTTTATTTTGTAACACGCTGTTGCCATAGCAATGCATTGTTTGTCAAGTGCTGCTTTTTTTTTTTATACACATGAAAACTCATGGAACTTTGCAAACACATCAGACTTGTCATGAACATGAATTTTCAGAGATTTATTGTGCAATTTGAAATAAATAGCGCCCTCTAGACCTTTTTATGAAGCATTTCCGATTGTATGATTATGCTAGACCTACAAAAAAGTATTATGTAGCCATTTGCCAAACCAAAGAGGAAGTCCGCTATTTTGATTTTATTTTGGGAATTATACATAATTTTTGGCCTTCTTCATTAAACTTTGCACAGACAAGGCATGGAAAAAACTAACATTTTAAATGGTCCTTGTTCCATGTAACAGTACCCCAACGTGCCAGTACCCTGACGTGCAAGTAACCCAACGTTGTGCTCAATAGCGCCCTCTATGCATTTTTATGGAGCATTTCCAATTGTATGATTCAAGCGATACACAACTAAAGATGACTTGACCTAGATTTGTGAAAACTGGGAGGCATACCTATTAGCTTAAGACCTACAAAAAGTATTCTGTAGCCGTATGCTAAACCTAAAAGGAAGTCCGCCATTTTGAATTTATTTTGGGAATTGCGCACCATATTTTGCGTTTTGATTAAACTTTGCACACACAAGGCTTGTCAAAAACATTTTAGATGGTCCTTGTCCTATTTGACAGTACCCCAACGTGCCAGTACCCCGACGTGCAAGTACCCCAACGTGGCACGCCTTTGCTGTAGCGATGCATTGTTTGCAAAGAATTTTTTTTTTTTATATGATTCAACTAGATGTGTGAATATTGGGAGGCATACCTATCAGCCGAATACCTCGACAAAGCATTCCATAGCAATGTGAACAAACACAAAAAGCATGGCAAAACATTTACAATTTAGACGGTTTCTTATGAAACAGTACCCTAACGTGCCAGTACCCCGACGTGCAAATACCCCAACGTGGCACGGGTTGCGAGGGCCCTTTATAGCTGCTCGCAGCTCTAGTTTTTTATTTATTTTTTATACATGTATACAGCACAGTTCGTTTTCTTCATAGTCCATTCTTTGGGCTTGTATTGTCCTAAGAGGGGGGAATACATAAAAAAAAAAAAAAAACTTCATATGTATGGATAGTTCTGATGCCAATGAACATTTTGAGTGGTTGAAATAAAAAAAAATGTTAAAAATTGACTTAGTTATCACACCTCAAAGTAGAATTACTTATTTGGCTAAAATGTACTCTTCGAGGGTGTTCTGAGTTAAATTGCCATTGTCAAAAAATTTGGCATGCATTGAAAAAATTGTTGTTATAACTTATTGCCTTATTCGAAGCTCTAATTATGTCATATGAAGTATTAATTTTTTATTTATTTTTTATACATGTATACAGCACAGTTCGTTTTCTTCATAGTCCATTCTTTGGGCTTGTATTGTCCTAAGAGGGGGGAATACATAAAAAAAAAAAAAAACTTCATATGTATGGATAGTTCTGATGCCAATGAACATTTTGAGTGGTTGAAATAAAAAAAAATGTTAAAAATTGACTTAGTTATCACACCTCAAAGTAGAATTACTTATTTGGCTAAAATGTACTCTTAGAGGGTGTTCTGAGTTAAATTGCCATTGTCAAAAAATTTGGCATGCATTGAAAAAATTGTTGTTATAACTTATTGCCTTATTCGAAGCTCTAATTATGTCATATGAAGTATTAATTTTTTATTTATTTTTTATACATGTATACAGCACAGTTCGTTTTCTTCATAGTCCATTCTTTGGGCTTGTATTGTCCTAAGAGGGGGGAATACATAAAAAAAAAAAAAACTTCATATGTATGGATAGTTCTGATGCCAATTAACATTTTGAGTGGTTGAAATAAAAAAAAATGTTAAAAATTGACTTAGTTATCACACCTCAAAGTAGAATTACTTATTTGGCTAAAATGTACTCTTAGAGGGTGTCACTGATTCCAAGGCACAAGGGTTAAATTGCACCACACCAAACACAGGTTTGTTCCGAATAACCAGGATGGGAGGCTTATATAGAAAGTACAGTCTTTTATTACAAAAGAAAGTGCCAGCAAAGGCAACGGGCAAAGATATAAAACAATGTAGCCGTATCAAATCACAAAAAGTAAAACTCACTCTAAACAATCACTACTTAAAAAGGTTTTCACAGCAACCACTTCACGTCACGCTAGATACCAGCCACTATAATATTGCACTTTTCCCAATAAAACCTTTACTAAATCTAGATAAAAAATATCCTTGGTAAAAAGAGAAAATCAATAAAAAGGCCCATGAAATAAATGTAATCGGGGAAAAAAACAGTGACACAACTCTTGTTTGTGCACTCCTACAAAGACATATTTGTCATATAGTGTAAATTAAAAAAAAAATAAAAAATCTTATTAATTATTAAAAAGTCATACCTTCTGGTTGGACAATAGCCTACTCCCTCAAAGAATAGTACTTTGCTTCTTGATCATTACATTGTCTGTAGGCTAAAATAAAACCAAAATTATCAGTCCACAATATCACTTAAAATAATAAACTTCACAATAAATTAAATACAATATATTACCATCTTGCTGAATTCTTTTGCTTCAGTTAGCCCACTCAAGTGTTCATTGCAGTCAATATAGCACACAAAAGTCCTGAGCACTGTGCAAATTGTTTGGTGTCCTTGTCTTGTTAGTCAAATGCACACCTGCAATCAATGTGGGATCCTCCTAACACCACTCCCTTCCTCACCTTTAATGCCCAGCCCCAGCGCCAACCACTGAAATCTTCTTCCAGGTCCTAAAACCTATCTCCACAATAAGAAGCGCTTCTCTCAAGCGTGCGTGTGTGTTGGGGGGGGGGGGGGGGGGGGGGGGTGGCTTGTTTGAGTGTTAAGGCCTCAGTATGCTTCTGCGAGAGGCTCGCGTCGAGGCGTCACGTTGGAGCTCCGCTCGTGCGTTTGCCTTCCGACTTGTGCGCAATACACATCGGTGTCTGCTGGAGTTTCACACCAAGTTCCGCTGTCACTATGGCTGGGCCGCCACAGAGTGGCGATTCTTCTGCATTTTATGACGGATTCAGGAAGTTCAATTTAATTCAGAAACACGAAACAAAGCCGGGGGGAGAGTAAGTTCATCACCGTGGCAATTAATTATTGCCAATTTGCACCGGTGTCGGCCGTAAACTCGCCAAAACACAACAGCCGTGCGCTTAGCGAACACAGTTTTTTTTTTTTTTTTTTTTTTTTTTTTGTTATTGTTGTTTTCCGCCTCTCGTCCCAGGCACATATCCACATGCACAGCCGTGGTCTCCGAGCAGGGAAGTCGATTTGCGCGGCCAGTTGCCTCCACGGAAACTATCTGGGCGGGGGGCGGGGAGAGAGAGAGAGAAAAAAAAGAAAAAACGCCATCGAATGGACCAATCAGAAGCGAGCGACGCCCCGCCATCGACGTGCGTCCAAGGATTGGCGACGTGTGCACGTCGGCCGGCCACGAGCGACGCAGCACTTAAAATTCATGGCTCGCGTCGATCATGTTATCGATGGCGCTCATCGACGCGAGAGCAAACGTGGAGGCATAAATTAGACTTTAGATCGGGGATAGGTGGCTCAAAAAATGTTTTTGCACCGGGGCCTTTCAGCATGATGTTACCCACTGCTTCAAATTCATGACGCGCGTAGATCATGTGATCTACGTCGGTCATTAACGCAAGAGCAAACGCAGAAGTATAAACCAGGCTTTAGAGTGCGTTCTGCTTGGTTCCGCTGAAGTCACCCGCACCGGAAGCTTGGGTGCACGTCGAATGCGGGGCTCCAGGTGGAGGAGTGAACCGTCACTTGCCTTTGGTGCCGGTTGGCGTGGGTTCGATCCTCCGACTGGGAGAGGCCCATGTATGTGGCCTACAAGAAGTAGGCCACGTGTGTGAGTGGGTGAAAATAAATAAATAAATTAATTAATACGTCGAATGCGGATGCACTTTGTGCATATAGTCCATTACACTGACTTGTATATACGACCGGATAGCCGCTAGCCCATACACGCAATGAAAGCCGTTGAAGTCACAGGGCGGCCATTGTATGACTCCCACAGTTAAAAAAAAAAAGAAAAAAAAGTGGACGGTATGTGCTGCTTTATTGCTCAGTTCCTTAGACTCCAATATTAGATTTGGCAGAGGCGTCTTTTTTTGAATTACCGTTATAATTCTTTGATTAATATATATATATATATATATATATATATATGTACATACAAGTTGACTCCTGTACTAAACATCATTAAGCATATAATTTATATATTTAAAGTAAGTTGTAAAATGTCTTAAGTCCGCTTGTTTATGTTTAAAATTTAAAACACCATAAATCATGCTATTTATACGAAGTACTGTCTCGACTATTATCCAATTTCGATCCTGTAAATGTATAGGATCGTATGCCGAGAAACGTTTCGTGGGAGGAGTAATATGGCGGCATCGCGACCTGATAAGTCTTGAGATATCGGCTATCCAGTCATATATATATATCAATTGTCCATTCCCAGTCGTTTAAAGGAAACGAATAACATATTGCCCACGTGATCAGATAATGTGACGTCCCACCCACAGTCCTTCTTCGGGCTGGAGGTTGTGCTTCTGAGTCGAAGTCGTAACGTCTAATAAATCAAAAACGTAATTTCACATTCTTGCTGGTGGAATATACCCGGACATTGTTTTCGCATCGAAAAATGGACAGCTTGCATTCTGGGGATCCGCGGTATCTTAAAAGGTAACTGCTGCTTTGTTAGCTTCAAAGCTGTTAGCCCTGTTAGGAACGCTGATGCATAATCTAGCAGCGTGTTCCTCAGCGCAACTGCAACATCGAAGCCACCTTCATCTAAAAGCGAGCCCATCACATCGTAGGGCATTTTAAGTGTAACGGGACGCTGAAAAGATTATTGGCATTAATGCTATCGTAAACCTGCCCCATGATCACCGATCATTATGGACTAAAGCAGTCCCTACCGTTTGGCGACGGACCGGTTTCATGTAAAGAAACACATTAAAAAATAACACATTAAAAATACAAACTAGCCTGTGCCATCTTGAGGTAGCCAATTACATTCAAAATGCGATACTTATGAGAATGATAATTTATTTATATTTTGAATTGGCAATCGAATATATCAAAAGTGGCTCATTATGTTGCTGTTTGATTTTAAAATTTAACACACACACGCACACCCCCACACAAGACCTTAGTTTAAATTTTTTGCAGCAGATATTCGTGGATGGATAAATGTTGCGATTTCAGTTGAATTCATCTTCAAAACAAGCGTCAGGGTGCTGCATTTACAAAATTGACATCAGACCATAAAATCATGAAAAGCTATAAAAGCACTGACACTAACGAGTCTGTGTCAGGGAGACGATCAATTTTCAAGGTGTTTGAAATTATTGAATAAAACAAGACTCTCCATAAATATGTAAAAGTTTAAGTCACACGACCACGCCATTTCCGGCCACTGCCACGACACGCAGGCCGCGTCCCAACACTTGCACTCCCATCCCTGTGTCCCGCAACCGCGCCCTCCTATCGATGGGCGCGACTCGCGAGTGTGCAGGGGGTCTCAGCTCTCTGAAATGCTTCGGAGAACTGAGACAGATCCACTGCACACATGCAGCCAAGTGGCATAAGGGTGGAAGTGCAAGCACCGGGACACGGCCCACACGTCACAAACAGCAACCGAAACCAGCGCAAGTGTGTGACACGAGCAAGTCCCGCCGCCTCCGTGGCATATAGACCCTTCCGGCTGACATCTATGGAGTTAAATATGGTGCAAAAGTAACTCGTAAAAAAAAAAAGTGTACCTGTAGAAATTTTTATTTGTAAAAGGCGTGATTTGTACCTGTAAAAAAACAAAACAAAAAAAAATGTGCGTAAAAAAAACAAATGTACGTAAAAAAAATTTACATAAAAAAAATTGTGCGTAAAAAAAAAGTACCTGTAAACAAAATGTGTACCCGTAAAATAGAAAAAATAGAAAAGGTGTACTTAAAAAAAAATGTACGTTAAAAAAAATTGGACCTAAAAAAAAAATGTGTACGTATAAAAAAAAATTGGACGTAAATAAAAATTTGTACGTATAAAAAAAATTGTACGTGTAAAAAAAAAAAAAAAAAAAAAAATTGTACCTGTAGAAAGTATTTTCACGATTTGTACCTGTAGAAATGACAAATTGTAGTCAAAGAAGTCGCCACTAGGAGTCACAAGTGTTTTTTCTTCTGCTGTCCAGTCACAGCAAGAGTACCGAGCTGCAGACCTCTACTGGGAGGTCGCTTCCGGTGCAGGCTCTCCTGTCGAGACGCCTCAACTGTGAAGACGGGAAATGATGTCAACGTATTCCAAAATAAAATCGCTTAGGAAATTCCGGTGTCCTTTCACGTTTCTTTTACGAGATTATTTTAACATTTTTACGATAATGTTAATGTTTTTACATAAGTTCATAGTTTTAACTGATAATTTTCAAGTTTTTACATGTTAAGTTTCACGATTTAACGTAATAATTGTTAAAACGTGATACCTTTCATTAGGGGTGTGAATTGCCTAGTACCTGACGATTCGATTCGTATCACGATTCAAAGGTCACGATTCGATTCGATACCGATTAATCCCGATACGAATTTATAAGTCGATTGTTGCGATTTTTTTTCATTCAAATTTAGAAAATACTAATCAGTAAGCTTGTAGAGTGTAAGATTTATATGAAAATGTATTATTTATTTATCTGAAATTTCAGTCTTATAGAGGTTGTAATCTGTTTCATGTTTGAACAGCATTAAAATAAAATATTAAGGCTTAATGTTCCGTTCATATAACATTCTTCCATGCTCAAGGTTTTGAATCCTAAAAAAAAAAAAAAAAAAAAAAAAAAAAAAAAAAAAAAAATCGATTCTGCCCTTTTTGAATCGATTCGAGAATCGCGCGATGTAGTATCGCGATATATCGCCGAATCGATTTTTTTTAACACCCCTACCTTTCATGTAATAATGTGAGCTCTTTTCCTCAAAACACTTTTTAAACATTTGTCAGACTTGGCTTTTTGAAAATAGACTGTTACTTAACCAAACTAAAACATATGCAATGCTCTTTTGTGTAAGACAAAAACATAGTAGTGGCGTTAATGATTTATTTTTGACATATAATGATGGTAGACCTCTTCAAAAATTTGATAAATGTAAATATTTGGGAGTTTGGGTTGATTCAACACTAACTTTCAAATATCACATATTGAACATATTTTGAACAAAGTCAATTTTGTTTTGGTTTAGTTTCGTTCGAGGCATTGCTTCACATTTAATATTGTGAAAAAATTGATTGTGCAACTTATTTTGCCCATTATTGATTATGCTGATATTGTTTATCAGATTGCGTCTAAAATCGTTTTAGAGCCTCTTAATGTGCTTAATAACAAACTACGTAGGTTTATTAGGGCCCGAGCAGCGACCGCTGCGAGGTCCCTATTGTTTTTGTAAAAATTATTATTATTATTATTAGTATTAGGGCCCGAGTTGCGACCGCTGCGAGGTCCCTATTGTTTTTGTAAAAATTATTATTATTATTATTATTATTAGGGCCCGAGCAGCGACTGCTGCGAGGTCCCTATTGTTTTTCGTTCGAATTATTAGGGCCCGAGCAGCGACCGCTGCGAGGTCCCTATTGTTTTTGTAAAAATTATTATTATTATTATTATTCTCCGCAAACAATCGCGATTTTGGGTACCTAAATATTCACGAAAACTCACCGAACTTTGCACACTCCTCAGGTCCGGCGAAAAATTTGATATTATGAAGTCGTTATAACAACGCGACTCTATAGCGCCCCCTAGCATAGAAAAATAAAAACCAAGCCCGGCACGTTTGAGCTAGAGCAACGAAAATTGGCAGGCACGTGTAGCACCCCGAGACGCACAAAAAAGTCTATTGGGACCATGTAGCTAAAATGTACAGGAAGTGAGCTATGAATTTTTTAATGTCCAATTTTGGCCGATTTTGTCACATTCACTGTGGTCATGCTTTTTCCCCCTATGCAAACATTTTTCATCCCATTGACTTCAAACTTGGTATTTATCATCTCAAGACCTAAGAGAACAGCTGGGCAAAAAGTCTTGCCTTTTCGAAATACTATATGACGGGGGCGGGGCATCAAATATTGCCTTTAAAATTTCATTTTTCCAGAAAGAGCAAATGCTGAATAACTCCCATGTATAAGCTCCAAAAAATCTCAAACTTCTCAGGCAACGTAATAGTCACGGCCTGAAAACATCTATATGACAAAATTCAGTTATACATATAGCGCCACCTAGTGGTTACAATAAATGTCATACTTTACGTTTTTAGCTACTGTGCTGAGCTCGTTGAAGGGATCCAGTTGAAAATTGGTCAGAAAAGCCTTAAGATGTTGATGATGCCCCACACCGAATATTGTAACTTTTCGCCAAAGGGCGTGGCCGCTACGGTGACGCAAAGTCTGAAGATTTTTCGTGACAATAAAAGCTGCATTAACTTGACCGAGATGATCCTATCTTCTCAAAATTTCACACATTTGATGAGAGTCCAGCTCTAAAGACATCTACTAACTTACATTTCATCTAACTGATAGCGCCACCTAGTGGCAATTTTTTTTCTTACGAATTTTCTTCTACGTTTTTCTCCAAACACGTTAACTGGACCTACCTCATATTTGCTCAGATGAGGGTTTCGGCCTTCATGATGTCACAACACGAAGTTTGTGAGTTTTCGCGAATTGCTGTGGGCGTGGCTAAGCGCTGTTCGCCAAGAAAACAACGCCAGTTTTGAGGGTCTAAACATGCACAGAAACTCCTGAAACTTGGCACACACATCTGGCCTGGTATTGTTGATTGTGCTATTTTTACAAAAATGACTCAATAGCGCCCCCTCGAAATTTTTAACGAAGCAGCCCCGGTTGTACGTTTAAGCAAGAACGACGAATATTTTCAGGTGTATGAGGGAGCCCAAGACCTACAAAAAAGTCTCTTGTACCCATATGCTAAAATGAACAGGAAGTGAGCTACGAATTTTTGAATGTCCCATTTTTGACGATTTTTGCACATTCACAGGGGGCAGACTTTTGCCCACCTCTCCTACACGTTTCATCCGACTGAGTTAAGACTTGGCCTGGACCATGTCAAGACCTGAGCCAACGACAGGGGGAAAAATTTTGACTTTTCGAAATACTATATGATGAGGGCGGGGCATCAAAATTTGTGTTTCGCAATGAAAAAGGATATGCTTGATAACTCCCCGGTACATGCTCCAAAAAATCCCAAACTTGACATGTATGTTTATCGTCAAGGCCTGAAGTTATCTCTATGACAACATTCAGTTATATATGCAGCGCCACCTAGCCCTTGAGGCATGAAAAAAAAATACCCCACATACGGTATTTTGTACAAAAAATGTAAACTCATTCTAAGTGTGATAACGAAGTCATTTATGAATATTCTTTTAGTTTCCACCACTCAAAATGTTCACTGGCATCAGACTTATCCAAACATATATATATTTTTATTTATTTTTGATAGCCTCTATGGACATTAAAAGCAATATCGTGAATGAAGGATATGCTTAATAACTCCACAGTACATGCTCCAAAAAAATATCCCACACTTGACATGTATGCTTATAATCAAGGCCTGAAGGTATCTCTATGACAACATTCAGTTATAAATACAGCGCCACCTAGCCGTTGAGGCTTATATAAAAAAATTTAAAAAAATACCCCACATACGGTATTTTGTACAAAAAATGTACACTCATTCTAAGTGTGATAACTAAGTCATTTATGAATATTCTTTTAGTTTCCACCACTCAAATTGTTCACTGGCTTCACACCGATCCAAACGTATGTACGTTTCCATTTTGTTTTATTCATTTTTGATTGCCCCTTTGGACAATAAAAGTAAACATTGTGCAATGAGTACAACGAGCGATGATGTGTATATACACTTTTACAAAAAAATACCAATCAGGGCAACTCATTGCCTAAAAATAAAGGACGCTGATTTTTGCAGGTCTTAACAATCACCAAAACCCGTTGAGCTTGATACACACACTGGCAAAAAAATATTCTACATGTAAACGTTTATTATGCCATTTTCAAAGAAATTTTGCTTCCAATATGCCAGTACCCCAATGTGCCAGTACCCCAACGTGCAAGTACCCCAACGTGCAAGGACCCCAACGTGGCCCGGGCTGTGAGGGCCCTTTATAGCTGCTCGCAGCTCTAGTTATTAGGGCCCGAGCAGCGACCGCTGCGAGGTCCCTATTGTTTTTGTAAAAATTATTATTAGGGCCCGAGCAGCGACCGCTGCGAGGTCCCTATTGTTTTTGTAAAAATTATTATTATTAGGGCCCGAGCAGCGACCGCTGCGAGGTCCCTATTGTTTTTGTAAAAATTATTATTATTATTATTATTATTATTATTCTTCCTCTTCTTCTTCTTTATTCTCCGCAAACGATCGCGATTTTGGGTACCTAAACATTCACGAAAACTCACCGAACTTTGCGCACTCTTCGGGCCCGGCGAAAAATTTGATATTATGAAGGCGTCATAACAACGCGACTCTATAGCGCCCCCTAGCGTAGAAAAATAATAACCAAGCCCGGCACGTTTGAGCTAGAGCAACGAAAATTGGCAGGCACGTGTAGCACCCCGAGACGCACAAAAAAGTCTATTGGGACCATGTAGCTAAAATGTACAGGAAGTGAGCTATGAATTTTTTAATGTCCAATTTTGGCCTATTTTAGCACATTCACTGTGGTCATGCTTTTTCCCCCTTTGCAAACATTTTTCATCCAATTGACTTCAAACTTGGCATTTATCATCTCAAGATCTGAGAGAACAGCTGGGTAAAACATCTTGCCTTTTCATAATACTATATGACGGGGGCGGAGCATCAAATATTGCCTTTAAAATTTCATTTGTCCAGAAAGAGCAAATGCTTAATAACTCCCATGTTCAAGCTCCAAAAAATCTCAAACTTCTCAGGCAACGTAATAGTCACGGCCTGAAAACATCTAGATGATAAAATTCAGTTATACATATAGCGCCACCTAGTGGTTACAATAAATGTCATACTTTACGTTTTTAGCTACTGTGCTGAGCTTGTTGAAGGGATCCATTTGAAAATTGGTCAGAAAAGCCTTAAGATGTTGATCATGCCCCACACCGAATATTGTAACTTTTCGCCAAAGGGCGTGGCCGCTACGGTGACGCAAAGTCTGAAGATTTTTCGTGAAAATAAAAGCTGCATTAACTTGACCGAGATGATCCTATCTTCTCAAAATTTCACACATTTGATGAGAGTCCAGCCCTAAAGACATCTACTGACTTATATTTCATCTAACTGATAGCGCCACCTAGTGGCAATTTTTTTTCTTACGAATTTTCTTCTACGTTTTTCTCCAAACACGTTAACTGGACCTACCTCATATTTGCTCAGATGAGGGTTTCTGCCTTCATGATGTCACAACACGAAGTTTGTGAGTTTTCGTGAATTGCTGTGGGTGTGGCTAAGCGCTGTTCGCCAAGAAAACAACGCCAGTTTTGAGGGTCTAAACATGCACAGAAACTCATGAAACTTGGCACACACATCTGGCCTGGTAAAATGAGCAATATTTTATTGTTGATTGTGCTATTTTTAAAAAAATGACTCAATAGCGCCCCCTAGAAGTTTTTAACGAAGCAGCCCCGGTTGTACGTTTAAGCAAGAACGACGAATATTTTTAGGTGTATGAGGGAGCCCAAGACCTACAAAAAAGTCTCTTGGACACATATGCTAAAATGAACAGGAAGTGAGCTACGAATTTTTGAATGTCCCATTTTTGACGATTTTTGCACATTCACAGGGGGCAGACTTTTGCCCACTTCTCCTACACGTTTCATCTGACTGAGTTAAGACTTGACCTGGACCATGTCAAGACCTGAGCCAACGACAGGGGGAAAAAATCTTGACCTTTCGAAATACTATATGATGAAGGCGGGGCATCAAAATTTGTGTTTCGCACTGAAAAAGGATATGCTTAATAACTCCCCGGTACATGCTCCAAAAAATCCCAAACTTGACATGTATGTTTATCGTCAAGGCCTGAAGCTATCTCTATGACAACATTCAGTTATATATGCAGCGCCACCTAGCCCTTGAGGCATAAAAAAAAAATACCCCACATACGGTATTTTGTACAAAAAATGTAAACTCATTCTAAGTGTGATAACTAAGTCATTTATGAATATTCTTTTAGTTTCCACCACTCAAAATGTTCACTGGCATCAGACTTATCCAAACATATATATATTTTTATTTATTTTTGATAGCCCCTATGGACATTAAAAGCAATATCGTGAATGAAGGATATGCTTAATAACTCCACGGTACATGCTCCAAAAAAAATCCCACACTTGACATGTATGCTTATAATCAAGGCCTGAAGGTATCTCTATGACAACATTCAGTTATAAATACAGCGCCACCTAGCCCTTGAGGCTTATATAAAAAAAAATAAAAAATACCCCACATACGGTATTTTGTACAAAAAATGTACAATCATTCTAAGTGTGATAACTAAGTCATTTATGAATATTCTTTTAGTTTCCACCACTCAAATTGTTCACTGGCTTCACACCGATCCAAACGTATGTACGTTTCCATTTTGTTTTATTCATTTTTGATTGCCCCTTTGGACAATAAAAGTAACATTGTGCAATGAGTACAACGAGCGATGATGTGTATATACACCTTTTCAAAAAAATACCAATCAGGGCAACTCATTGCCTAAAAATAAAAAAGGACGCTGATTTTTGCAGGTCTTAACAATCACCAAAACCCGTTGAGCTTGACACACACACTGGCAAAAAAATATTCTACATGTAAACGTTTATTATGCCATTTTCAAAGAAATTTTGCTTCCAATATGCCAGTACCCCAACGTGCCAGTACCCCAACGTGCCAGTACCCCAACGTGCAAGTACCCCAACGTGCAAGGACCCCAATGTGGCCCGGGCTGCGAGGGCCCTTTATAGCTGCTCGCAGCTCTAGTCCTTCTTCTTCTTCTTCTTCTTCTTCTTCTTTATTCTCCGCAAACGATCGCGATTTTGGGTACCTAAACATTCACGAAAACTCACCGAACTTTGCACACTCCTCAGGCCCGGCGAAAAATTTGATATTATTAAGTCGTCATAACAATGCGACTCGATAGCGCCCCCTAGCGTAGAAAAATAAAAACCAAGCCCGGCACGTTTGAGCTAGAGCAACAAAAATTGGCAGGCACGTGTAGCACCCCGAGACGCACAAAAAAGTATATTGGGACCATGTAGCTAAAATGTATAGGAAGTGAGCTATGAATTTTTTTATGTCCAATTTTGGCCTATTTTGGCACATTCACTGTGGTCATGCTTTTTCCCCCTTTGCAAACATTTTTCATCCAATTGACTTCAAACTTGGCATTTATCATCTCAAGACCTGAGAGAACAACTGGGCAAAACATCTTGCCTTTTTGAAATACTATATGACGGGGGCGGGGCATCAAATATTGCCTTTAAAATTTCATTTGTCCAGAAAGAGCAAATGCTTAATAACTCCCATGTTCAAGCTCCAAAAAATCTCAAACTTCTCAGGCAACGTAATAGTCACGGCCTGAAAACATCTATATGATAAAATTCAGTTATACATATAGCGCCACCTAGTGGTTACAATAAATGTCATACTTTACGTTTTTAGCTACTGTGCTGAGCTTGTTGAAGGGATCCATTTGAAAATTGGTCAGAAAAGCCTTAAGATGTTGATCATGCCCCACACCGAATATTGTAACTTTTCGCCAAAGGGCGTGGCCGCTACGGTGACGCAAAGTCTGAAGATTTTTCGTGACAATAAAAGCTGCATTAACTTGACCGAGATGATCCTATCTTCTCAAAATTTCACACATTTGATGAGAGTCCAGCCCTAAAGACATCTACTGACTTATATTTCATCTAACTGATAGCGCCACCTAGTGGCAATTTTTTTTCTTACGAATTTTCTTCTACGTTTTTCTCCAAACACGTTAACTGGACCTACCTCATATTTGCTCAGATGAGGGTTTCGGCCTTCATGATGTCACAACACGAAGTTTGTGAGTTTTCGCGAATTGCTGTGGGTGTGGCTAAGCGCTGTTCGCCAAGAAAATAACGCCAGTTTTGAGGGTCTAAACATGCACAGAAACTCATGAAACTTGGCACACACATCTGGCCTGGTAAAATTAGCAATATTTTATTGTTGATTGTGCTATTTTTACAAAAATGACTCAATAGCGCCCCCTAGAAGTTTTTAACGAAGCAGCCCCGGTTGTACGTTTAAGCAAGAACGACGAATATTTTTAGGTGTATGAGGGAGCCCAAGACCTACAAAAAAGTCTCTTGGACCCATATGCTAAAATGAACAGGAAGTGAGCTACGAATTTTTGAATGTCCCATTTTTGACAATTTTTGCACATTCACAGGGGGCAGACTTTTGCCCACTTCTCCTACACGTTTCATCTGACTGAGTTAAGACTTGACCTGGACCATGTCAAGTCCTGAGCCAACGACAGGGGGAAAAATCTTGACCTTTCGAAATACTATATGATGAAGGCGGGGCATCAAAATTTGTGTTTCGCACTGAAAAAGGATATGCTTAATAACTCCCCGGTACATGCTCCAAAAAATCCCAAACTTGACATGTATGTTTATCGTCAAGGCCTGAAGCTATCTCTATGACAACATTCAGTTATATATGCAGCGCCACCTAGCCCTTGAGGCATAAAAAAAAAAATACCCCACATACGGTATTTTGTACAAAAAATGTCAACTCATTCTGAGTGTGATAACTAAGTCATTTATGAATATTCTTTTAGTTTCCACCACTCAAAATGTTCACTGGCATCAGACTTATCCAAACATATATATATTTTTATTTATTTTTGATAGCCTCTGTGCACATTAAAAGCAATATCGTGAATGAAGGATATGCTTAATAACTCCACGGTACATGCTCCAAAAAAAATCCCACACTTGACATGTATGCTTATAATCAAGGCCTGAAGGTATCTCGATGACAACATTCAGTTATAAATACAGCGCCACCTAGCCCTTGAGGCTTATATAAAAAAAAAAAAACCACATACGGTATTTTGTACAAAAAAATTTAAACTCATTCTAAGTGTGATGACTAAGTCATTTCTGAATATTCTTTTAGTTTCCACCACTCAAATTGTTCACTGGCTTCACACCGATCCAAACGTATGTACGTTTCCATTTTGTTTTATTCATTTTTGATTGCCCCTTTGGACAATAAAAGTAACATTGTGCAATGAGTACAACGAGCGATGATGTATATATACACTTTTACAAAAAATATCAATCAGGGCAACTCATTGCCTAAAAATAAAAAAGGACGCTGATTTTTGCAGGTCTTAACAATCACCAAAACCCGTTGAGCTTGACACACACTGGCAAAAAAAATATTCTACATGTAAACGTTTATTATGCCATTTTCAAAGAAATTTTGCTTCCAATATGCCAGTACCCCAACGTGCCAGTACCCCAACGTGCCAGTACCCTAACGTGCAAGTACCCCAACGTGCAAGGACTCCAACGTGGCCCGGGCTGCGAGGGCCCTTTATAGCTGCTCGCAGCTCTAGTTATTATTATTATTATTATTATTATTATTATTAGGGCCCGAGCAGCGACCGCTGCGAGGTCCCTCTTGTTTTTGTAAGAATTATTAGGGCCCGAGCAGCGACCGCTGCGAGGTCCCTATTGTTTTTCGTTCGAATTATTATTATTATTATTATTATTATTCTTCTTCTTTTTCTCCGTAAACAATCGCATTTTTGAGTACCTAAACATTCACGAAAACTCACCAAACTTTGCACACTCCTCAGGCCCGGCGAAAAATTTGATATTATGAAGTCGTCATAACAACGCGACTCTATAGCGCCCCCTAGCGTAGAAAAATAAAAACCAAGCCTGGCACGTTTGAGCTAGAGCAACGAAAATTGGCAGGCACGTGTAGCACCCCGAGACGCACAAAAAAGTCTATTGGGACCATGTAGCTAAAATGTACAGGAAATGAGCTATGAATTTTTTTATGTCCAATTTTGGCCTATTTTGGCACATTCACTGTGGTCATGCTTTTTCCCCCTCTGCAAACATTTTTCATCCAATTCACATCAAACTTGGCATTTATCATTTCAAGACCTGAGAGAACAACTGGGCAAAAAGTCTTGCCTTTTCGAAATACTATATGATGGGGGCGGGGCATCAAATATTGTCTTTAAAATTTCATTTGTCCAGAAAGAGCAAATGCTTAATAACTCCCATGTTCAAGCTCCAAAAAATCTCAAACTTCTCAGGCAACGTAATAGTCACGGCCTGAAAACATCTATATGATAAAATTCAGTTATACATATAGCGCCACCTAGTGGTGACAATAAATGTCATACTTTACGTTTTTAGCTACTGCGCTGAGCTCGTTGAAGGGATCCAGTTGAAAGTTGGTCAGAAAAGCCTTAAGATGTTGATCATGCCCAACACCGAATATTGTAACTTTTCGCCAAAGGGCGTGGCCGCTACGGTGCCGCAAAGTCTGAAGATTTTTCGTGACAATAAAAGCTGCATGAACTTGACCGAGATGATCCTATCTTCTCAAAATTTCACACATTTGATGAGAGTCCAGCCCTAAAGACATCTTCGAACTTATATTTCATCTTACTGATAGCGCCACCTAGTGGCAATTTTTTTTCTTACGAATTTTCTTGTACATTTTTTCTCCAAACACGTTAACTGGACCAACCTCATATTTGCTCAGATGAGGGTTTCGGCCTTCATGATGTCACAACACGAAGTTTTTGAGTTTTCGCGAATCGCTGTGGGCGTGGCTAAGCACTGTTCGCCAAGAAAACAACGCCAGTTTTGAGGGTCTAAACATGCGCAGAAACTCATGAAACTTGGCACACACATCTGGCCTGGTAAAATGAACAATATTTTATTGTTGATTGTGCTATTTTTACAAAAATGACTCAATAGCGCCCCCTAGAATTTTTTAACGAAGCAGCCCCGATTGTACGTTTAAGCAAGATCTACGAAAATTTTTACGTGTATGAGGGAGCCAAAGACCTACAAAAAAGTCTCTTGGACCCATTTGCTAAAATGAACAGGAAGTGAGCTACGAATTTTTGAATGTCCCATTTTTTACGATTTTTGCACATTTTCAGAGGGCATACTTTTGCCCACTTCTCCTACACGTTTTATCCGACTGACTTATGACTTGACCTGGACGATGCCAAGACCTGAGCCAACAACAGACGGAAAAATCTTTACTTTTGGAAATACTATATGATGAGGGCGGGGCATCAAAATTTGTGTTTCGCACTGAAAAAGGATATGCTTAATAACTCCCCGATACATGCTCCAAAAAATCCCAAACTTGACATGTATGTTTATCGTCAAGGCCTGAAGGTATCTCTATGACAACATGCAGTTATATATGCAGCGCCACCTAGCCCTTGAGGCATGAAAAAAAAATACCCCACTTACGGTATTTTGTACAAAAAATGTAAACTCATTCTAAGTGTGATAACTAAGTCATTTAGGAATATTCTTTTACCTTCCACCACTCAAAATATTCACTGGCATCAGACCTAACCAAACATACATATTTTTGTTATTTAGTTTTATGTATTTTTGATAGCCTCTATGGACATTAAAAGCAATATCGTGAATGAAGGCTATGCTTAATAACTCCCAGGTACATGCTCCAAAAAATCCCATATTTGAAATGTATATTTAGAGTCAAGGCCTGAAGGTATCTCTATGACAAAATTCAGTTATAAATACAGCGCCACCTAGTCCTTGAGGCATAAAAAAAATGCCTCACTTACGGTATTTTTGCAAAAATTGTAAACTCATTGTAAGTGTGATAACTAAGTCATTTATGAATATTCTTTTACTTTCCACCACTCAATATGTTCACTGGTATCAGACCGATCCAAACATACGTATTTTTTATTTAGTTTTATTTATTTTTTTTATCGCCTCTATGGACAATAAAAGCAACATTGTGCAATGAGTACGAGCGATGATGTGTGTATATATACTTTTACGAAAAATACCAATCAGAGCAACTCATTGCCTAAAAATAAAAAAAAAGACGCTGATTTTTGCAGATCTTAACAATCACCAAAACCCATTGAGCTTGACACACTCATCACACCTGGCAAAAAAAAAAAAAAGTCCACATGTTTATCATGCCATTTTCAAAGAAATTCTGCTTCCAATGTGCCAATACCCCAATGTGCAAGTTCCCCAACGTGCAAGGACCCCAACGTGCAAGGACCCCAACGTGGCCCGGGCTGCGAGGGCCCTTTATAGCTGCTCGCAGCTCTAGTTAGGGCCCGAGCAGCGACCGCTGCGAGGTCCCTATTGTTTTTGTAAAAATTATTATTATTATTATTATTATTATTATTATTATTAGGGCCCGAGCAGCGACCGCTGCGAGGTCCCTATTGTTTTTGTAAAAATTATTATTATTATTAGGGCCCGAGCAGCTACCGCTGCGAGGTCCCTATTGTTTTTCGATCGGATTATTATTATTAGGGCCCGAGCAGCGACCGCTGCGAGGTCCCTATTGTTTTTGTAAAAATTATTATTAGGGCCCGAGCAGCGACCGCTGCGAGGTCCCTATTGTTTTTGTAAAAATTATTATTATTATTATTATTATTATTATTATTATTATTATTATTAGGGCCCGAGCAGCGACCGCTGCGAGGTCCCTATTGTTTTTGTAAAAATTATTATTATTATTATTATTATTATTATTATTATTATTATTATTATTATTATTCTTCTTCTTCTTCTTTATTCTCCGCAAACGATCGCGATTTTGGGTACCTAAACATTCACGAAAACTCACCGAACTTTGCACACTCCTCAGGCCCGGCGAAAAATTTGATATTATTAAGTCGTCATAACAATGCGACTCGATAGCGCCCCCTAGCGTAGAAAAATAAAAACCAAGCCCGGCACGTTTGAGCTAGAGCAACAAAAATTGGCAGGCACGTGTAGCACCCCGAGACGCACAAAAAAGTCTATTGGGACCATGTAGCTAAAATGTACAGGAAGTGAGCTATGAATTTTTTTATGTCCAATTTTGGCCTATTTTGGCACATTCACTGTGGTCATGCTTTTTCCCCCTTTGCAAACATTTTTCATCCAATTGACTTCAAACTTGGCATTTATCATCTCAAGACCTGAGAGAACAACTGGGCAAAACATCTTGCCTTTTTGAAATACTATATGACGGGGGCGGGGCATCAAATATTGCCTTTAAAATTTCATTTGTCCAGAAAGAGCAAATGCTTAATAACTCCCATGTTCAAGCTCCAAAAAATCTCAAACTTCTCAGGCAACGTAATAGTCACGGCCTGAAAACATCTATATGATAAAATTCAGTTATACATATAGCGCCACCTAGTGGTTACAATAAATGTCATACTTTACGTTTTTAGCTACTGTGCTGAGCTTGTTGAAGGGATCCCTTTGAAAATTGGTCAGAAAAGCCTTAAGATGTTGATCATGCCCCACACCGAATATTGTAACTTTTCGCCAAAGGGCGTGGCCGCTACGGTGACGCAAAGTCTGAAGATTTTTCGTGAAAATAAAAGCTGCATTAACTTGACCGAGATGATCCTATCTTCTCAAAATTTCACACATTTGATGAGAGTCCAGCCCTAAAGACATCTACTGACTTATATTTCATCTAACTGATAGCGCCACCTAGTGGCAATTTTTTTTCTTACGAATTTTCTTCTACGTTTTTCTCCAAACATGTTAAATGAACCTACCTCATATTTGCTCAGATGAGGGTTTCGGCCTTCATGATGTCACAACACGAAGTTTGTGAGTTTTCACGAATTGCTGTGGGTGTGGCTAAGCGCTGTTCGCCAAGAAAACAACGCCAGTTTTGAGGGTCTAAACATGCACAGAAACTCATGAAACTTGGCACACACATCTGGCCTGGTAAAATGAACAATATTTTATTGTTGATTGTGCTATTTTTACAAAAATGACTCAATAGCGCCCCCTAGGAATTTTTAATGAAGCAGCCCCGATTGTACGTTTAAGCAAGATCTACGAAAATTTTTACGTGTATGAGGGAGCCAAAGACGTACAAAAAAGTCTCTTGGACCCATATGCTAAAATGAACAGGAAGTGAGCTACGAATTTTTGAATGTCCCATTTTTTACGATTTTTGCACATTTTCAGAGGGCATACTTTTGCCCACTTCTCCTACACGTTTTATCCGACTGACTTATGACTTGACCTGGACCATGCCAAGACCTGAGCCAACAACAGACGGAAAAATCTTGACTTTTGGAAATACTATATGATGAGGGCGGGGCATCAAAATTTGTGTTTCGCACTGAAAAAGGATATGCTTAATAACTCCCCGATACATGCTCCAAATAATCCCACACTTGACATGTATGCTTATAATCAAGGCCTGAAGGTATCTCTATGACAACATTCAGTTATAAATACAGCGCCACCTAGCCGTTGAGGCTTATATAAAAAAAATTTAAAAAAATACCCCACATACGGTATTTTGTACAAAAAATGTACACTCATTCTAAGTGTGATAACTAAGTCATTTATGAATATTCTTTTAGTTTCCACCACTCAAATTGTTCACTGGCTTCACACCGATCCAAACGTATGTACGTTTCCATTTTGTTTTATTCATTTTTGATTGCCCCTTTGGACAATAAAAGTAAACATTGTGCAATGAGTACAACGAGCGATGATGTGTATATACACTTTTACAAAAAAATACCAATCAGGGCAACTCATTGCCTAAAAATAAATAAGGACGCTGATTTTTGCAGGTCTTAACAATCACCAAAATCCGTTGAGCTTGACAGACACTGGAAAAAAAAAAATTCTACATGTAAACGTTTATTATGCCATTTTCAAAGAAATTTTGCTTCCAATATGCCAGTACCCCAACGTGCCAGTACCCCAACGTGCCAGTACCCCAACGTGCAAGTACCCCAACGTGCAAGGACCCCAACGTGGCCCGGGCTGCGAGGGCCCTTTATAGCTGCTCGCAGCTCTAGTTATTCTTCTTCTTCTTCTTCTTTATTCTCCGCAAACAATCGCGATTTTGGGTACCTAAATATTCACGAAAACTCACCAAACTTTGCACACTCCTCAGGTCCGGCGAAAAATTTGATATTATGAAGTCGTTATAACAACGCGGCTCTATAGCGCCCCCTAGCGTAGAAAAATAAAAACCAAACCCGACACGTTTGAGCTAGAGCAACGAAAATTGGCAGGCACGTGTAGCACCCCGAGACGCACAAAAAAGTCTATTGGGACCATGTAGCTAAAATGTACAGGAAGTGAGCTATGAATTTTTTAATGTCCAATTTTGGCCTATTTTGGCACATTCACTGTGGTCATGCTTTTTCCCCCTTTGCAAACATTTTTCATCCAATTGACTTCAAACTTGGCATTTATCATCTCAAGACCTAAGAGAACAGCTGGGCAAAACATCTTGCCTTTTCGAAATACTATACGACGGGGGCGGAGCATCAAATATTGCCTTTAAAATTTCATTTGTCCAGAAAGAGCAAATGCTTAATAACTCCCATGTTGAAGCTCCAAAAAATCTCAAACTTCTCAGGCAACGTAATAGTCACGGCCTGAAAACATCTATATGATAAAATTCAGTTATACATATAGCGCCACCTAGTGGTTACAATAAATGTCAAACTTTACGTTTTTAGCTACTGTTCTGAGCTTGTTGAAGGGATCCATTTGAAAATTGGTCAGAAAAGCCTTAAGATGTTGATCATGCCCCACACCGAATATTGTAACTTTTCGCCAAAGGGCGTGGCCGCTACGGTGACGCAAAGTCTGAAGATTTTTCGTGAAAATAAAAGCTGCATTAACTTGACCGAGATGATCCTATCGTCTCAAAATTTCACACATTTGATGAGAGTCCAGCCCTAAAGACATCTACTGACTTATATTTCATCTAACTGATAGCGCCACCTAGTGGCAATTTTTTTTATTACGAATTTTCTTCTACGTTTTTCTCCAAACACGTTAACTGGACCTACCTCATATTTGCTCAGATGAGGGTTTCGGCCTTCATGATGTCACAACACGAAGTTTGTGAGTTTTCGCGAATTGCTGTGGGTGTGGCTAAGCGCTGCTCGCCAAGAAAACAACGCCAGTTTTGAGGGTCTAAACATGCACAGAAACTCATGAAACTTGGCACACACATCTGGCCTGGTAAAATGAGCAATATTTTATTGTTGATTGTGCTATTTTTACAAAAATGACTCAATAGCGCCCCCTAGAAGTTTTTAACGAAGCAGCCCCGGTTGTACGTTTAAGCAAGAACGACGAATATTTTTAGGTGTATGAGGGAGCCCAAGACCTACAAAAAAGTCTCTTGGACCCATATGCTAAAATGAACAGGAAGTGAGCTACGAATTTTTGAATGTCCCATTTTTGACAATTTTTGCACATTCACAGGGGGCAGACTTTTGCCCACTTCTCCTACACGTTTCATCTGACTGAGTTAAGACTTGACCTGGACCATGTCAAGACCTGAGCCAACGACAGGGGGAAAAATCTTGACCTTTCGAAATACTATATGATGAAGGCGGGGCATCAAAATTTGTGTTTCGCACTGAAAAAGGATATGCTTAATAACTCCCCGGTACATGCTCCAAAAAATCCCAAACTTGACATGTATGTTTATCGTCAAGGCCTGAAGCTATCTCTATGACAACATTCAGTTATATATGCAGCGCCACCTAGCCCTTGAGGCATAAAAAAAAAATACCCCACATACGGTATTTTGTACAAAAAATGTACTCTCATTCTAAGTGTGATAACTAAGTCATTTATGAATATTTTTTTAGTTTCCACCACTCAAAATGTTCACTGGCATCAGACTTATCCAAACATATATATATTTTTATTTATTTTTGATAGCCTCTATGGACATTAAAAGCAATATCGTGAATGAAGGATATGCTTAATAACTCCACGGTACATGCTCCAAAAAAAAAATCCCACACTTGACATGTATGCTTATAATCAAGGCCTGAAGGTATCTCTATGACAACATTCAGTTATAAATACAGCGCCACCTAGCCCTTGAGGCTTATATAAAAAAATTAAAAAAATACCCCACATCCGGTATTTTGTACAAAAAATGTACACTCATTCTAAGTGTGATAACTAAGTCATTTATGAATATTCTTTTAGTTTCCACCACTCAAATTGTTCACTGGCTTCACACCGATCCAAACGTATGTACGTTTCCATTTTGTTTTATTCATTTTTGATTGCCCCTTTGGACAATAAAAGTAACATTGTGCAATGAGTACAACGAGCGATGATGTGTATATACACTTTTACAAAAAAATACCAATCAGGGCAACTCATTGCCTAAAAATAAAAAAGGACGCTGATTTTTGCAGGTCTTAACAATCACCAAAACCCGTTGAGCTTGACACACACACTGGCAAAAAAATATTCTACATGTAAACGTTTATTATGCCATTTTCAAAGAAATTTTGCTTCCAATATGCCAGTACCCCAACGTGCCAGTACCCCAACGTGCAAGTACCCCAACGTGCAAGGACCCCAACGTGGCCCGGGCTGCGAGGGCCCTTTATAGCTGCTCGCAGCTCTAGTTATTATTATTATTATTATTATTATTCGTCTTCTTTATTCTCAGCAAACAATCGCGATTTTGGGTACCTAAACATTCACGAAAACTCACCGAACTTTGCACACTCCTCAGGCCCGGCGAAAAATTAGATATTATTAAGTCGTCATAAAAATGCGACTCGATAGCGCCCCCTAGCGTAGAAAAATAAAAACCAAGCCCGGCACGTTTGAGCGAGAGCAACAAAAATTGGCAGGCACGTGTAGCGCCCCGAGACGCACAAAAAAGTCTATTGGGACCATGTAGCTAAAATGTACAGGAAGTGAGCTATGAATTTTTTAATGTCCAATTTTGGCCTATTTTGGCACATTCACTGTGGTCATGCTTTTTCCCCCTTTGCAAACATTTTTCATCCAATTGACTTCAAACTTGGCATTTATCATCTCAAGACCTGAGAGAACAACTGGGCAAAACATCTTGCCTTTTTGAAATACTATATGACGGGGGCGGGGCATCAAATATTGCCTTTAAAATTTCATTTGTCCAGAAAGAGCAAATGCTTAATAACTCCCATGTTCAAGCTCCAAAAAATCTCAAACTTCTCAGGCAACGTAATAGTCACGGCCTGAAAACATCTATATGATAAAATTCAGTTATACATATAGCGCCACCTAGTGGTTACAATAAATGTCATACTTTACGTTTTTAGCTACTGTGCTGAGCTTGTTGAAGGGATCCATTTGAAAATTGGTCAGAAAAGCCTTAAGATGTTGATCATGCCCCACACCGAATATTGTAACTTTTCGCCAAAGGGCGTGGCCGCTACTGTGACGCAAAGTCTGAAGATTTTTCGTGAAAATAAAAGCTGCATTAACTTGACCGAGATGATCCTATCTTCTCAAAATTTCACACATTTGATGAGAGTCCAGCCCTAAAGACATCTACTGACTTATATTTCATCTAACTGATAGCGCCACCTAGTGGCAATTTTTTTTCTTACGAATTTTCTTCTACGTTTTTCTCCAAACACGTTAACTGGACCTACCTCATATTTGCTCAGATGAGGGTTTCGGCCTTCATGATGTCACAACACGAAGTTTGTGAGTTTTCGCGAATTGCTGTGGGTGTGGCTAAGCGCTGTTCGCCAAGAAAACAACGCCAGTTTTGAGGGTCTAAACATGCACAGAAACTCATGAAACTTGGCACACACATCTGGCCTGGTAAAATGAGCAATATTTTATTGTTGATTGTGCTATTTTTACAAAAATGACTCAATAGCGCCCCCTAGAAGTTTTTAACGAAGCAGCCCCGGTTGTACGTTTAAGCAAGAACGACGAATATTTTTAGGTGTATGAGGGAGCCCAAGACCTACAAAAAAAGTCTCTTGGACCCATATGCTAAAATGAACAGGAAGTGAGCTACGAATTTTTGAATGTCCCATTTTTGACGATTTTTGCACATTCACAGGGGGCAGACTTTTGCCCACTTCTCCTACACGTTTCATCTGACTGAGTTAAGACTTGACCTGGACCATGTCAAGACCTGAGCCAACGACAGGGGGAAAAATCTTGACCTTTCGAAATACTATATGATGAAGGCGGGGCATCAAAATTTGTGTTTCGCACTGAAAAAGGATATGCTTAATAACTCCCCGGTACATGCTCCAAAAAATCCCAAACTTGACATGTATGTTTATCGTCAAGGCCTGAAGCTATCTCTATGACAACATTCAGTTATATATGCAGCGCCACCTAGCCCTTGAGGCATAAAAAAAAAAATACCCCACATACGGTATTTTGTACAAAAAATGTAAACTCATTCTAAGTGTGTTAACTAAGTCATTTATGAATATTCTTTTAGTTTCCACCACTCAAAATGTTCACTGGCATCAGACTTATCCAAACATATATATATTTTTATTTATTTTTGATAGCCTCTGTGGACATTAAAAGCAATATCGTGAATGAAGGATATGCATAATAACTCCACGGTACATGCTCCAAAAAAAATCCCACACTTGACATGTATGCTTATAATCAAGGCCTGAAGGTATCTCTATGACAACATTCAGTTATAAATACAGCGCCACCTAGCCCTTGAGGCTTATATAAAAAAATAAAATAAATACCCCACATACGGTATTTTGTACAAAAAATGTACACTCATTCTAAGTGTGATAACTAAGTCATTTATGAATATTCTTTTAGTTTCCACCACTCAAATTGTTCACTGGCTTCACACCGATCCAAACGTATGTACGTTTCCATTTTGTTTTATTCATTTTTGATTGCCCCTTTGGACAATAAAAGTAACATTGTGCAATGAGTACAACGAGCGATGATGTGTATATACACTTTTACAAAAAAACACCAATCAGGGCAACTCATTGCCTAAAAATAAAAAAGGACGCTGATTTTTGCAGGTCTTAACAATCACCAAAACCCGTTGTGCTTGACACACACACTGGCAAAAAATATTCTACATGTAAACGTTTATTATGCCATTTTCAAAGAAATTTTGCTTCCAATATGCCAGTACCCCAATGTGCCAGTACCCCAACGTGCAAGTACCCCAACGTGCAAGGACCCCAACGTGGCCCGGGCTGCGAGGGCCCTTTATAGCTGCTCGCAGCTCTAGTTATTATTCTTCTTCTTCTTCTTCTCCGTAAACGATCGCATTTTTGAGGGCCTAAACATTTACGAAAACTCAGCAAACTTTGCAGTCTCTTCGGGCCTGGCGAAAAATTTGATATTATGTAGTTGTCATAACAACGCGACTCTATAGCGCCACCTAGCGTAGAAAAATAAAAACCAATCCCGGCCCGTTTGAGCTAGAGCTACGAAAATTGGCAGGCACGTGTAGCACTACGAGACGCACAAAAAAGTCAGTGGAAGCCATTTCCTAAAATGTACAGGAAGTGAGCTATGAATTTTTTAATGTCCAATTTTGGCCTATTTTGGCACATTCACTGTGGTCATACTTTTTCCCCCTATGCAAACATTTTTCATCCCATTGACTTTAAACTTGGCATTTATCATCTCAAGACTTAAGAGAAAAACTAGGCAAAAAATCTTGCGTTTTCGAAATACTATATGACGGGGGCGGGGCATCAAATATTGCCTTTAAAATTTCATTTGTCCAGAAAGAGCAAATGCTGAATAACTCCCATGTACAAGCTCCAAAAAATCTCAAACTTCTCAGGCAACGTAATAGTCACGGCCTGAAAACACCTATATGAAAAAATTCAGTTATACATATAGCGCCACCTAGTGGTTACAATAAATGTCATACTTTACGTTTTTAGCTACTGTGCTGAGCTCGTTGAAGGGATCCAGTTGAAAATTGGTCAGAAAAGCCTTAAGATGTTGATGATGCCCCACACCGAATATTGTAACTTTTCGCCAAAGGGCGTGGCCGCTACGGTGACGCAAAGTCTGAAGATTTTTCGTGACAATAAAAGCTGCATGAACTTGACCGAGATGATCCTATCTTCTCAAAATTTCACACATTTGATGAGAGTCCAGCCCTAAAGACATCTACGAACTTATATTTCATCTAACTGATAGCGCCACCTAGTGGCAATTTTTTTTCTTACGAATTTTCTTGTACATTTTTCTCCAAACACGTTAACTGGACCAACCTCATATTTGCTCAGATGGGGGTTTCGGCCTTCATGATGTCACAACACGAAGTTTGTGAGTTTTCGCGAATCGCTGTGGGCGTGGCTAAGCACTGTTCTCCAAGAAAACAACGCTAGTTTTGATGGTCTAAACATGCGCAGAAACTCATGAAACTTGGCACACACATCTGGCCTGGCAAAATGAGCAATATTTTATCATGTATTGTCCTATTTTTACAAAAATGACTCAATAGCGCCCCCTAGAAATTTTTAACGAAGCAGCCCCGATTGTACGTTTAAGCAAGATCTACGAAAATTTTTAGGTGTATGAGGGAGTCCAAGACCTACAAAAAAGTCTCTTGGACCCATGTGCTAAAATGAACAGGAAGTGAGCTATGAATTTTTGAATGTCCCATTTTTGACGATTTTTGCACATTTTCAGGGGGCATACTTTTGCCCACTTCTCCTACACATTTCATCCGACTGACTTTAGACTTGACCTGGACCATGTCAAGACCTGAGCCAACTACAGGCAGAAAAATCTTGACTTTTGGAAATACTATATGATGAGGGCGGGGCATCAAATTTTGTGTTTCGCACTGAAAAAGGATATGCTTAATAACTCCCCGGTACATGCTCCAAAAAATCCCAAACTTGACATGTATGTTTATAGTCAAAGCCTGAAGGTATCTCTATGACAAAATTCAGTTATATATGCAGCGCCACCTAGCCCTTCAGGCGTGAAAAAAAAATACCCCACATACGGTATTTTGTACAAAAAATGTCAACTCATTCTAAGTGTGATAACTCCCATGTTCAAGCTCCAAAAAATCTCTAACTTCTCAGGCAACGTAATAGTCACGGCCTGAAAGCATCTATATGATAAAATTCAGTTATACATATAGCGCCACCTAGTGGTAACAATAAATGTCATACTTTACGTTTTTAGCTACTGTGCCGAGCTCGTTGAAGGGATCCAGTTGAAAATTGGTCAGAAAAGCCTTAAGATGTTGATCATGCCCCACACCGAATATTGTAACTTTTCGCCAAAGGGCGTGGCCGCTACGGTGACGCAAAGTCCGAAAATTTTTCGTGACAATAAAAGCTGCATGAACTTGACCGAGATGATCCTATCTTCTCAAAATTTCACACATTTGATGAGAGTCCAGCCCTTAAGACATCTACGAACTTATATTTCATCTTACTGATAGCGCCACCTAGTGGCAATTTTTTTTCTTACGAATTTTCTTGTACATTTTTCTCCAAACACGTTAACTGGACCAACCTCATATTTGCTCAGATGAGGGTTTCGGCCTTCATGATGTCACAACACGAAGTTTGTGAGTTTTCGCGAATCGCTGTGGGCGTGGCTAAGCACTGTTCGCCAAGAAAACAACGCCAGTTTTGAGGGTCTAAACATGCGCAGAAACTCATGAAACTTGGCACACACATCTGGCCTGGTAAAATGAACAATATTTTATTGTTGATTGTACTATTTTTACAAAAATGACTCAATAGCGCCCCCTAGAAATTTTTAACGAAGCAGCCCCGATTCTACGTTTAAGCAAGATCTACGAAAATTTTTACGTGTATGAGGGAGCCAAAGACCTACAAAAAAAGTCTCTTGGACCCATATGCTAAAATGAACAGGAAGTGAGGTACGAATTTTTGAATGTCCCATTTTTGACGATTTTTGCACATTTTCAGGGGGCATACTTTTGCCCACTTCTCCTACATGTTTTATCCGACTGACTTATGACTTGACCTGGACCATGCCAAGACCTGAGCCAACAACAGACGGAAAAATCTTGACTTTTGGAAATACAATATGATGAGCGCGGGGCATCAAAATTTGTGTTTCGCACTGAAAAAGGATATGCTTAATAACTCCCCGATACATGCTCCAAAAAATCCCAAACTTGACATGTATGTTTATCGTCAAGGCCTGAAGGTATCTCTATGACAACATTCAGTTATATATGCAGCGCCACCTCGCCCTTGAGGCAAAACAAAAAAATACCCCACATACGGTATTTTGTACAAAAAATGTAAACTCATTCTAAGTGTGATAACTAAGTCATTTATGAATATTCTTTTACTTTCCACCACTCAAAATGTTCACTGGCATTAGACTTATCCAAACATGTACTTTTTATTTATTTATTTTTGATAGCCTCTAATGGACATTAAAAGCAATATCGTGAATGAAGGATATGCTTAATAACTCCACGGTACATGCTCCAAAAAAATCCCACACTTGACATGTATGTTTAGAGTCAAGGCTTGAAGGTATCCCTATGACAACATTCCATTATATATACAGCGCCACCTAGCCCTAGAGGCATAAAAAAAAATACACCAACTTAACGGTATTTTTACAAAAAAAAAAAAAATCCACATGTCAAGGTTTATCATGCCATTTTCAAAGAAATTCTGCTTCCAATGTGCCGTACCTAAACTTGCCAGTACCCCAACGTGCCAGTACCCCAACGTGCAAGTACCCCAACGTGCAAGTACCCCAACGTGGCCCGGGCTGCGAGGGCCCTTTATAGCTGCTCGCAGCTCTAGTTATTATTATTATTATTATTAGGGCCCGAGCAGCGACCGCTGCGAGGTCCCTATTGTTTTTCGTTCGAATTCTTCTTCTTCTTCTTCTTCTTCTTCTTCTTCTTCTTCTCCGTAAACGATCGCATTTTTGAGTACCTAAACATTCACGAAAACTCACCAAACTTTGCACACTCCTCAGGCCCGGCGAAAAATTTGATATTATGAAGTCGTCATAACAACGCGACTCTATAGCGCCCCCTAGCGTAGAAAAATAAAAACCAAGCCTGGCACGTTTGAGCTAGAGCAACGAAAATTGGCAGGCACGTGTAGCACCCCGAGACGCACAAAAAAGTCTATTGGGACCATGTAGCTAAAATGTACAGGAAATGAGCTATGAATTTTTTTATGTCCAATTTTGGCCTATTTTGGCACATTCACTGTGGTCATGCTTTTTCCCCCTCTGCAAACATTTTTCATCCAATTCACATCAAACTTGGCATTTATCATCTCAAGACCTGAGAGAACAACTGGGCAAAAAGTCTTGCCTTTTCGAAATACTATATGATGGGGGCGGGGCATCAAATATTGTCTTTAAAATTCCATTTGTCCAGAAAGAGCAAATGCTTAATAACTCCCATGTTCAAGCTCCAAAAAATCTCAAACTTCTCAGGCAACGTAATAGTCACGGCCTGAAAACATCTATATGATAAAATTCAGTTATACATATAGCGCCACCTAGTGGTGACAATAAATGTCATACTTTACGTTTTAAGCTACTGCGCTGAGCTCGTTGAAGGGATCCAGTTGAAAGTTGGTCAGAAAAGCCTTAAGATGTTGATCATGCCCAACACCGAATATTGTAACTTTTCGCCAAAGGGCGTGGCCGCTACGGTGCCGCAAAGTCTGAAGATTTTTCGTGACAATAAAAGCTGCATGAACTTGACCGAGATGATCCTATCTTCTCAAAATTTCACACATTTGATGAGAGTCCAGCCCTAAAGACATCTACGAACTTATATTTCATCTTACTGATAGCGCCACCTAGTGGCAATTTTTTTTCTTACGAATTTTCTTGTACATTTTTTCTCCAAACACGTTAACTGGACCAACCTCATATTTGCTCAGATGAGGGTTTCGGCCTTCATGATGTCACAACACGAAGTTTGTGAGTTTTCGCGAATCGCTGTGGGCGTGGCTAAGCACTGTTCGCCAAGAAAACAACGCCAGTTTTGAGGGTCTAAACATGCGCAGAAACTCATGAAACTTGGCACACACATCTGGCCTGGTAAAATGAACAATATTTTATTGTTGATTGTGCTATTTTTACAAAAATGACTCAATAGCGCCCCCTAGAAATTTTTAACGAAGCAGCCCCGATTGTACGTTTAAGCAAGATCTACGAAAATTTTTACGTGTATGAGGGAGCCAAAGACCTACAAAAAAGTCTCTTGGACCCATATGCTAAAATGAACAGGAAGTGAGCTACGAATTTTTGAATGTCCCATTTTTTACGATTTTTGCACATTTTCAGAGGGCATACTTTTGCCCACTTCTCCTACACGTTTTATCCGACTGACTTATGACTTGACCTGGACCATGCCAAGACCTGAGCCAACAACAGACGGAAAAATTTTGACTTTTGGAAATACTATATGATGAGGGCGGGGCATCAAAATTTGTGTTTCGCACTGAAAAAGGATATGCTTAATAACTCCCCGATACATGCTCCAAAAAAATCCCAAACTTGACATGTATGTTTATCGTCAAGGCCTGAAGGTATCTCTATGACAACATTCAGTTATATATGCAGCGCCACCTAGCCCTTGAGGCATGAAAAAAAAATACCCCACTTACGGTATTTTGTACAAAAAATGTAAACTCATTCTAAGTGTGATAACTAAGTCATTTATGAATATTCTTTTACCTTCCACCACTCAAAATATTCACTGGCATCAGACCTAACCAAACATACATATTTTTGTTATTTAGTTTTATGTATTTTTGATAGCCTCTATGGACATTAAAAGCAATATCGTGAATGAAGGCTATGCTTAATAACTCCCAGGTACATGCTCCAAAAAATCCCATATTTGAAATGTATATTTAGAGTCAAGGCCTGAAGGTATCTCTATGACAAAATTCAGTTATAAATACAGCGCCACCTAGTCCTTGAGGCATAAAAAAAAATGCCTCACTTACGGTATTTTTGCAAAAATTGTAAACTCATTGTAAGTGTGATAACTAAGTCATTTATGAATATTCTTTTACTTTCCACCACTCAATATGTTCACTGGTATCAGACCGATCCAAACATACGTATTTTTTATTTAGTTTTTTTTTTTTTTTTTATCGCCTCTATGGACAATAAAAGCAACATTGTGCAATGAGTACGAGCGATGATGTGTGTATATATACTTTTACGAAAAATACCAATCAGAGCAACTCATTGCCTAAAAATAAAAAAAAGACGCTGATTTTTGCAGATCTTAACAATCACCAAAACCCATTGAGCTTGACACACTCATCACACCTGGCAAAAAAAAAAAAAAAAGTCCACATGTTTATCATGCCATTTTCAAAGAAATTCTGCTTCCAATGTGCCAGTACCCCAATGTGCAAGTTCCCCAACGTGCAAGTACCCCAACGTGGCCCGGGCTGCGAGGGCCCTTTATAGCTGCTCGCAGCTCTAGTTATTAGGGCCCGAGCAGCGACCGCTGCGAGGTCCCTATTGTTTTTGTAAAAATTCTTCTTCTTCTTCTTCTTCTTCTTCTTCTTCTTTATTCTCCGCAAACAATCGCGATTTTGGGTACCTAAATATTCACGAAAACTCACCGAACTTTGCGCACTCTTCGGGCCCGGCGAAAAATTTGATATTATGAAGTCGTCATAACAACGCGACTCTATAGCGCCCCCTAGCATAGAAAAATAAAAACCAAGCCCGGCACGTTTGAGCTAGAGCAACGAAAATTGGCAGGCACGTGTAGCACCCCGAGACGCACAAAAAAGTATTGGGACCATGTAGCTAAAATGTACAGGAAATGAGCTATGAATTTTTTAATGTCCAATTTTGGCCTATTTTGGCACATTCACTGTGGTCATGCTTTTTCCCCCTTTGCAAACATTTTTCATCCAGTTGACTTCAAAATTGGCATTTATCATCTCAAGACCTGAGACAACAACTGGGCAAAAAACCTTGACTTTTTGAAATACTATATGACGGGGGCGAGGCATCAAATATTGCCTTGAAAATTTCATTTGTCCAGAAAGAGCAAATGCTTAATAACTCCCATGTTCAAGCTCCGAAAAATCTCAAACTTCTCAGACAACGTAATAGTCACGGCCTGAAAACATCTATATGATAAAATTCAGTTATACATATAGCGCCACCTAGTGGTAACAATAAATGTCATACTTTACGTTTTTAGCTACTGTGCCGAGCTCGTTGAAGGGATCCAGTTGAAAATTGGTCAGAAAAGCCTTAAGATGTTGATCATGCCCCACACCGAATATTGTAACTTTTCGCCAAAGGGCGTGGCCGCTACGGTGACGCAAAGTCTGAAGATTTTTCGTGACAATAAAAGCTGCATTAACTTGACCGAGATGATCCTATCTTCTCAAAATTTCACACATTTGATGAGAGTCCAGCCCTAAAGACATCTACGAACTTATATTTCATCTTACTGATAGCGCCACCTAGTGGCATTTTTTTTTTCTTACGAATTTTCTTCTACGTTTTTGTCCAAACACGTGAACTGGACCTACCTCAGATTTGCTCAGATGAGGGTTTCGGCCTTCATGATGTCACAACACGAAGTTTGTGAGTTTTCGTGAATTGCTGTGGGCGTGGCTAAGCGCTGTTCGCCAAGAAAACAACGCCGGTTTTGAGGGTCTAAACATGCACAGAAACTCATGAAACTTGGCACACACATCTGGCCTGGTAAAATGAGCAATATTTTAATGTTGATTGTGCTATTTTTACAAAAATGACTCAATAGCGCCCCCTAGAAAATTTTAATGAAGCAGCCCCGGTTGTACGTTTAAGCAAGATCTACGAAAGATTTTAGGTGTATGAGGGAGCCCAAGACCTACATAAAAGTCTCTTGGACCCATATGCTAAAATGAACAGGAAGTGAGCTACGAATTTTTGAATGTCCCATTTTTGATGATTTTTGCACATTTACAGGGGGCATACTTTTGCCCACTTCTTCTCCACGTTTCATCTGACTGAGTTAAGACTTGACCTGGACAATGTCAAGACCTGAGCTAACGACAGGGGGGAAAATCTTGACTTTTCGTAATACTATATGATGAGGGCGTGGCATCAAAATATGTGTTTCGCAATGAAGAAGGATATGCTTGATAACTCCCCGGTACATGCTCCAAAAAATCCCAAACTTGACATGTATGTTTATCGTCAAGGCCTGAAGTTATCTCTATGACAACATTCAGTTATATATGCAGCGCCACCTAGCCCTTGAGGCATAAAAAAAAAATACCCCACATACGGTATTTTGTACAAAAAATGTAAACTCATTCTAAGTGTGATAACTCAGTCATTTATGAATATTCTTTTAGTTTCCACCACTCAAAATGTTCACTGGCATCAGACTTATCCAAACATATATATATTTTTATTTATTTTTGATAGCCTCTGTGGACATTAAAAGAAATATCGTGAATGAAGGATATGCTTAATAACTCCACGGTACATGCTCCAAAAAAAATCCCACACTTGACATGTATGCTTATAATCAAGGCCTGAAGGTATCTCTATGACAACATTCAGTTATAAATACAGCGCCATCTAGCCCTTGAGGCATATTATATAAATAAATAAAAAACCCACATACGGTATTTTGTACAAAAAATGTACAATCATTCTAAGTGTGATAACTAAGTCATTTAGGAATATTCTTTTAGTTTCCACCACTCAAATTGTTCACTGGCTTCACACCGATCCAAACGTATGTACGTTTCCATTTTGTTTTATTCATTTTTGATTGCCCCTTTGGACAATAAAAGTAACATTGTGCAATGAGTACAACGAGCGATGATGTCTATATACACTTTTACAAAAAATACCAATCAGGGCAACTCATTGCCTAAAAATAAAAAAGGACGCTGATTTTTGCAGGTCTTAACAATCACCAAAACCCGTTGAGCTTGACACAGACTGGCAAAAAAAAAATTCTACATGTAAACGTTTATTATGCCATTTTCAAAGAAATTTTGCTTCCAATATGCCAGTACCCCAACGTGCCAGTACCCTAACGTGCAAGTACCCCAACGTGCAAGGACCCCAAAGTGGCCCGGGCTGCGAGGGCCCTTTATAGCTGCTCGCAGCTCTAGTTAGGGCCCGAGCAGCGACCGCTGCGAGGTCCCTATTGTTTTTGTAAAAATTCTTCTTCTTCTTCTTCTTCTTCTTTATTCTCCGCAAACAATCGCGATTTTGGGTACCTAAATATTCACGAAAACTCACCAAACTTTGCACACTCCTCAGGTCCGGCGAAAAATTTGATATTATGAAGTCGTTATAACAACGCGACTCTATAGCGCCCCCTAGCGTAGAAAAATAAAAACCAAGCCCGACACGTTTGAGCTAGAGCAACGAAAATTGGCAGGCACGTGTAGCACCCCGAGACGCACAAAAAAGTCTATTGGGACCATGTAGCTAAAATGTACAGGAAGTGAGCTATGAATTTTTTAATGTCCAATTTTGGCCTATTTTGGCACATTCACTGTGGTCATGCTTTTTCCCCCTTTGCAAACATTTTTCATCCAATTGACTTCAAACTTGGCATTTATCATCTCAAGACCTAAGAGAACAGCTGGGCAAAACATCTTGCCTTTTCGAAATACTATACGACGGGGGCGGAGCATCAAATATTGCCTTTAAAATTTCATTTGTCCAGAAAGAGCAAATGCTTAATAACTCCCATGTTCAAGCTCCAAAAAATCTCAAACTTCTCAGGCAACGTAATAGTCACAGCCTGAAAACATCTATATGACAAAATTCAGTTATACATATAGCGCCACCTAGTGGTTACAATAAATGTCATACTTTACGTTTTTAGCTACTGTGCTGAGCTTGTTGAAGGGATCCATTTGAAAATTGGTCAGAAAAGCCTTAAGATGTTGATCATGCCCCACACCGAATATTGTAACTTTTCGTCAAAGGGCGTGGCCGCTACGGTGACGCAAAATCTGAAGATTTTTCGTGAAAATAAAAGCTGCATTAACTTGACCGAGATGATCCTATCTTCTCAAAATTTCACACATTTGATGAGAGTCCAGCTCTAAAGACATCTACTAACTTACATTTCATCTAACTGATAGCGCCACCTAGTGGCAATTTTTTTTTCTTACGAATTTTCTTCTACGTTTTTCTCCAAACACGTTAACTGGACCTACCTCATATTTGCTCAGAGGAGGGTTTCGGCCTTCATGATGTCACAACACGAAGTTTGTGAGTTTTCGCGAATTGCTGTAGGCGTGGCTAAGCGCTGTTCGCCAAGAAAACAACGCCAGTTTTGAGGGTCTAAACATGCACAGAAACTCCTGAAACTTGGCACACACATCTGGCCTGGTAAATGAGCAATATTTTATTGTTGATTGTGCTATTTTTACAAAAATGACTCAATAGCGCCCCCTCGAAATTTTTAACGAAGCAGCCCCGGTTGTACGTTTAAGCAAGAACGACGAATATTTTTAGGTGTATGAGGGAGCCCAAGACCTCCAAAAAAGTCTCTTGGACCCATATGCTAAAATGAACAGGAAGTGAGCTATGAATTTTTGAATGTCCCATTTTTGACGATTTTTGCACATTCACAGGGGGCAGACTTTTGCCCACTTCTCCTACACGTTTCATCTGACTGAGTTAAGACTTGACCTGGACCATGTCAAGACCTGAGCCAACGACAGGGGGAAAAATCTTGACCTTTCGAAATACTATATGATGAAGGCGGGGCATCAAAATTTGTGTTTCGCACTGAAAAAGGATATGCTTAATAACTCCACGGTACATGCTCCAAAAAAAAATCCCACACTTGACATGTATGCTTATAATCAAGGCCTGAAGGTATCTCTATGACAACATTCAGTTATAAATACAGCGCCACCTAGCCCTTGAGGCTTATATAAAAAAATAAATAAATACCCCACATACGGTATTTTGTACAAAAAATGTACACTCATTCTAAATGTGATAACTAAGTCATTTATGAATATTCTTTTAGTTTCCACCACTCAAATTGTTCACTGGCTTCACACCGATCCAAACGTATGTACGTTTCCATTTTGTTTTATTCATTTTTGATTGCCCCTTTGGACAATAAAAGTAACATTGTGCAATGAGTACAACGAGCGATGATGTGTATATACACTTTTACAAAAAAATACCAATCAGGGCAACTCATTGCCTAAAAATAAAAAAGGACGCTGATTTTTGCAGGTCTTAACAATCACCAAAACCCGTTGAGCTTGACACACACACTGGCAAAAAAATATTCTACATGTAAACGTTTATTATGCCATTTTCAAAGAAATTTTGCTTCCAATATGCCAGTACCCCAACGTGCCAGTACCCCAACGTGCAAGTACCCCAACGTGCAAGGACCCCAACGTGGCCCGGGCTGCGATGGCCCTTTATAGCTGCTCGCAGCTCTAGTTATTATTATTCTTCTTCTTCTTCTTCTCCGTAAACGATCGCATTTTTGAGGACCTAAACATTCACGAAAACTCACCAAACTTTGCACACTCCTCAGGCCCGGCGAAAAATTTTATATTATGAAGTCGTCATAACAACGCGACTCTATAGCGCCCCCTAGCGTAGAAAAATAAAAACCAAGCCTGGCACGTTTGAGCTAGAGCAACGAAAATTGGCAGGCACGTGTAGCACCCCGAGACGCACAAAAAAGTCTATTGGGACCATGTAGCTAAAATGTACAGGAAGTGAGCTATGAATTTTTTTATGTCCAATTTTGGCCTATTTTGGCACATTCACTGTGGTCATGCTTTTTCCCCCTTTGCAAACATTTTTCATCCAATTGACTTCAAACTTGGCATTTATCATCTCAAGACCTGAGAGAAAAACTGGGCAAAACATCTTGCCTTTTTGAAATACTATACGACGGGGGCGGGGCATCAAATATTGCCTTTAAAATTTCATTTGTCCAGAAAGAGCAAATGCTTAATAACTCCCATGTTCAAGCTCCAAAAAATCTCAAACTTCTCAGGCAACGTAATAGTCACGGCCTGAAAACATCTATATGATAAAATTCAGTTATACATATAGCGCCACCTAGTGGTTACAATAAATGTCATACTTTACGTTTTTAGCTACTGTGCTGAGCTTGTTGAAGGGATCCATTTGAAAATTGGTCAGAAAAGGCTTAAGATGTTGATCATGCCCCACACCGAATATTGTAACTTTTCGCCAAAGGGCGTGGCCGCTACGGTGACGCAAAGTCTGAAGATTTTTCGTGAAAATAAAAGCTGCATTAACTTGACTGAGATGATCCTATCTTCTCAAAATTTCACACATTTGATGAGAGTCCAGCCCTAAAGACATCTACTGACTTATATTTCATCTAACTGATAGCGCCACCTAGTGGCAATTTTTTTTATTACGAATTTTCTTCTACGTTTTTCTCCAAACAAGTTAACTGGACCTACCTCATATTTGCTCAGATGAGGGTTTCGGCCTTCATGATGTCACAACACGAAGTTTGTGAGTTTTCGCGAATTGCTGTGGGTGTGGCTAAGCGCTGTTCGCCAAGAAAACAACGCCAGTTTTGAGGGTCTAAACATGCACAGAAACTCATGAAACTTGGCACACACATCTGGCCTGGTAAAATGAGCAATTGTTTTATTGTTGATTGTGCTATTTTTACAAAAATGACTCAATAGCGCCCTCTAGAAGTTTTTAACGAAGCAGCCCCGGTTGTACGTTTAAGCAAGAACGACGAATATTTTTAGGTGTATGAGGGAGCCCAAGACCTACAAAAAAGTCTCTTGGACCCATATGCTAAAATGAACAGGAAGTGAGCTACGAATTTTTGAATGTCCCATTTTTGACAATTTTTGCACATTCACAGGGCGCAGACTTTTGCCCACTTCTCCTACACGTTTCATCTGACTGAGTTAAGACTTGACCTGGACCATGTCAAGACCTGAGCCAACGACAGGGGGAAAAATCTTGACCTTTCGAAATACTATATGATGAAGGCGGGGCATCAAAATTTGTGTTTCGCACTGAAAAAGGATATGCTTAATAACTCCCCGGTACATGCTCCAAAAAATCCCAAACTTGACATGTATGTTTATCGTCAAGGCCTGAAGCTATCTCTATGACAACATTCAGTTATATATGCAGCGCCACCTAGCCCTTGAGGCATAAAAAAAAAATACCCCACATACGGTATTTTGTACAAAAAATGTAAACTCATTCTAAGTGTGATAACTAAGTCATTTATGAATATTCTTTTAGTTTCCACCACTCAAAATGTTCACTGGCATCAGACTTATCCAAACATATATATATTTTTATTTATTTTTGATAGCCTCTGTGGACATTAAAAGCAATATCGTGAATGAAGGATATGCTTAATAACTCCACGGTACATGCTCCAAAAAAAATCCCACACTTTACATGTATGCTTATAATTATAAATACAGCGCCACCTAGCCCTTGAGGCTTATATAAAAAAAAAAACCCACATACGGTATTTTGTACAAAAAAAATGTAAACTCATTCTAAGTGTGATGACTAAGTCATTTATGAATATTCTTTTAGTTTCCACCACTCAAATTGTTCACTGGCTTCACACTGATCCAAACGTATGTACGTTTCCATTTTGTTTTATTCATTTTTGATTGCCCCTTTGGACAATAAAAGTAACATTGTGCAATGAGTACAACGAGCGATGATGTATATATACACTTTTACAAAAAATACCAATCAGGGCAACTCATTGCCTAAAAATAAAAAAGGACGCTGATTTTTGCAGGTCTTAACAATCACCAAAACCCGTTGAGCTTGACACACACTGGCAAAAAAAATATTCTACATGTAAACGTTTATTATGCCATTTTCAAAGAAATTTTGCTTCCAATATGCCAGTACCCCAACGTGCCAGTACCCTAACGTGCAAGTACCCCAACGTGCAAGGACTCCAACGTGGCCCGGGCTGCGAGGGCCCTTTATAGCTGCTCGCAGCTCTAGTTATTATTATTCTTCTTTATTCTCCGCAAACGATCGCGATTTTGGGTACCTAAACATTCACGAAAACTCACCGAACTTTGCGCACTCCTCAGGCCCGGCGAAAAATTTGATATTATTAAGTCGTCATAACAATGCGACTCGATAACGCCCCCTAGCGTAGGAAAATAAAAACCAAGCCCGGCACGTTTGAGCTAGAGCAACAAAAATTGGCAGGCACGTGTAGCACCCCGAGACGCACAAAAAAGTCTCTTGTGACCATGTAGCTAAAATGTACAGGAAGTGAGCTATGAATTTTTTTATGTCCAATTTTGGCCTATTTTGGCACATTCACTGTGGTCATGCTTTTTCCCCCTATGCAAACATTTTTCATCCCATTGACTTCAACCTTGGCATTTATCATCTCAAGACCTAAGAGAACAGCTGGGCAAAAAGTCTTGCCTTTTCGAAATACTATATGACGGGGGCGGGGCATCAAATGTTGCCTTTAAAATTTCATTTGTCCAGAAAGAGCAAATGCTGAATAACTCCCATGTACAAGCTCCAAAAAATCTCAAACTTCTCAGGCAACGTAATAGTCACGGCCTGAAAACATCTATATGACAAAATTCAGTTCTACATATAGCGCCACCTAGTGGTTACAATAAATGTCATACTTTACGTTTTTAGCTACTGTGCTGAGCTCGTTGAAGGGATCCAGTTGAAAATTGGTCAGAAAAGCCTTAAGATGTTGATGATGCCCCACACCGAATATTGTAACTTTTCGCCAAAGGGCGTGGCCGCTACGGTGACACAAAGTCTGAAGATTTTTCGTGAAAATAAAAGCTGCATTAACTTGACCGAGATGATCCTATCTTCTCAAAATTTCACACATTTGATGAGAGTCCAGCCCTAAAGACATCTACTGACTTATATTTCATCTAACTCATAGCGCCACCTAGTGGCAATTTTTTTTCTTACGAATTTTCTTCTACGTTTTTCTCCAAACACGTTAACTGGACCTACCTCATATTTGCTCAGATGAGGGTTTCGGCCTTCATGATGTCACAACACGAAGTTTGTGAGTTTTCGCGAATTGCTGTGGGTGTGGCTAAGCGCTGTTCGCCAAGAAAACAACGCCAGTTTTGAGGGTCTAAACATGCACAGAAACTCATGAAACTTGGCACACACATCTGGCCTGGTAAAATGAGCAATATTTTATTGTTGATTGTGCTATTTTTACAAAAATGACTCAATAGCGCCCCCTAGAAGTTTTTAACAAAGCAGCCCCGGTTGTACGTTTAAGCAAGAACGACGAATATTTTTAGGTGTATGAGGGAGCCCAAGTCCTACAAAAAAGTCTCTTGGACCCATATGCTAAAATGAACAGGAAGTGAGCTACGAATTTTTGAATGTCTCATTTTTGACAATTTTTGCACATTCACAGGGGGCAGACTTTTGCCCACTTCTCCTACACGTTTCATCTGACTGAGTTAAGACTTGACCTGGACCATGTCAAGACCTGAGCCAACGACAGGGGGAAAAATCTTGACCTTTCGAAATACTATATGATGAAGGCGGGGCATCAAAATTTGTGTTTCGCACTGAAAAAGGATATGCTTAATAACTCCCCGGTACATGCTCCAAAAAATCCCAAACTTGACATGTATGTTTATCGTCAAGGCCTGAAGGTATCTCTATGACAACATTCAGTTATATATGCAGCGCCACCTAGCCCTTGAGGCATAAAAAAAAATACCCCACATACGGTATTTTGTACAAAAAATGTAAACTCATTCTAAGTGTGATAACTAAGTCATTTATGAATATTCTTTTAGTTTCCACCACTCAAAATGTTCACTGGCATCAGACTTATCCAAACATATATATATTTTTATTTATTTTTGATAGCCTCTGTGGACATTAAAAGCAATATCGTGAATGAAGGATATGCTTAATAACTCCACGGTACATGCTCCAAAAAAAATCCCACACTTGACATGTATGCTTATAATTATAAATACAGCGCCACCTAGCCCTTGAGGCTTATATAAAAAAAAAAACCCACATACGGTATTTTGTACAAAAAAAATGTAAACTCATTCTAAGTGTGATGACTAAGTCATTTATGAATATTCTTTTAGTTTCCACCACTCAAATTGTTCACTGGCTTCACACTGATCCAAACGTATGTACGTTTCCATTTTGTTTTATTCATTTTTGATTGCCCCTTTGGACAATAAAAGTAACATTGTGCAATGAGTACAACGAGCGATGATGTATATATACACTTTTACAAAAAATACCAATAAGGGCAACTCATTGCCTAAAAATAAAAAAGGACGCTGATTTTTGCAGGTCTTAACAATCACCAAAACCCGTTGAGCTTGACACACACTGGCAAAAAAAATATTCTACATGTAAACGTTTATTATGCCATTTTCAAAGAAATTTTGCTTCCAATATGCCAGTACCCCAACGTGCCAGTACCCCAACGTGCCAGTACCCTAACGTGCAAGTACCCCAACGTGCAAGGACTCCAACGTGGCCCGGGCTGCGAGGGCCCTTTATAGCTGCTCGCAGCTCTAGTTAGGGCCCGAGCAGCGACCGCTGCGAGGTCCCTATTGTTTTTCGTTCGAATTATTATTAGGGCCCGAGCAGCGACCGCTGCGAGGTCCCTATTGTTTTTGTAAAAATTATTATTATTATTATTATTATTATTATTATTATTATTATTATTTATTCTCCGCAAACGATCGCGATTTTGGGTACCTAAACATTTACGAAAACTCACCGAACTTTGCACACTCCTCAGGCCCGGCGAAAAATTTGATATTATTAAGTCGTCATAACAATGCGACTCAATAGCGCCCCCTAGCGTAGAAAAATAAAAACCAAGCCCGGCACGTTTGAGCTAGAGCAACAAAAATTGGCAGGCACGTGTCGCACCCCGAGATGCACAAAAAAGTCTCTTGGGACCATGTAGCTAAAATGTACAGGAAGTGAGCTATGAATTTTTTAATGTCCAATTTTGGCCTATTTTGGCACATTCACTGTGGTCATGCTTTTTCCCCCTTTGCAAACATTTTTCATCCAATTGACTTCAAACTTGGCATTTATCATCTCAAGACCTGAGAGAACAACCGGGCAAAACATCTTGCCTTTTTGAAATACTATATGACGGGGGCGGGGCATCAAATATTGCCTTTAAAATTTCATTTGTCCAGAAAGAGCAAATACTTAATAACTCCCATGTTCAAGCTCCAAAAAATTTCAAACTTCTCAGGCAACGTAATAGTCACGGCCTGAAAACATCTATATGATAAAATTCAGTTATACATATAGCGCCACCTAGTGGTTACAATAAATGTCATACTTTACGTTTTTAGCTACTGTGCTGAGCTTGTTGAAGGGATCCATTTGAAAATTGGTCAGAAAAGCCTTAAGATGTTGATCATGCCCCACACCGAATATTGTAACTTTTCGCCAAAGGGCGTGGCCGCTACGGTGACGCAAAGTCTGAAGATTTTTCGTGAAAATAAAAGCTGCATTAACTTGACCGAGATGATCCTATCTTCTCAAAATTTCACACATTTGATGAGAGTCCAGCCCTAAAGACATCTACTGACTTATATTTCATCTAACTGATAGCGCCACCTAGTGGCAATTTTTTTTCTTACGAATTTTCTTCTACGTTTTTCTCCAAACACGTTAACTGGACCTACCTCATATTTGCTCAGATGAGGGTTTCGGCCTTCATGATGTCACAACACGAAGTTTGTGAGTTTTCGCGAATTGCTGTAGGTGTGGCTAAGCGCTGTTCGCCAAGAAAACAACGCCAGTTTTGAGGGTCTAAACATGCACAGAAACTCATGAAACTTGGCACACACATCTGGCCTGGTAAAATGAGCCATATTTTATTGTTGATTGTGCTATTTTTACAAAAATGACTCAATAGCGCCCCCTAGAAGTTTTTAACGAAGCAGCCCCGGTTGTACGTTTAAGCAAGAACGACGAATATTTTTAGATCTATGAGGGAGCCCAAGTCCTACAAAAAAAGTCTCTTGGACCCATATGCTAAAATGAACAGGAAGTGAGCTACGAATTTTTGAATGTCCCATTTTTGACAATTTTTGCACATTCACAGGGGGCAGACTTTTGCCTACTTCTCCTACACGTTTCATCTGACTGAGTTAAGACTTGACCTGGACCATGTCAAGACCTGAGCCAACGACAGGGGGAAAAATCTTGACCTTTCGAAATACTATATGATGAAGGCGGGGCATCAAAATTTGTGTTTCGCACTGAAAAAGGATATGCTTAATAACTCCCCGGTACATGCTCCAAAAAATCCCAAACTTGACATGTATGTTTATCGTCAAGGCCTGAAGCTATCTCTATGACAACATTCAGTTATATATGCAGCGCCACCTAGCCCTTGAGGCTTATATAAAAAAAAAATACCCCACATACGGTATTTTGTACAAAAAATGTAAACTCATTCTAAGTGTGATAACTAAGTCATTTATGAATATTCTTTTAGTTTCCACCACTCAAATTGTTCACTGGCTTCACACCGATCCAAACGTATGTACGTTTCCATTTTGTTTTATTCATTTTTGATTGCCCCTTTAGACAATAAAAGTAACATTGTGCAATGAGTACAACGAGCGATGATGTATATATACACTTTTACAAAAAATACCAATCAGGGCAACTCATTGCCTAAAAATAAAAAAGGACGCTGATTTTTGCAGGTCTTAACAATCACCAAAACCCGTTGAGCTTGACACACACTGGCAAAAAAAATATTCTACATGTAAACGTTTATTCTGCCATTTTCAAAGAAATTTTGCTTCCAATATGCCAGTACCCCAACGTGCCAGTACCCCAACGTGCAAGTACCCCAACGTGCAAGGACCCCAACGTGGCCCGGGCTGCGAGGGCCCTTTATAGCTGCTCGCAGCTCTAGTTATTATTCTTCTTCTTCTTCTTCTTCTCCGTAAACGATCGCATTTTCTAGTACCTAAACATTCACGAAAACTCACCAAACTTTGCACACTCCTCAGGCCCGGTGAAAAATTTGATATTATGAAGTCGTCATAACAACGCGACTCTATAGCGCCCCCTAGCGTAGAAAAATAAAAACCAAGCCTGGCACGTTTGAGCTAGAGCAACGAAAATTGGCAGGCACGTGTAGCACCCCGAGACGCACAAAAAAAGTCTACTGGGACCATGTAGCTAAAATGTACAGGAAATGAGCTATGAATTTTTTTATGTCCAATTTTGGCCTATTTTGGCACATTCACTGTGGTCATGCTTTTTCCCCCTCTGCAAACATTTTTCATCCAATTCACATCAAACTTGGCATTTATCATCTCAAGACCTGAGAGAACAACTGGGCAAAAAGTCTTGCCTTTTCGAAATACTATATGATGGGGGCGGGGCATCAAATATTGTCTTTAAAATTTCATTTGTCCAGAAAGAGCAAATGCTTAATAACTCCCATGTTCAAGCTCCAAAAAATCTCAAACTTCTCAGGCAACGTAATAGTCACGGCCTGAAAACATCTATATGATAAAATTCAGTTATGCATATAGCGCCACCTAGTGGTGACAATAAATGTCATACTTTACGTTTTTAGCTACTGCGCTGAGCTCGTTGAAGGGATCCAGTTGAAAGTTGGTCAGAAAAGCCTTAAGATGTTGATCATGCCCAACACCGAATATTGTAACTTTTCGCCAAAGGGCGTGGCCGCTACGGTGCCGCAAAGTCTGAAGATTTTTCGTGACAATAAAAGCTGCATGAACTTGACCGAGATGATCCTATCTTCTCAAAATTTCACACATTTGATGAGAGTCCAGCCCTAAAGACATCTACGAACTTATATTTCATCTTAATGATAGCGCCACCTAGTGGCAATTTTTTTTATTACGAATTTTCTTGTACATTTTTTCTCCAAACACGTTAACTGGACCAACCTCATATTTGCTCAGATGAGGGTTTCGGCCTTCATGATGTCACAACACGAAGTTTGTGAGTTTTCGCGAATCGCTGTGGGCGTGGCTAAGCACTGTTCGCCAAGAAAACAACGCCAGTTTTGAGGGTCTAAACATGCGCAGAAACTCATGAAACTTGGCACACACATCTGGCCTGGTAAAATGAGCAATATTTTATTGTTGATTGTGCTATTTTTACAAAAATGACTCAATAGCGCCCCCTAGAAATTTTTAACGAAGCAGCCCCGATTGTACGTTTAAGCAAGATCTACGAAACTTTTTACGTGTATGAGGGAGCCAAAGACCTACAAAAAAGTCTCTTGGACCCATATGCTAAAATGAACAGGAAGTGAGCTACGAATTTTTGAATGTCCCATTTTTTACGATTTTTGCACATTTTCAGAGGGCATACTTTTGCCCACTTCTCCTACACGTTTTATCCGACTGACTTATGACTTGACCTGGACCATGCCAAGACCTGAGCCAACAACAGACGGAAAAATCTTGACTTTTGGAAATACTATATGATGAGGGCGGGGCATCAAAATTTGTGTTTCGCACTGAAAAAGGATATGCTTAATAACTCCCCGATACATGCTCCAAAAAATCCCAAACTTGACATGTATGTTTATCGTCAAGGCCTGAAGGTATCTCTATGACAACATTCAGTTATATATGCAGCGCCACCTAGCCCTTGAGGCATGAAAAAAAAATACCCCACTTACGGTATTTTGTACAAAAAATGTAAACTCATTCTAAGTGTGATAACTAAGTCATTTAGGAATATTCTTTTACCTTCCACCACTCAAAATATTCACTGGCATCCGACCTAACCAAACATACATATTTTTGTTATTTAGTTTTATGTATTTTTGATAGCCTCTATGGACATTAAAAGCAATATCGTGAATGAAGGCTATGCTTAATAACTCCCAGGTACATGCTCCAAAAAAATCCCATATTTGAAATGTATATTTAGAGTCGAGGCCTGAAGGTATCTCTATGACAAAATTCAGTTATAAATACAGCGCCACCTAGTCCTTGAGGCATAAAAAAAAAATGCCTCACTTACGGTATTTTTGCAAAAATTGTAAACTCATTGTAAGTGTGATAACTAAGTCATTTATGAATATTCTTTTACTTTCCACCACTCAATATGTTCACTGGTATCAGACCGATCCAAACATACGTATTTTTTATTTAGTTTTATTTCTTTTTTTTATCGCCTCTATGGACAATAAAAGCAACATTGTGCAATGAGTACGAGCGATGATGTGTGTATATATACTTTTACGAAAAATACCAATCAGAGCAACTCATTGCCTAAAAATAAAAAAAAGACGCTGATTTTTGCAGATCTTAACAATCACCAAAACCCATTGAGCTTGACACACTCATCACACCTGGCAAAAAAAAAAAAAAAAAGTCCACATGTTTATCATGCCATTTTCAAAGAAATTCTGCTTCCAATGTGCCAGTACCCCAATGTGCAAGTACCCCAACGTGCAAGTACCCCAACGTGGCCCGGGCTGCGAGGGCCCTTTATAGCTGCTCGCAGCTCTAGTTAGGGCCCGAGCAGCGACCGCTGCGAGGTCCCTATTGTTTTTCGTTCGAATTCTTCTTCTTCTTCTTCTTCTTCTTCTTCTTCTTCTTCTTCTTCTTCTTCTTCTTCTTCTTCTTCTTCTTCTCCTCCGTAAACGATCGCGATTTTGGGTACCTAAACATTTACGAAAACTCACCAAACTTTGCACACTCCTCAGGCCCGGCGAAAAATTTGATATTATGAAGTCGTCATAACAACGTGACTCTATAGCACCCCCTAGCATAGAAAAATATAAACCAAGCCCAGCATGTTTGAGCTAGAGCAACGAAAATTGGCAGGCACGTGTAGCACCCCGAGACGCACAAAAAAGTCTATTGGGACCATGTAGCTAAAATGTACAGGAAGTGAGCTATGAATTTTTTAATGTCCAATTTTGGCCTATTTTGGCACATTCACTGTGGTCATGCTTTTTCCCCCTTTGCAAACATTTTTCATCCAATTGACTTCAAACTTCGCATTTATCATCTCAAGACCTGAGAGAACAGCTGGGCAAAACATCTTGCCTTTTCGAAATACTATATGACGGGGGCGGGGCATCAAATATTGCCTTTAAAATTTCATTTGTCCAGAAAGAGCAAATGCTTAATAACTCCCATGTTCAAGCTCCAAAAAATCTCAAACTTCTCAGGCAACGTAATAGTCACGGCCTGAAAACATCTATATGACAAAATTCAGTTATACATATAGCGCCACCTAGTGGTTACAATAAATGTCATACTTTACGTTTTTAGCTACTGTGCTGAGCTCGTTGAAGGGATCCAGTTGAAAATTGGTCAGAAAAGCCTTAAGATATTGATGATGCCCCACACCGAATATTGTAACTTTTCGCCAAAGGGCGTGGCCGCTACGGTGACGCAAAGTCTGAAGATTTTTCGTGACAATAAAAGCTGCATTAACTTGACCGAGATGATCCTATCTTCTCAAAATTTCACACATTTGATGAGAGTCCAGCCCTAAAGACATCTACTAACTTACATTTCATCTAACTGATAGCGCCACCTAGTGGCAATTTTTTTTCTTACGAATTTTCTTCTACATTTTTCTCCAAACACGTAAACTGGACCTACCTCATATTTGCTCAGATGAGGGTTTCGGCCTTCATGATGTCACAACACGAAGTTTGTGAGTTTTCGCGAATTGCTGTGGGCGTGGCTAAGCGCTGTTCGCCAAGAAAACAACGCCAGTTTTGAGGGTCTAAACATGCACAGAAACTCCTGAAACTTGGCACACACATCTGGCCTGGTAAAATGAGCAATATTTTATTGTTGATTGTGCTATTTTTACAAAAATGACTCAATAGCGCCCCCTAGAAATTTTTAACGAAGCAGCCCCGGTTGTACGTTTAAGCAAGAACGACGAATATTTTTAGGTGTATGAGGGAGCCCAAGACCTACAAAAAAGTCTCTTGGACCCATATGCTAAAATGAACAGGAAGTGAGCTACGAATTTTTGAATGTCCCATTTTTTACGATTTTTGCACATTTTCAGAGGGCATACTTTTGCCCACTTCTCCTACACGTTTTATCCGACTGACTTATGACTTGACCTGGACCATGCCAAGACCTGAGCCAACAACAGACGGAAAAATCTTGACTTTTGGAAATACTATATGATGAGGGCGGGGCATCAAAATTTGTGTTTCGCACTGAAAAAGGATATGCTTAATAACTCCCCGATACATGCTCCAAAAAATCCCAAACTTGACATGTATGTTTATCGTCAAGGCCTGAAGGTATCTCTATGACAACATTCAGTTATATATGCAGCGCCACCTAGCCCTTGAGGCATGAAAAAAAAATACCCCACTTACGGTATTTTGTACAAAAAATGTAAACTCATTCTAAGTGTGATAACTAAGTCATTTAGGAATATTCTTTTACCTTCCACCACTCAAAATATTCACTGGCATCCGACCTAACCAAACATACATATTTTTGTTATTTAGTTTTATGTATTTTTGATAGCCTCTATGGACATTAAAAGCAATATCGTGAATGAAGGCTATGCTTAATAACTCCCAGGTACATGCTCCAAAAAAATCCCATATTTGAAATGTATATTTAGAGTCGAGGCCTGAAGGTATCTCTATGACAAAATTCAGTTATAAATACAGCGCCACCTAGTCCTTGAGGCATAAAAAAAAATGCCTCACTTACGGTATTTTTGCAAAAATTGTAAACTCATTGTAAGTGTGATAACTAAGTCATTTATGAATATTCTTTTACTTTCCACCACTCAATATGTTCACTGGTATCAGACCGATCCAAACATACGTATTTTTTATTTAGTTTTAGTTATTTTTTTTATCGCCTCTATGGACAATAAAAGCAACATTGTGCAATGAGTACGAGCGATGATGTGTGTATATATACTTTTACGAAAAATACCAATCAGAGCAACTCATTGCCTAAAAATAAAAAAAAGACGCTGATTTTTGCAGATCTTAACAATCACCAAAACCCATTGAGCTTGACACACTCATCACACCTGGCAAAAAAAAAAAAAAAGTCCACATGTTTATCATGCCATTTTCAAAGAAATTCTGCTTCCAATGTGCCAGTACCCCAATGTGCAAGTTCCCCAACGTGCAAGTACCCCAACGTGGCCCGGGCTGCGAGGGCCCTTTATAGCTGCTCGCAGCTCTAGTTAGGGCCCGAGCAGCGACCGCTGCGAGGTCCCTATTGTTTTTCGTTCGAATTCTTCTTCTTCTTCTTCTTCTTCTTCTTCTTCTTCTTCTTCTTCTTCTTCTTCTTCTTCTTCTCCTCCGTAAACGATCGCGATTTTGGGTACCTAAACATTTACGAAAACTCACCAAACTTTGCACACTCCTCAGGCCCGGCGAAAAATTTGATATTATGAAGTCGTCATAACAACGTGACTCTATAGCACCCCCTAGCATAGAAAAATATAAACCAAGCCCAGCATGTTTGAGCTAGAGCAACGAAAATTGGCAGGCACGTGTAGCACCCCGAGACGCACAAAAAAGTCTATTGGGACCATGTAGCTAAAATGTACAGGAAGTGAGCTATGAATTTTTTAATGTCCAATTTTGGCCTATTTTGGCACATTCACTGTGGTCATGCTTTTTCCCCCTTTGCAAACATTTTTCATCCAATTGACTTCAAACTTCGCATTTATCATCTCAAGACCTGAGAGAACAGCTGGGCAAAACATCTTGCCTTTTCGAAATACTATATGACGGGGGCGGGGCATCAAATATTGCCTTTAAAATTTCATTTGTCCAGAAAGAGCAAATGCTTAATAACTCCCATGTTCAAGCTCCAAAAAATCTCAAACTTCTCAGGCAACGTAATAGTCACGGCCTGAAAACATCTATATGACAAAATTCAGTTATACATATAGCGCCACCTAGTGGTTACAATAAATGTCATACTTTACGTTTTTAGCTACTGTGCTGAGCTCGTTGAAGGGATCCAGTTGAAAATTGGTCAGAAAAGCCTTAAGATATTGATGATGCCCCACACCGAATATTGTAACTTTTCGCCAAAGGGCGTGGCCGCTACGGTGACGCAAAGTCTGAAGATTTTTCGTGACAATAAAAGCTGCATTAACTTGACCGAGATGATCCTATCTTCTCAAAATTTCACACATTTGATGAGAGTCCAGCCCTAAAGACATCTACTAACTTACATTTCATCTAACTGATAGCGCCACCTAGTGGCAATTTTTTTTCTTACGAATTTTCTTCTACATTTTTCTCCAAACACGTAAACTGGACCTACCTCATATTTGCTCAGATGAGGGTTTCGGCCTTCATGATGTCACAACACGAAGTTTGTGAGTTTTCGCGAATTGCTGTGGGCGTGGCTAAGCGCTGTTCGCCAAGAAAACAACGCCAGTTTTGAGGGTCTAAACATGCACAGAAACTCCTGAAACTTGGCACACACATCTGGCCTGGTAAAATGAGCAATATTTTATTGTTGATTGTGCTATTTTTACAAAAATGACTCAATAGCGCCCCCTAGAAATTTTTAACGAAGCAGCCCCGGTTGTACGTTTAAGCAAGAACGACGAATATTTTTAGGTGTATGAGGGAGCCCAAGACCTACAAAAAAGTCTCTTGGACCCATATGCTAAAATGAACAGGAAGTGAGCTACGAATTTTTGAATGTCCCATTTTTTACGATTTTTGCACATTTTCAGAGGGCATACTTTTGCCCACTTCTCCTACACGTTTTATCCGACTGACTTATGACTTGACCTGGACCATGCCAAGACCTGAGCCAACAACAGACGGAAAAATCTTGACTTTTGGAAATACTATATGATGAGGGCGGGGCATCAAAATTTGTGTTTCGCACTGAAAAAGGATATGCTTAATAACTCCCCGATACATGCTCCAAAAAATCCCAAACTTGACATGTATGTTTATCGTCAAGGCCTGAAGGTATCTCTATGACAACATTCAGTTATATATGCAGCGCCACCTAGCCCTTGAGGCATGAAAAAAAAATACCCCACTTACGGTATTTTGTACAAAAAATGTAAACTCATTCTAAGTGTGATAACTAAGTCATTTAGGAATATTCTTTTACCTTCCACCACTCAAAATATTCACTGGCATCCGACCTAACCAAACATACATATTTTTGTTATTTAGTTTTATGTATTTTTGATAGCCTCTATGGACATTAAAAGCAATATCGTGAATGAAGGCTATGCTTAATAACTCCCAGGTACATGCTCCAAAAAAATCCCATATTTGAAATGTATATTTAGAGTCGAGGCCTGAAGGTATCTCTATGACAAAATTCAGTTATAAATACAGCGCCACCTAGTCCTTGAGGCATAAAAAAAAATGCCTCACTTACGGTATTTTTGCAAAAATTGTAAACTCATTGTAAGTGTGATAACTAAGTCATTTATGAATATTCTTTTACTTTCCACCACTCAATATGTTCACTGGTATCAGACCGATCCAAACATACGTATTTTTTATTTAGTTTTAGTTATTTTTTTTATCGCCTCTATGGACAATAAAAGCAACATTGTGCAATGAGTACGAGCGATGATGTGTGTATATATACTTTTACGAAAAATACCAATCAGAGCAACTCATTGCCTAAAAATAAAAAAAAGACGCTGATTTTTGCAGATCTTAACAATCACCAAAACCCATTGAGCTTGACACACTCATCACACCTGGCAAAAAAAAAAAAAAAGTCCACATGTTTATCATGCCATTTTCAAAGAAATTCTGCTTCCAATGTGCCAGTACCCCAATGTGCAAGTTCCCCAACGTGCAAGTACCCCAACGTGGCCCGGGCTGCGAGGGCCCTTTATAGCTGCTCGCAGCTCTAGTTAGGGCCCGAGCAGCGACCGCTGCGAGGTCCCTATTGTTTTTCGTTCGAATTATTATTATTATTATTAGGGCCCGAGCAGCCACCGCTGCGAGGTCCCTATTGTTTTTGTAAAAATTCTTCTTCTTCTTCTTCTTCTTCTTCTTCTTCTTCTTCTTTATTCTCCGCAAACGATCGCGATTTTGGGTACCTAAATATTCACGAAAACTCACCGAACTTTGCACACTCCTCAGGTCCGGCGAAAAATTTGATATTATGAAGTCGTCATAACAACGCGACTCTATAGCGCCCCCTAGCGTAGAAAAATAAAAACCAAGCCCGGCACGTTTGAGCAAGAGCAAGAAAAATTGGCAGGCACGTGTAGCACCCCGAGACGCACAAAAAAGTCTATTGGGACCATGTAGCTAAAATGTACAGGAAGTGAGCTATGAATTTTTTTATGTCCAATTTTGCCCTATTTTGGCACATTCACTGTGGTCATGCTTTTTCCCCCTTTGCAAACATTTTTCATCCAATTGACTTCAAACTTGGCATTTATCATCTCAAGACCTGAGAGAACAACTGGGCAAAACATCTTGCCTTTTTGAAATACTATATGACGGGGGCGGGGCATCAAATATTGCCTTTAAAATTTCATTTGTCCAGAAAGAGCAAATGCTTAATAACTCCCATGTTCAAGCTCCAAAAAATCTCAAACTTCTCAGGCAACGTAATAGTCACGGCCTGAAAACATCTATATGATAAAATTCAGTTATACATATAGCGGCACCTAGTGGTTACAATAAATGTCATACTTTACGTTTTTAGCTACTGTGCTGAGCTTGTTGAAGGGATCCAGTTGAAAATTGGTCAGAAAAGCCTTAAGATGTTGATCATGCCCCACACCGAATATTGTAACTTTTCGCCAAAGGGCGTGGCCGCTACGGTGACGCAAAGTCTGAAGATTTTTCGTGAAAATAAAAGCTGCATTAACTTGACCGAGATGATCCTATCTTCTCAAAATTTCACACATTTGATGAGAGTCCAGCCCTAAAGACATCTACTGACTTATATTTCATCTAACTGATAGCGCCACCTAGTGGCAATTTTTTTTCTTACGAATTTTCGTCTACGTTTATCTCCAAACACGTTAACTGGACCTACCTCATATTTGCTCAGATGAGGGTTTCGGCCTTCCTGATGTCATAACACGAAGTTTGTGAGTTTTCGCGAATTGCTGTGGGTGTGGCTAAGCGCTGTTCGCCAAGAAAACAACGCCAGTTTTGAGGGTCTAAACATGCACAGAAACTCAGGAAACTTGGCACACACATCTGGCCTGGTAAAATGAGCAATATTTTATTTTTGATTGTGCTATTTTTACAAAAATGACTCAATAGCGCCCCCTAGAAGTTTTTAATGAAGCAGCCCTGGTTGTACGTTTAAGCAAGAACGACGAATATTTTTAGGTGTATGAGGGAGCCCAAGACCTACAAAAAAGTCTCTTGGACCCATATGCTAAAATTAACAGGAAGTGAGCTACGAATTTTTGAATGTCCCATTTTTGACGATTTTTGCACATTCACAGGGGGCAGACTTTTGCCCACTTCTCCTACACGTTTCATCCAACTGAGTTAAGACTTGGCCTGGACCATGTCAAGACCTGAGCCAACGACAGGGGGAAAAATTTTGACTTTTCGAAATACTATATGATGAGGGCGGGGCATCAAAATTTGTGTTTCACAATGAAAAAGGATATGCTTGATAACTCCCCGGTACATGCTCCAAAAAATCCCAAACTTGACATGTATGTTTATCGTCAAGGCCTGAAGTTATCTCTATGACAACATTCAGTTATATATGCAGCGCCACCTAGCCCTTGAGGCATGAAAAAAAAATACCCCACATACGGTATTTTGTACAAAAAATGTAAACTCATTCTAAGTGTGATAACGAAGTCATTTATGAATATTCTTTTAGTTTCTACCACTCAAAATGTTCACTGGCATCAGACTTATCCAAACATATATATATTTTTATTTATTTTTGACAGCCTCTATGGACATTAAAAGCAATTTTTCCAGAAAGAGCAAATGCTGAATAACTCCCATGTACAAGCTCCAAAAAATCTCAAACTTCTCAGGCAACGTAATAGTCACGGCCTGAAAACATCTATATGACAAAATTCAGTCATACATATAGCGCCACCTAGTGGTTACAATAAATGTCATACTTTACGTTTTTAGCTACTGTGCTGAGCTCGTTGAAGGGATCCAGTTGAATATTGGTCAGAAAAGCCTTAAGATGTTGATCATGCCCCACACCGAATATTGTAACTTTTCGCCAAAGGGCGTGGCCGCTACGGTGCCGCAAAATCTGAAGATTTTTCGTGACAATAAAAGCTGCATTAACTTGACCGAGATGATCCTATCTTCTCAAAATTTCACACATTTGATGAGAGTCCAGCCCTAAAGACATCTACAAACTTATATTTAATCTTACTGATAGCGCCACCTACTGGCAATTTTTTTTCTTACGATTTTTCTTCAATGTTTTTCTCCAACCATGTTAACTGGACCTACCTCATATTTGCTCAGATGAGGGTGTCGGCCTTCATGCTGTCACAACACGAAGTTTGTGAGTTTTCGCGAGTCGCTGTGGGCGTGGCTAAGCGCTGTTCGCCAAGAAAACAACGCCAATTTTGAGGGCCTAAACTGGCACAGAAACACACGAAACTTGGCACACACAGCTGGCCTGGCAAAATGAGCAATTTTTTATCGGCGATTGTGCTATTTTTACAAAAATGACTCAATAGCGCCCCCTAGAAATCTTTAACGAAACAGCCCCAGTTGTACGTTTAAGCAAGAACGACGAATATTTTTAGGTGTATGAGGGAGCCCAAGACCTACAAAAAAGTCTCTTTTACCCATATGCTAAAATGAACAGGAAGTGAGCTACGAATTTTTGAATGTCCCATTTTTGACGATTTTTGCACATTCACAGGGGGCAGACTTTTGCCCACTTCTCCTACACGTTTCATCCGACTGAGTTAAGACTTGGCCTGGACCATGTCAAGACCTGAGCCAACGACAGGGGGAAAAATTTTGACTTTTCAAAATACTATATGATGAGGGCGGGGCATCAAAATTTGTGTTTCGCAATGAAAAAGGATATGCTTGATAACTCCCCGGTACATGCTCCAAAAAATCCCAAACTTGACATGTATGTTTATCGTCAAGGCCTGAAGTTATCTCTATGACAACATTCAGTTATATATGCAGCGCCACCTAGCCCTTGAGGCATAAAAAAAAAATACCCCACATACGGTATTTTGTACAAAAAATGTAAACTCATTCTAAGTGTGATAACTAAGTCATTTATGAATATTCTTTTAGTTTCCACCACTCAAAATGTTCACTGGCATCAGACTTATCCAAACATATATATATTTTTATGTATTTTTGATAGCCTCTGTGGACATTAAAAGCAATATCGTGAATGAAGGATATGCATAATAACTCCACGGTACATGCTCCAAAAAAAATCCCACACTTGACATGTATGCTTATAATCAAGGCCTGAAGGTATCTCTATGACAACATTCAGTTATAAATACAGCGCCACCTAGCCCTTGAGGCATAATATATATTAAAAAAAAAAAACACATACGGTATTTTGTACAAAAAATGAAAACTCATTCTAAGTGTGATAACTAAGTCATTTATGAATATTCTTTTAGTTTCCACCACTCAAATTGTTCACTGGCTTCACACCGATCCAAACGTATGTACGTTTCCATTTTGTGTTAGTCATTTTTGATTGTCCCTTTGGACAATAAAAGTAACATTGTGCAATGAGTACAACGAGCGATGATGTGTATATACACTTTTACAAAAAATACCAATCAGGGCAACTCATTGCCTAAAAATAAATAAGGACGCAGATTTTTGCAGGTCTTAACAATCACCAAAACCCGTTGAGCTTGACATACACTGGCAAAAAAAATATTCTACATGTAAACGTTTATTATGCCATTTTCAAAGAAATTTTGCTTCCAATATGCCAGTACCCCAACGTGCCAGTACCCTAACGTGCAAGTACCCCAACGTGCAAGGACCCCAACGTGGCCCGGGCTGCGAGGGCCCTTTATAGCTGCTCGCAGCTCTAGTTTTAGGTTGTTTTTTTATAATGTTTCTTTTAAAATATATTCATTTTAATTTTCCTTGTTTGAAATTGTTTTTCCAGTCAGCCAACTACTTTAAGAAGTTCAAATCCTTTTTTTTCATAATCCCCCCCCTGTCACTAAAGAAATACGAAAGAAAGCAAACTCACTTGCTCCATCAAATTGGAACAGTCTAGCTGTTAATATTAGTTTGTCTTTGTTCCATACATATATATATATATATATTTAAAAAACAAATTATCAATGTTTTCAATAATGTATTGTCACGCTGTATTATTATTTTAAATTATTATGAAATCATTAGAACTTGTGTTGAAATTAAGGTTGTCTCTGTTACGTCCATCCATTTTCCTGACCGCTTATTCCTCATAAGGGTCGCGGGGGGTGCTGGCGCCTTGCCTATCTCAGCTGACTCTGGGCAGTAGGCGGGGGACACCCTGGACTGGTTGCCAGCCAATCGCAGGGCACATAGAGGTCTCTGTTACGTGTTATATTTTATTTCTTTGGGGGGTTTTTTCTTTCTCTTTTCCTGTCTTTTATGCCTGGTGTGTCGTTTTGATTGCCTTGTATTTTCGTGTGGTACCCCTTCGTAAACGAGATGTTGCATCTCAAGGGGCTTATCCTACAATAATGCAAATTTTCATCATCTAAAAACCTCATCTTGTATTGTTTTGTATTTTTAATTCTTAACTGCCATAAATTTCACGTTATTTTCATGACAAAATAAAATTATGCAGACACTTGCAATGGAATTGTGCTAATGTAGTTCCTACGCTGTTCTTTGCTGACACTATATTTAATTTTGACTGTGCAGTATTAACAATTTCCCCCAACATATTCCAAAAAATATTGGATTATTTTGTAATTGTATTTACTGCCATACATTTCATTTTTGGTTTTATGTCTATGCCAAGGATTGTGCTGCTGGAATATCTAAATAATACCAATACTCCTTACACTTTGTACCGTCACTTGCCTTTGATGCGGGCGGTGTAGGTTCGCTTGCCACCGGGGAGACCATGTTTGTATATGTGCGTGTTTGTGTGAGTTTACATAAGAAAAAAAAAAAAAAAAACTACCACCTACACTCTTGAGATTGACACTGTAGTCCAAGTGAATTAAGGACTCAATGAGAAAACAACATGAAAGACTTTTATTTATTTTGTACAACACTCGAAATATACCAAATATTTCTTTTCATCAACTATTGTTTGACAAAAGATCAACAAGTCTGGAATATTGTAAAATTTGAATTTGAAGACCTCCAGAATTTCTTCTTGATGTGTTCTGTTGATAGTCTTTTATATTGCTCAGTCGCCTCACTCTGTTCCTCCTCCCCCATGCACAGAACTTTGGGCAGGTCCACTCTGGCAGAGAAGAGTTCATGGTTGGCCTCAACCCACTCTGCTGCATTTCTGCCATCATGCAGAACATGCACGTCAACCGAGTTCTATGGAAAGGCACCATTTGGTCAATAGATGATGTAAAAAGGCTAGGCCTACCCTCCACTGGTGTGTTCACACCAGCATTAAAATAGTAATGCAGGTTTCCAAGATGCGGATGCATGTAAAGTGCACCATAAATTAAATCCATTATTATTATTATTATTATTATTATTATTATTATTAATATTAGCCGCTGACAAAAGATCACCAAGAAGATTTAGTGAGTCATGGGTTATTAGTCGCCATTAGTGCATTAATGATTCTATATGTGTTTATAGCAGTTATACTGACGACCAACAAAATAAACTATACATTTGTAGTTTCTGTGCATAACAAAAAAAAATCAGCAACTCACCGTTAAAGGGGCTGTCTGCCGGATTTACTCAGGAAAATGCACGTTTTAAATACAGGATGTACACACTTTAACTTTCTCTCAGTCTACACATCTATGTTTTTGTTTATCTTTTGTGGTAATTTCGCCCTAAACCCCCACCTCCCCAGCCTGTATTTTGCCATTTTGTGTTTGTTTTGTAAACAGCGGGACGTTTCTGTGGGAAGACAGTATTTACAACCCCCCAGCCAATCGCAGAGAGAGGTGGGGGGGGGTGGTTGGCGTGTCGCAAACGGAGCCGGGCGAACGTGTCAGCTGCGTGACGTCACTCCCGCGGCAATTTGAAAACGCGCATGGATTTTTTTTTTCTTCACTCACTCATTCACACAGTAAGCCTCTGTGAGTGAGCGAGTGAAAAAAAATAATCCGTGTGTGGTTTCAAATTGCCGCGGGAGTGACGTCACCCAGCTGACACGTTCGCCCGGCTCCGTTTGCGACCCCAACCCCCCCCGCACTGTGATTGTCTGGAGGGTTGTAAATACTGTCT